>NC_091990.1:162340507-162672368 GCF_044704955.1 Pristiophorus japonicus | reverse complement strand
CCTCCTCTCTCTCTCTCCCTCCCCCTCCTCTCTCTCTCCCTCCCCCTCCTCCTCTCTCTCCCCTCCCTCTCCCTCCCCCCTCCTCTCTCTCTCTCCCCTCTCCCTCCCCCTCCTCTCTCTCTCCCTCCCTCTCCCTCCCCCTCCTCTCTCTCTCCCTCCCCCTCCTCTCTCTCTCTCCCTCCCCCTCCTCTCTCTCTCCCTCCCCTCTCTCTCTCTCCCCTCCCTCCCTCCCTCCTCTCTCTATGGGAAAAGATAGGAAGTGGTGTTCCACAAGATTGGTGCTGTTGTTCACCAGTTACATAAGTGATTTGGACTCTGAAGTACAATTTCAAAATTTGTGGATGACACCAAATTGGTGGGTGTAGTTAATATAGAGGAGGACTGGCAAATTACATAAAGAAATGAATAGACTTGCAGAATGGGCATGTAATTGGCAAATGAACTTCAGCATAGATAAGTGTGAGGTTGTACATTTTGGTAGGAAGAATAAGGAGGCCACTCAGTCCTTGGAAAAGAAGTGTCTGAATGAGGAAGAGGAGCAGAAGGATCTAGTGGTACAGATACACAAATCACTAAAAGTAGTGATGCAGGTTAATAAGGCCGTAAAAAAAAGGTTGAGTTTATTAGTACTAACTGAAAGGCAGCCATTTCTCCGAATGGCTTTCTATTATCACATGCTCTATTGCTAATTGGTCCCCTTGGAGAATAAGCCACATCCTGGAGTTACTCTGGAACGTGTAACTGGAACCGCTCAGCCCAAGTTCTGATTGACAATTTAAATTTGTATTTCGATCCATTTTGACTTCAGAAGCCACAGAGGATAGATCTCCCTAAAAGCCACCAAGTTCCAGCCAAAGTCCCTTATCCCAGCGCAAGTACATCCCTCCCCCAGCTGAAGCCCATTACCCCAGCACAAGCACACCTTACCCCACCGCCATAAATGGGGCATTGTGTGCGGATTGTTAACAAGTTTACTGGGTATGAAGTGAATAGTGACAGTGTCGTGACTTCTGGATTTCATCCACCCCAACGATGTCGCTTGTAACACACGCACCGAGCTTGCACTCACCAGGGGGTTGGAAGAATGTGATTCATCTTCCCTGTGTTCCCTCTCTCCCCTCTGATCAACCCCCCCCCCCCGCCACCTGTGTCTCTTCCCCACCCCCCCCCCCCTCCCCCCCCCCCCGCAACCCCAACAGGCTCTCTCTCCCTATGTCTCCCTAACAGAGCACTTTATGGTGCTGCTTGACTCTTCACATACAGTAAACAGCGGCTGAGATAACTGGTAACTATGGAGAGCTCAGACTATGTAATTGGAGTGAAAACTGCTTCCGATGGAATGTATTAAATCTCCCCCTGAGAAACAAACTGCTCCTGGCCACCCCGTTTCTCTCTCTCTCCCCGGTCAGGACCCGGCCAGAGGCCTGGCACTGCAGGTGGCTCGGGGCTGCTGCTGGATGGATTGGAGGCAACGTGGTGTTGGATCGGGGCTGGTTCTGGTTTCGGCTTGAGCATCGGGGGTGTGTGGGGGATGGGAGAGGAGAACGCATGTGCAGAAAAAGGTTAGTGGGATTTGCGTTGGGGGGGCAGAGTCGGTGATATTTGTCCTAACTCTCGCATCTGCGCATACGTCGGGAGTCAGTACAAATAGTTACTCCATAAAAAACTCAAAGTACTGGCGTTCATTTCTCGAGAGATAGAATTGAAAAGTAGAGAAGTTATGTTAAACTTGTATACAACCTTGGTTAGACCACACTTGGAGTACTGTGAATAATTCTAGGGGCCGAAATTCAGGTGTGCATGAAAGCTGGTGCACCTATGATTTTTAGAGTGGTACTTACCTCTGGGAGCTCCGATGTGGTTGGAAGAGCCATTTTTTTCAAAGTCCCACAGGAAATGACTTGTAATGGGGGCGGGTCATAAAGCCAGCCTGATTGGCTGAAAATCAGTCGGACAGGAACTCAGCCGCTGTTAGTCAGCGGTGGAGTAGTGGTGACGTCACAGCGCATGTGCGTCACCCCGTTCTCTTCCTTCTGTTAAAGAGGAGAGATTCTGTTATTTTAAATCTTCGGCCATTGGGCCACCAGGGACGGTTTCGGCTGGGCCAGCGGGGGTGCCAGGCTGCCCATTGGCGGCCTGGCCGAACCCAGGGGCAGTATTTTGCCGGCCGATCGGGAAGTTGGCTGGCAAAAATGTTTACATTGCGGCATTGTGCCCTCCCCTTCAAGGGCAGCCACGTTGCCGGGCCGCACTCACTCTGCAGGGGGTGCACCGACAGAAAAACCTGTCAGGGGCATCATGCGGGGGGGGGGGGTCAACGGATTCAGCTGAATATCGGAAGGTAAATAGAAGTTTGTGTAATAAATTTGGCGGTGCAACCCCTGATGACTCGCTTTCGGCGGTCATCAGAATCAGGCGTGATCGGGTCTAGGCTGAAAAATCCCCGAGCTGAATTTAGGTCGGGTTAGTCAGTTGACTCCAAAGCGGCGACCATTCGATTTTTAAGAATGGCCGCCGCAAATGGACATTAACGGGTCTCTTTGAGACCCCGAATTTCGGCCCCCTGATCTCCATATTTATAAAAAAGGATATAGAGGCACTGATACCAGAACTGAGAGGTTATACCTATCAGGAAAGATTGAACAGGCTGGGGCTCTTTTATGAATATGAAAGTGTTTGATAGGTTAGACCTGGAGAGGATGCTTCCACTTGTAGGGGAGACTAGAACTAGGGCCATTAAACTTCTTTAGCCAAAGAGTGGTTAGAATATTGACTTCACTACCAGAAAGAGTAGTTGAGGCGAATAGCATAGATGCATGAGGGAGAAAGGAACAAATGGAAAGGTTGATGGGGGTTAGATGAAGAAGGATGCTTGCATGGAGCATAAACACCAGCACTGTCCTATTGGCCCGTCTCTGTGCTGTAAATACATCACTATGTAAACAAGTAGTTGTACTGAGAGTGCAATGAGATATGGGCTTGTCCTAAACTACGCTGCAGGTATACCCAACACTATCACTTTACGTAGAATTACATGGAAAATACATCCTGGAAACAGGCCCTGGTGAGTGAGATAGATAAGTACGTCTAGTGATTTATTATGGGTAACCGAGGAATTTTCCAACATTTTTTTCCTGAAATAGGCCACATGCTTTTTTCTTGATTAATTTGGACCTACTCAGAGCAATTTGAACTTGAATCTTAAAAGGACAGGACAGTGCAGATTAAACATAGCCTTGCCTTAGCAACAGAATAATAAATTGTGCGTAACAATCCTTTATAAAACTGCTTATCTTCAACTTACTGTGAGAAATATATGCCCTCCTGCCATCCACACTGAGCGAACTCCAGTGCAAGGTCCAATCTTGGCTGGGAGGGAAAATGTAATTACACCTTCAATCAAATGCAGAAGCTGAGTTCAGTTTAGCAGCTGCTGAGTGCAACTAAAATATTTCATCACACTGCAGATTTGCTGATTGTGCCTTGTCACGAGTGAGATTGTAATCTGAACAAATTTATATTGATTACCTGAAGAAATATGCACACTTAGTCGTAATTTTTTTGTCTTTATTGGATCAAGCATTGGCACCTTTTGAAATATTGTTGAGCTTCTGCAACTACTTTTGCCAAGATTGTCAATATATTATTTGAGATTGCCCTAAACTTACCGCTCTCCTCTGTCCTCTTCAACGCAACCGGAATGTTGTTGTTGTTGCTGTTCCTCAAAGCCAAATTGCCACCCTATTACTTTCGTAATACTGGTGCTAATCATCGTGGGCCACCCTGACCTGCGAGAGAACATCTCCGCAAGTCGGGGCTAGAAAAAGATCTGGAGCACGCCACTGCAGCTTCCAGCGCGAGCCGATACAAATGTGCGATGGCTTCGAGGTGGGCAACTGGGTGACATCATCAGGACCCAGGTTGCCGTTTGGAGCGTGGGCAGGAGCATCGGCGGGGCCTTGATAAAGCAGAGGAGCGGGAAGGTCGTGGCGGACTTGCGATAACTGATCGAGGCGCAGGAGTGATGAGGGATCGTGGCTGAGAGTTGGTGGATGGTCGCGACGAATGTTTGGTGCGGAGGTGCGGCTGGAGATCGTGGCGGAGGTGCGGCGAATGTTTTTGTGGCGGAGGAGTGGCACGAGATCGTGGCGGAGGTGCGGCGAAGGTTTTTGTGGCGGCGGTGCGGCGAATGTTTATGGCGGAGGAGCAGCAAGAGATTGTGGCGGAGGTGCGGCGACTGAGGGTACGGGGCCCAAAGAGGCGAGGGCTCAGGGGCAGCATGGGCCAGCCCACACTGCGATATGTGTGCGCACTAGGTCCGTGCAGCAGAGCAGGTCTCCAGTCGTCCTGGTTAACCCTTGCCACTGGATAAAGGCCCAGCTCTGTCAAGCCCGTGTAGTGGCTGATGTGCAACGGTCATCACACGATAAAAAAATCCACGCACAGGCATCTTCCACCCCCTCAATTGGAGTTCAGGACTGGAACATCGGGTCCTTCATTGAAACATCTGTGAACTCATGTGGAAGCAAGTCATCCTCATTCGAGGGACCACCTTGATGATGATGAGATACAAGGGGATTAGCATTTCTGAGGAAGGGTCCATACCCAAAATGACATATCTGTTAAACTTGTCTGGAGAAGGTTCAATGAGTAATATTTAAACTTTTCTCTTTGGTATACAGAAGTCAGAGGCGGAACTTTTAACATCCCCGGCTAATCTCCCATGGTGAGCCAGAAGATGTGTTGTTTTAAACAACTTGTATTTATATAGCGCCTTTAACATAGTGAAACATCCCAAGGCGTTTCACAGGAGTATTATGCGATTTATTAAAAGGAAAGGAGAATTATACCATGTAATGCACAATGTGCTAATACATAATGTGTATAACCTGACATGTCCACTTCAGGTTTCTATAATTGCTGCGTATGGACATTTCCGATGGGAAGTTAAGAGGCAATTGCTGAACAAGTTTCTATGTAGATGTTGTCCTTGGTGACATCATCCGAAAACACAGCGTCACTTTTCACATGTACGCTGATGACACCCAGCTCTACCTCACTACCACTTCTCTCAACCGCTTCACGGTCTCTAAATTGTCAGACTACTTGTCCGACATTGAGTCCTGGATGAGCAGAAATTTCCTCCAATTGAATATTGGGAAGACCAAAGCCATTTTTTTCGGTCCCTGCCACAAACTCCATTCCCTAGCCACTGACTCCCCAACTTCTGTCTGAGGCTGAACCACACTGTTCACAACCTTGGTGTCATATTTGACCCTGAAACAAGCTTTCGACCATATATCCGCAGCATAAATAAGACCACCTATTTCCACCTTCATAACATCGCCCGTCTCTGCCCTTGCCTCAGCTCATCCGCTGCTGAAACCCTCATCCATGCCTTTGTTACCTCTAGACTTGACTATTCCAATGCACTCCTGGCTGGCCTCCCACATTCTAGTAAACTAGAGGTGATCCAAAACTCAGCTGCCCGTGTCTTAACTTGCTCCAAGTCCCGCTCACCCATCACCCCTGGGCTCGCTGACCTACATTAAGCTTCTGGTTAAGCAATGCCTCAATTGCAAAATTCTCATCCTTATTTTCAAATCCCTCCATGGCCTCACCCCTCCCTATCTCTGTAATCTCCTCCAGCCCCACAATCCCCTTGTGATGTCTGCGCTCCTCCTAATTCTGCCCTCTTGAGCATCCCTGATGGTAATCGCTCAACTATTGGTGATCGTGCCTTCTGTTGCCTAAGCCCCAAAGCTCTGGAACTCCCTGTCTAAACCTCTCCGCCTCGCTACCTCTTTCTTCCTTCAAGACGCTCCTTAAAACATACCCCTCTGACCAAGCTTTTGGTCACCTGCGCTAATTTCTACTTATGCGGCTCAGTGTCAAATTTTTATCTCGTAACACTCCTGTGAAGCGCCTTGGGACGCTTCACTACGTTAAAGGTGCTATATAAATACAAGTTGTTGTTGTAGAAGTGTAAATCCCAAATTCTCCCCAAAGTCAGGTATAAACCAGTTAGAAATGACAGTTTCTTTCTCTGCTTTTATGTGAAACAGTAAATTGCATGTGACAAAGCATCTAAAGTGCAACAATGGTCTCAAAACTGCTTTTTATGCTCATGAATCGCCTCTGGTGCTGCTAATGATAATTCAGAGGATGTGCAATTTATACAGTCAGAAACATTATGACATGTAAAGTGTAAGTGTATGCTTCTAAGTGTTAGTTAGTATCACTCAAATCGAAGTCAGAAAGTCATGAGTTCTAGCCACACTCCAGGATTTGAGCACATAAAAGATCCCATGGCACTATTTGAAGAAGAATATGGTGCATGCTGGTGTCCTGGCCAACATTCATCCTTCAACTAACTGCAGCAAAACAGATTAACTGGTTATTTACCTCACTGCTGTCCTGGGACCTTGCTGTGCATAGGTTGGCTTCCATATTTGTCCACATTACAGCAGTGACTGGTTCAAAAGTAATTCCTAGGCTGTGAAGGCACTTTGGGATATTCTAAGGATATGAAAGACACTATAAATACAAGTTCTTTCTGTTAAGACGACAAAATGTAATTGCAGTTAAGTTGAACACTAGGTGGGCTTACACTAATGTTAATTAGATTCCTTCAACACCCTGACTCCAATCTTTCGTGATCCTAAAGAGTTGCTTTGTTTTTTTTCTTTGAAGTGTGATAAAGTTCAACGTGACACTTCTAGTATCGCACAAGTGTGTCAGACATAAGTGCCTGCTAAGTGTACCTTTTTAAAATATTATTACGAGTAGATGTCTTGTGGTGTTACAGTGATTGGAGGATGCGCTGTTTTAGAACAATAGGGATATTATGCAGCATAATGCAAATGCAATATCGGGCCATTGATTTACGGTGAGAAAGTCAAATTTAGTTTTTTGTTACATGGTATTCTGGTATTTTGACTGGCATTTTGAGGATGAATTCCAGGGAAGCTGTAAATGAATGTCCTTGATAATATGCTCCTTTATGCATCACTGAGCAGGAAAGAGTAGCGAGGTCATGGAGAGAGTTGAAAATGAAGACAGGGACCTTGAAATCTATTCATTGGCGCCTGTGGAGTTAGGTGGGAATAGGGATGATGGGTGTATGGAAGGAGGTTCAGGCTGCAGAGTTTTGAATGTTAGAAATTATTTAAAATTAATAGTGGTTGCACTAAGCTGCCACAGTACTAATTTTGATGTAAGTTTGTTCTAAATGGTTAAGAACTGGTGTAAATGTTGCCCGAATGGTAATGTGCTGATAACACTAGAATTTCTTGGATCATTTTTTATAGTTATTCACGGTCCCATCTACACATCTTACTGTGCCTCATAATGTAGTGTCATCTGCAAACTTGGATATACAACTCTATTCCTTCATCCAAGTCACTGATATACATGATGAAAAGCTGAGCTCCACTTCCCACATCCACCAATCAGAGCACGCTACTCTGTCTCCTATCTTCCAACAAATTACCAAACCATGTCACAAGAAAGGAGATGGAGCTTTGAGATGATTGTAAGGAGGTTGTCCTTTGTGCCAGTCCACAAGTCTACATCGCAGTATGCCTGAAAGGACTTGGAGTCAGGCTCGAGTCTGCAACTGACCTGTACTGTCATTCACTGTGCCAGCTCTATGTTGCATGGTAACTTCGGGTGTCCTTGTATTGGATGGCACTCCTCTGCATCTTGTTCTCTGCCAACCTAGACCTTGTGCAGACAATCCCTCAGAGTCATTGCCAGGCAGACAATGCCTAAAAGGATGACTGATGGCAACTTGTTCTGTGTGGCCAATCAGCCTTTGCTGATCACTGATCATCCTGGCATGCCTTCCTCCGTGCAGTACATTGTCAATGTGTTGTGAGAGGGCTTGACAAGGTGGATGCAGAGAGGATGTTTCCACTGATAGGGGAGACTAGAACTAGGGGGCATAATCCTAGAATAAGGGGCCGCCCATTTAAAACTGAGATGAGGAGAAATTTCTTCTCAGAGGGTTGTAAATCTGTGGAATTCGCTGCCTCAGAGAGCTGTGGAAGCTGGGACATTGAATAAATTTAAGACAGAGATAGAGAGCTTTTTAACCAATAAGGGATTAAGGGGTTATGGGGAGCGGGCAGGGAAGTGGAGCTGAGTCCATGATCGGATCAGCCATGATCGTATTAAATGGCGGAGCAGGCTCGAGGGACTGTATGGCCTACTCCTGCTCCTATTTCTTATGTTATGTTCTTATGATTGGGTTGCTTCAAAATAACCATCCAGCAGAATAACCTACCTTGTGGGTTGGAGTCTCCACATGCACTAATCATCTGGCGAGTAAGGTGCATTCACTTCTGTGCTACCACTGCCCCCCCCCACAACAGGTTTTCACCCCTGCCACAGCACTGAAACAGCCCTTATCAAAGTCACAAATGACATCCAATGTGGCTGTGATCGTGGCAAGTTATCCCTCCTGATCCTTCTCGCCATGTCATTCTCCTCCAACTGGGTGGGACTGCCTTTGCCTGGTTCCATTCCTATCTAACCAGTCGTAGCCAGATGGCCTCTCTTTCTGCTCACGCACTGTTACATCTGGAGTCCTCCAAGAATCTATCCATGGCCCTCTCCTATTTATCATCGACATGCTGCCTCTCAGCGACAGCATTTGAAAATACGACATCAGGTTCCACATGTACACTGGCAACACCCAGTTCTACCTCACCACCATCTCTCACAACCCCTCCACTGCCTCTGATTAGGCATGCTGTTTGTCTGACATCTAGTCCTGGATGAGCAGAAATTTCCTCCAACTAAATATTGGGATAACCAAAGCCATTGTCGGCCCCCACCACAAACTATGTTAAAGGCGCTATATAAATGCAAGTTCTTGTTGTCTGTAGATGCTGGTATGTAGGTACCAGTGAATGGGCAGCGTCCCCCATACAGACCAACCTACCTGGTCTCCCTCCGTCGGTCCTCCTCTTCCAATATGGGAGACAGGAAACTTATTGGGCCAAGTAGGATGAGTGCCAAAAGAATTACATCAATTTGCACAAAGGTTCGTGAGAACCTAAATGCTGTCAGAAACATAGAAAATAGGTGCAGGAGTAGGCCATTTGGCCCTTCGAGCCTGCACCACCATTCAATAAGATCATGGCTGATCATTCACCTCAGTACCCCTTTCCTGTTTTCTCTCCATACCCCTTGATCCCCTTAGCCGTAAGGGCCATATCTAACTCCCTCTTGAATATATCCAATGAACTGGCATCAACAACTCTCTGTGGCAGGGAATTCCACAGGTTAACAACTCTGAGTGAAGAAGTTTCTCCTCATCTCAGTCCTAAGTGGCCTACCCCTTATCCTAAGACTATGTCCCCTGGTTCTGGACTTCTTCAACATCGGGAACATTCTACCCATATCTAACCTGTCCAGTCCCGTCAGAATCTTATATGTTTCTATGAAATCCCCTCTCATCCTTCTAAACTCCAATGTATAAAGGCCTAGTTGATCCAGTCTTTCCTCATATGTCAGTCCAGCCATCCCGGGAATCAGTCTGGTGAACCTTCGCTGCACTCCCTCAGATTAGGAGACCAAAACTGAACACAATATTCCAGGTGAGGCCTCACCAAGGCCCTGTACAACTGCAGTAAGACCTCCCTGCTCCTACACTCAAATCCCCTAGTTATGAAGGCCAACATACCATTTGCCTTCTTCACTGCCTGCTGTACCTGTATGCCAACTTTCAATGACTGATGTACCACGACACCCAGGTCTCGTTGCACCTCCCCCTTTTCCTAATCTGACGCCATTCAGATAATATTCTGTCTTCGCGTTTTTGCCCTCAAAGTGGATAACCTCACATTTATCCACATTATACTGCATCTGCCATGCATTTGCCTACTCACCTAACCTGTCCAAGTCACCCTGCAGCCTCTTAGCGTCCCCCTCACAGTTCACACCGCCACCCAGCTTAGTGTCATCTGCAAACTCACAGAAAAAAAAGTGGGAAAACAGAAAGAAAAAAAGATGTAGATATGGCTGCAAAACTGTTGAATGAATCATCTCACTGGGCCCTCTAACCTTACAATTTATCCACCTCGAGAACATGGAAGTTATTTAAATAACACTGGGCTGGGTAGAATGTGGAAGGTGTAATTACATCACTTCCATGCCATTATAATATGAATCTCCCACCTGTTTCAGGTGGCACACTGTGTGCCTGCCCCGTCGCCACTTGATATCTGCATCAAGTATATAGGGTTGCAGAGCTGACCTTTATCCAAGCCATTATAGCCCTTGCACTGGTGTCCTTAGTGAGATGAAAACAGTGCTGATTCAGCAGCAATGGTGGGACTATCTGAAAATGACCCCAGATGCTGTTAGAATGTTTAAACACATACATCTTTTTTTAAAAAAAAACATGAAGGTGTATTTATTTATCTGCACCGGTTTACAGTATTGTGCATTTCATTCATAGAATGTCACACAGATGTGAAATTTTATTGAGCGCACAAGGAGGAAACTAGCAGCTCGTTCATAGGTTCTTGCCATCCTGGAGGCATTTCTGTTCAAACCTATAATAATCCTCTGCAGCTTTCTGCTCAAGAACATCTTTCGTAGTGCTAGGTTAGGGGTGCAAAAGATCATCTACATTGCTGTTTTGTGTAGAGACTGCTGTAGTGGTAGGGCAGACTGAAGGAGTCTGTCATATTCATGGACGGGCATCTAAATTCATATTCAGAACAGTATACAAATCAAACACCACAAATATTACCATCTACTCAGTTTATAAATACTGTTGGGAGGAAGGTTTCTAAGTTGCTGTTGGATTAGAAAGAACTAGAAGAAAGGAGGAGGAAAAAAATTGCACATTTGAAAAGTCATATTTGGCTTCAGCATTAAGGCCTGGGCTGGTTGTTCTTGGAGGTGGGGTGTGTAGGAATAATGTCCACAGATATGCCCCCACCCAAAAGAAAATTGAACAAGAAGCAGCTAAAATGTTCACAAATTTGTTCCCAAGCGTCTCTCTCTCTCTCTCTCCTCTCCTCTCCTCTCCTCTCCTCTCCTCTCCTCTCCTCTCGATGTTTGTTGAATTATTGCCTTGGTAACCCACTTTACTCCATGGAAGTTCTGCAGTCATTCCCAATTGGATCCTGTTAATGATCTGCAACACTTTTCAAATTGGCTGCTGGGCAGGGAGCCATCTGCTCACCCATAATAATAATTGATGATTAATTGGAATGATACGAGTGCACAGATGAGCAGCCAGTACTGGGGGTTCAGGAGCCTGGTCCGTGAGATGTGCTGTTTGTGACAGGCTTGCCGGTTCAGTGCAGCGAGGTTCCTGAAAATAAGCATCATTCACATTTTTATTAAGAAATCAAATTTATTCAGATCAAACTAGAAAGCCCAACTTTTTAAGGGAGAATCCTCAATGGCTCAATTTGATTAATTAGCTCCACAGTATAGAACAGAGCAGAGCTAGAACTTTTCATTCACTTTGCATCCAATCTCACCCTTCCCTCACCTTCACATGGTCCATCTCCAACTATCCCCTTCCTCGACTTCTCTGTCTCCATTTCTGGGGATAGTCCATTGACTAACATCCACTATAAACCCACAGCTACCGAGACTGCACTTCCTCTCACCCTGCATCCTTTAAGGACTCCATTCCATTCTCCCAGTTTCTCTGATTCATCTGCTCTGATGACACCACCTTTCACACTGGTGCCTCTGACATGTCTTCCTTTTCCCTCAACCGAGGATTCCGCTCCATCGTGGTTAACATGATCCTCGACCGTGTCCGTTCTATTTCCCCGACCTCTGCTCTCACCCCTTCCCCTTCCTCCCAGAACCACGACAGGGTTCCCCTTGTCCTCACCTTTCACCCCACCAGCCTCCACGGTCAACGGATCATCCTCCGCCATTTCCATCACCTCCAGCGTGATCCCACCACCAATCACATCTTTCCCTCCTACCCCGCCCTCTCAGCATTTCGAAGGGATCGCTCCCTCCGTGACACCCTGCTCCACTCCGCAAGCACCCCCACCTCTTCCCACAGCACCTTCCCGTGCAAGCGCAGGAGATGCAACACCTGCCCCTTTACCTCCTCCCTTCACCTCCTCCCTTCCCACTATCCAGGGCCCTAAACACTCCTTACAGGTGAAACAGTGATTTACTTGTACATCTTTCAATGTAGTATACTGTATTCGCTGCTCACGATGTGGTCTCCTCTACATTTGAGACACCAAATGCAGATTGGGTGACCGCTTTGCGGAATACCTCCGTTCAGTCCGTAAGCGTGACCCCGAGCTTTTGGTCACCTGTCACTTTAATTCTCCGCTCCACTCCAACTCTGACCTCTCCGTCCTCAGCCTCTTACATATAGGCCAGCAGGAGTCATGACAGGCGGCATTGTAGGGAGGGTCCTTGAATCCTGAACATCCCTCGCTTAATGATTTGGACCGCACGTTCTGCCTGGCCATTGGAGGCCGGTGTGAATGGCAGAGTCCTGACGTGGTTGATGCCATTGCCCGACATAAACTCTCGGAATTCGTAGCTTGTGAAGCATGGGTCACTATCACTAACCAGGATATCCGGCAAGCCATGGGTTGCAAAGATCGCACGTAGGCTTTCCACGGTGGTGGATGACGTGCATGAATTCAGAATGATGCACTCTATCCATTTCGAGTACGCATCTACCACAATGAGGAACATCTTACCCATGAGCGGGCCCGCGTAGTCAACATGAATGCGTGGCCAGGGCCACGGACTGAGCAGGGCCTCCCTGGGGGCATTACCCAGCTGGGCACATATCATGCACCTGCGAACAGAGTGTTCCAGGTCTGAATCAATTCCAGGCCACCAAACGTGTGACCGTGCAATGGCCTTCATCAGCACAATGCCTGGGTGCTCCCTGTGGGGTTCCCTGATGAATGCCTCCCTGCCCTTCTGGGGCATAACTACCCGGCTGCCCCATAGTAGGCAGTCGGCTTGGATGGAGAGCTTATCCATCCGTCTGTGGCATGGTCTGACCTCAGGGCATGCTCCATGTGCGGCCACCCAATCCCCAGTCAGGGCACATTTCTTAATCAGGGATAGGAGGGGATCTCTGTTTGTCCAGATTTTGTTTTGGCGGCTGTGATGAGGGAGCCTGCGCTGTCAAAGGCATCGACAGCCATGACCATCTCGGCGCTTTGCTCCGCTGCCCCCTCAGTGATGGCCAGTGGAAGTCTGCTGAGCGCGTCAGCGCAATTTTCAATGCCGGGCCGGTGCCGGATGGAGTAGTCATAAGCAGCCAGTGAGAGCCCATCGCTGTATGCGAGCTGATAGGTTGGCATTGATAGCCTAACAGGGATGTTAATGGCTTGTGGGCCGTCTCTAATTCAAACTTCCTACCAAAGAGGTACTGATGCATTTTTTTTTATACCACAGACACATGCAAGCGCTTCTTTCTCGACCATCCATATCCCCGTTCTGCTTGAGAGCGCGACCTGGAGGCATAAGCCACAGGTTGTAGTTGGCCCTCAGCATTGCCCTGCTGCAACACGCACCCAACCCCATAGGACGATGCATCACATGTCAGAACCAAGTTTTTACAGGGGTCGTACAGGGTCAACAACTTGTTTGAACAAAGTAGGTTTCGCGCCGGATCAAAAGCCCTTTCCTGACAGTCCCCTCAAAACCAATCGCAACCCTTACGCAGGAGTACGTGTAGCGGCTCCAACAACGTGCTCAAGTTCGGCAGAAAGTTCCCGAAATAGTTCAACAGTCCCAGGAATGAACACAACTCCGATGTGTTGCAGGGCCTGGGTACTCATCGAATCGCCTCTGTTTTGGATTCGGTGGGCCGAATCCCATCTGCAGCAACTCTCCTGCCCAGAAACTCAACCTCAGGAGCTAAGAACACACATTTAGACTTCTTGAGTCGCAGGCCTACCCGGTCCAGTCGGCGTAACACCTCCTCCAGGTTGTGGAAGTGTTCCTCAATGTCTCGACCCGTGATGAGGATGTCGTCCTGGAATACGATCGTTCCAGGACTGGATTTAAGCAAGCTTTCCATGTTTTGTTGAAAAATTGCGGCCGCTGATCGAATGCCAAATGGGCACCTGTTATAAACGAACAGTCCCTTGTGCGTGGTGATGATGGTCAATAGTTTAGATTCATCGGCCAGTTCCTGGGTCATATAGGCTGAAGTGAGGTCCAACTTGGTGAACAGCTTGCCGCCTGCCAGCGTGGCGAAGAGGTCCTCCGCTCTCGGGAGCGGGTATTGATCTTGTAGGGACACCCGATTGATGGTGGCCTTGTAGTCGCCACAGATCCTGACAGAGCCATCCTCTTTTAGGACGGGAACGATGGGGCTCGCCCAGTCGCTGACTTCAACAGGCGAGATGATGCCCTCTCTCAACAGCCGGTCCAATTCGCTCTTGATCTTTTCCCGCATCACATACGGCACAGCTCTGGCTTTGTGGTGCACTGGCCTGGTGTCCGGGGTGATGTGTATCACGACCTTAGTGCTTTTGAAAGTCCCGACGCCAGGTTGGAATAGTGAATCGAATTGTTGTAGGACTTGTGAGCACAAACTTCGCTTCACAGATGACATTGCGTGAACATCCCCCCATTTCCAGTTCATCTCAGCTAACCAGCTCCTCCCCAACAGTGCGGGACCATTGCCCAGGACAATCCAGAGTGGCAGCCGATTCACGAACCCATTGTGTGACAGCCAACATTGCACTGCCTAGCACCAGAATGATTTCTTTAGTGTAAGTCCGTAATTGTGTCTCGATACGTGCTAATTTGGGTCTACTGGCTTTAAGTGGCCATAGCTTCTCAAATTGCTGAACTCCCTTGAGTGACTGGCTGGCCCCAGTGTCCAGCTCCATGCGTACAGGGATACCATTTAATAAAACCCTCATCATCATTGGTGGTGTTCTGGTGTATGAACTGTGAATATTCGCCACATGGACCCGCTGAACCTCGGCGTCCATCGGTTTGCCCCAAAAGTCATCCTGCCTCAAAGAACCCTCTTCTGGTCCATCCGCCTCATATATTAGTCTGGTTGCAGACTTCCTGCACATTCTAGCTAAATGGCCACTGAGATTGCAGATCCTGCAGACAAACTGTTGAAATCTGCAAGATCTAGCTGAGTGTTTTCCCCCACACCTCCAACATGAGTTACAGTTTCCATTGTTGGGAACAAAGGGACTATGGCCAGGCATTCCGCGCTGATTGTCCCTTTGACTGCTATTAAGTACCCTATTCGTGGGTGTCAATGGCCCCTGCCCGGGCCGCATTGTCCACTGTGATGGCGTGAATGTCCGTTCAGCCTGCCATCGTCTCTGTTGAAGTCCTACTCTGGGGTCTATTGCTGCCTGGGGTATGTCGGACTGCCCCTGCCTGCCTGCGGGGCTCTGAGTCGCATTGATGATGTTGACTCCCTGATCCATTGCGCGCGTATATTATTTTCGTCTCTTCCTCCCCCGCCATGAAAGTTTGAGCTATCAACGCCGCCGCTTCCAAGGTCAAATCCTTGGTCTCAATTAATTTGCAGAAAATTCCCGCATGACCGATGCCCTCGATAAAGAAGTCCCTTAGCATCTCCCCCCTGCAGGCGCCTGTGAACTTACAGAGGCTGGCCAAACGCCGGAGATCTGCTACGAAGTCCGGTATGCTCTGTCCTTCACGACATCGGTGGGTGTAGAATCTGTGTTGGGCCATATGTGTGCGACTCGTCGGTTTGAGCTGCTCCTCGATCAATTTGATAAGTTCTTCAAAGGTTTTGTCCACTGGCTTTTCGGATGCTAGTAAGTCCTTCATAAGCGCATAAGTCTTTGGTCCGCAGCTGGTCAAAAGATGAGCCCTTCGCTTGTCAGCCGCTGCATCCCCCAGCCATTCTTTCGTAACAAAGCTTTGCTGAAGCCTCTCGTCAAAATCGTCCCAGTCTTCCCCAACACCGTACCGTTCCTCTGTGCTACCGGTGGCCATTCTTGTGGGCCGTGAATTCCCGTTTCTCGTCGCCAATGTAAAGTCCTTACTATACAGCATGAAACCACATGAGGCACATTCTGGGGACAAGGTCAGTGACCTGCTCTCTTTATTTACAGGACTCCAAAGACGATGACCCTGCGTGGGACCTCCCTTTTTATACCTGCGTGATCAGGTAAGGAGTGTCTCCCACAAGTTCACCCCTTGTGGTCAAGGTATGCATCTAGGCTGAGTGTATACAGTAATACAGTGGTGTTACATTGTGGTTGCACACATGACAGTTTCTCCCTACCGATGCTGCCTGACCTGTTGAGATTTCCAGCATTTTCTGTTTTTATTTCAGATTCCAGCAGCTGCAGTATTTTATTTTTGTATAGAACAGAGCTTAATTGATGAGCATTCCAGATTTAATCCATGGTCTGTGCTGAGCTTGCCAATATCAGTCATAGTGACAGCACGATGCCATAATTGGCCTTGATGCCCCTGGGCTGGAGGGCGAGGGAAGATTCGAGTTCCTGCTTCTGATCACTATGGCCCGCTGGAAAGCATGTGCATGTGGATGTTTGGTGAGGACAGGATTGGGTTTGGCGGTAATGCCCCTTACAGTCAAAGAACCTATTTGTACTTCTTGTCTAGGCTCACATGAAAATAACCACTTCGGCTGCTGGTACCCATGGAACTGTACCCCAACAAGAGTCAGAGATTTCAGAAGAGGAAAAAATTGGAAGATTTCTTTTTAAAAAGAAAACTAAGCCCAGGTATTCCCTACCTGAACCTCTCCGCCTCTCTAGCTCTCATTTAAGATGCTCCTTAGCATCTCCCCTGTTGTGTATGCATGCCTGTTTACTGTGTGATGTCTGTAACACTGTTATGCCACATTGAATGTACCCTTATACTGTACACACCTTACCGGTACACCAGAGGGTGCTGCTGCTGGAGACCTAGGGGTTGCCTGCACACGGCAGGTAACCCAGTATAAAAAGGAACTCACAGCTTGTTGTCGTCATTCAGGAGCTGCAAATAAAGGACTACAGGTCTACACAGTTTAAGTTTCATACCCTGCCTCGTGGAGTCATTACTGAAGGTGCCTACATACACTATAACTGGTGATGAGGATGGGATACGAGGTCATGAACTACACGCTCAACATGTCTAACCTCAGCAACTTTCAGCAATTTACAGAGGGGGAAGAATGGGACGCTTTTGTGGAAAGATTGGAACGCTTCTTTATAGCCAACGACCTGGACGGGGCCACACCGGCTACACTATCGAACAAACGCAGGGCCATCCTGCTTAGCAGTTGTGGGCCCACCATCTACAGTCTCGACAGGGACTTACTAGCCCCAGAGAAGATAACCACCAAGAGCTATGAAGAACTTGTAACAATCATACAGGAACAACTAAAACCGAAAGAAAGCATCCTCACAGCCAGGCACCGGTTCTAAACTTACCGGCGACCTGAGGGCCAAGAAATTGCCATGTATGCTGCACACTTAAGAAGACTAGCTGCACCGCGTAATTTTACCGCCCACCTTAATGAAGCACTAAGGGACATATTTGTCATCGGAATCGGCCACGAAGGTCTCCTACACAAATTGCTCTCGGATGACATCACGGTCACCCTGCAGAAAGCAGTTCAAGTGAGCCAGGCCGACATGGTTCCAGCCAGCGACTCCAGGCGAATACTGACCCAGGACTCTAAACCGGAAAGCGCAGTGCACCGCATGGATACTTCTGAAGGCAGAAATGCTGCCCCGAGTCCCGCAACCCTGAGTCCGCCACATGGGGCAAACCGGATGGCCCCGTGCTGGCGCTGTGGAGGAAACCACAGGGCCCACCAGTGCCGCTACAAAGACTATGCAAGCAAAGGCTGCAAAGAGAAAGGGCACCTTCAGAGAATGTGCAGAAAAGGCTGTACTCACTGTGTCTCTGATGAGTTGGCTGATCACCGGGGCTCCGACACAGATAAAGATGAAGCTGCTCAAATCCTGGAAGAAGGGTATGGAATCTTTACCTGCTCCACCGGAAGTTCTCCGTGGATGATGGAAGTGGACATCGATGGGGTCCAGTCTCCATGGAGATCGACACAGGGGCGAGCCAGTCTGTGATGAGCCAAATGACCTTTGAAAAAATTTGGATGAATCCTGCCACTCGACCAAAACTGTGTCCTGTCCAGGCAAAGCTGCTCACCTATACCAAAGGTAAAATCCAAATCGTTGACAGTGTAGACATCCAGGTCTCCCAGGGCGGCGTGTTGAACAAACTCCCCCTGTGGATTGTAGCCGGCGACGGTCCCACACTGCTGGGCAGGAATTGGATGAACCGGGTCCACATCAGGCGAAGTGGCGCTGTGGAAGAAAAGACCACCACAGCCCTCCTGCAGGAAAGCCAGGAAATGGCTGCAGCACCAGCAGCACAAGAAGAAACACTTGTAATCAAAATGGCCACCGCCATGCCACCAGTGAGCATGGATGAGCATGGAGGAGCATCAGAGCCAAGGTGTCATGTATACCGGTAGGACATTGCCAAAGTACATTGGGTCCTACAGGGACCATGCTGATGCCAATGGAATCCCACTGTGGGATACCCCCAGGTCCAGCAGGCTACCTGACCATGTAGCCTGGACCTTTGGAACGAATGTGATGCCCCTTGCAGGACACACACACAGGCAGTGGGAGCAGACCCACTACATGGACAGTGGTCAATGGGCAGCCCAGCCACCACCAATGGCAACCTGCACCAGACCAGCCCTACAACCCCTGGCCACCAGGGCCAACACCAGGAGTATGAGGCCAATACCCTCCAGCATCCCTGGCAAACCCTGGGATGACCTGACCATCATCCCAATTAGTGGACAAGGAGCCCACCCTGCCCACCACCCCACAACTACCCCCATCACAATGTATACACACCACCCACTGCTGCTGTGGCTACCTCCCCGAAGGATCCCACAACAGTGACACCCACTTAGTTTGTGTGTGAGGGAGGGGAAACGTATGAGGCCAGCCTCAAGCACAGGGATCACACCTGACAACCACACAACCCTCACCACAACCTCCCACAGACCACCACTGATCACCTCCCCTGGTCATGACAATATGAAAAATGCTCGGGGGAGTATTGTTGTGTATGCATGCCTGTTTACTGTGTGATGTCTGTAACACTGTTATGCCACATTGAATGTACCCTTATACTGTACACACCTTACCGGTACACCAGAAGGTGCTGCTGCCTCGAGCCTGCTCCACCATTCAACAAGATCATGGCTGATCTTCGACCTCAACTCCACCTTCCTGCAGTATCGCCTTATCCCTTAATTCCCCCCAAATGATCAACCTCTGTCTTGAATATATAAGAACATAAAAACACCCTGATCCGTTGTCACACACAAGCCGAACTCTTCTGTCCTAATCCCATCCTGAGAATTGAGGTTTAGAATGGTTTCACATCACAACACGGCATTGATGTACAACAAACCCTCAAACAGCACTCAGTGCAGCAACGCAAATGCAATATTAAGAATAATTCACATGATCATGTTCTTGAGGCTGCATAATTAAAAAGAGCTAAATGAGCAAAGCAAGTAATGAGAGCCGTGACAGACAATGATCACCTGATGGTTTTTTGGGTGTGCGGTCCCTTTAACAGGCTGCATCGCCCCATCAACGTTTCGCGCATGTGCGAAATTTCACATTTGGAAAAGCCGGTCCAGTCAGGCACAGCTTGGCAGGAACATTGATGATAGGCTGTAGCAATTAGACCTCAGTGACATTTTGTAGGTTTTTTTAAACCCACCAGTTTTTGCTGTCGATACACTCTAGAGTTGCCAACCCTCCTGGATTGTCCGGGAGTTTCCCAGAATCAAAAATGAATCTCCTGGATATTGCTGCAAACACCTGGGAGAATGCGGGAAGTAGGGAATTGCAGTGATGCTTTGAATGACCCCTATCATATTATCTTCCCGTTGTCTGGAAATTAGCTAAAATTGTTAAAAAAAAATTACCCACTAAGATTTTTGTTAGTGGATTATGATTGGTTACAAGTGCTTGGCAACTGTGGCATGTTCCCACTCCCGCATCCTTACCTCTGGTGTCCCCCAAGGATCCATCCTTGGCCCCCTCCTATTTCTCATCTACATGTTGCCCCTTGGTGACATTATCCAAAAACACAAAGTCAGTTTCCACATGTACGCTGATGACATCCAACTCTACCTCACCACCACGTCTCTCAACCCCTCCATGGTCTCTAAATTGCAAGACTGCTTGGCTGACATCTAGTACTGCATGAGCAGAAATTTTCTCCGATTAAGAACATAAGAACATAAGAATTAGGAACAGGAGTAGGCCATCTAGCCCCTCGAGCCTGCTCCGCCATTCAGCAAGATCATGGCTGATCTGGCCGTGGACTCAGCTCCACTTACCCGCCCGCTCCCCATAACCCTTAATTCCCTCATTGGTTTAAAATCTATCTATCTGTGATTTGAATACATTCAATGAGCTAGCCTCAACTGCTTCCTTGGGCAGAGAATTCCACAGATTCACAACCCTCTGGGAGAAGAAATTCCTTCTCAACTCGGTTTTAAATTGGCTCCCCCGTATTTTGAGCTGTGCCCCCTATTTCTAGTCTCCCCAACCAGTGGAAACAACCTCTCTGCCTCTATCTTGTCTATCCCTTTCATTATTTTGAATGTTTCTATAAGATCACCCCTCATCCTTCTGAACTCCAACGAGTAAAGACCCAGTCTACGCAATCTATCATCATAAGGTAACCCCCTTATCTCCGGAATCAGCCTAGTGAATCGTCTCTGTACCCCCTCCAAGGCTAGTATATCCTTCCTTAAGTAAGGTGACCAAAACTGCATGCAGTACTCCAGGTGCGGCCTCACCAATACCCTGTACAGTTGCAGCAGGACCTCCCTGCTTTTGTACTCCATCCCTCTCGCAATGCAGGCCAACATTCCATTCGCCTTCCTGATTACCTGCTGCACCTGCAAACTAACTTTTTGGGATTCATGCACAAGGACCCCCAGGTCCTTTTGCATCTCAGCATGTTGTAATTTCTCCCCATTCAAATAATATTCCCTTTTACTGGTTTTTTTTTCTCCCAAGGTGGATGACCTCACATTTTCCTACATTGAATTCCATCTGCCAAACCATAGCCCATTCGCTTAATCTATTTCAATCTCTTTGCAGCCTCTCTGTGTCCTCTACACAACCCGATTTCCCACTAATCTTTGTGTCATCTGCAAATGTTGTTACACTACACTCTGTCCCCTCTTCCAGGTCATCTATGTATATTGTAAACAGTTGTGGTCCCAGCACCGATCCCTGTGGCACACCACTAACCACCGATTTCCAACCCGAAAATAACCCATTTATCCCGACTCTCTGCTTTCTGTTCGCCAGCCAATTCTCGATCCATGCTAATATATTTCCTCTGACTCCGCGTACCTTTATCTTCTGCAGTAACCTTTTGTGTGGCACCTTATCGAATGCCTTTTGGAAATCTAAATACACCACATCCATCGGTACACCTCTATTCACCATGCTCGTTATATCCTCAAAGAATTCCAGTAAATTAGTTAAATATGATTTCCCCTTCATGAATCCATGTTGCGTCTGCTTGATTGCACTATTCCTATCTAGATGTCCCACTATTTCTTCCTTAATGATAGCTTCAAGCATTTTCCCCACTACAGCTGTAAAACTAACTGGCCTATAGTGACCTACCTTTTGTCTGCCCCCTTTTTTAAACAGAGGTGTTACATTAGCTGCTTTCCAATCCGATGGTACCTCCCCAGAGTCCAGAGAATTTTGGTAGATTATAACGAATGCATCTGCTATAACTTCCGCCATCTCTTTTAATACCCCGGGATGCATTTCATCAGGACCAGGAGACTTGTCTACCTTGAGTCCCATTAGCCTGTCCAGCACTATCCCCCTAGTGATAGTGATTGTCTCAAGGTCCTCCCTTCCCACATTCCCATGACCAGCAATTTTTGGCATGGTTTTTGTGTCTTCCACTGTGAAGACTGAAGCAAAATAATTGTTTAAGGTCTCAGCCATTTCCACATTTCCCATTATTAAATCCCCATCATTAAATATTGGGAAGACCAAAGCCATTCTCTTTGGTTCCCGCCACAAACTGTGTTCTCCAGCCACCGACTCCATCCCTCTCCCGAGCATCTGCCTGAGGCTGAACCAGACTGTTCGCAACCTTGGTGTCATATTTGACCCTGAAATGAGCTTCTGGCCACATATCTGCAACATAACTAAAACCACCTATTTCCACCTCCATAACATCGCCTGCCTCCGCCCTTGCCTCAGCTCATCTGCTGCTGAAGCCCTCATCCATATCTTTGTTACCTCTTGACTTGACTACTCCAACGCACTCCTGACTGGCCTCCCACATTCTACCCTACGTAAACTTGAGATCATCCAAAACTCGGCAGCCCGTGTCCTAACTTGCACCAAGTCCCAATCACCCATCACACCTGTGCTCGCTGACCTACTTTGGCTCCCGGTTATGCAATGCCTCGATTTCAAAATTCCCATAATTGTTTACAAATCCCTCCATGGCCTCACCCCTCCCTATCTCTGTAATCTCTTTCAGCCTCACAACCCCCCCACCCCTCCCCCCGGTGTTTAAAGGGCTGTTTTACACATACGGGACTTCTCGCTCGCTCCATCGGTTTGACTTTTTTTCTCCTCCACAGCTCAAGCTAAGGCAGTGTCAGAGGGTCAGACTGAAGCATTGTCTGCATTTCCTTTGCATTAGTCTGCACATCTCTGAAAGGTTTGTGAACCACGACAACAGTCCCAGAACCTTGGAGTAGGAACGATGTCAAATAGAGCTGTCCACACTTGCTCAGTGAGTAGGATGGGACAGACTGTGACAGATCGGCTGCTCAGTGCAATAACATTTTCAAACTACCTGTATAATCAAATGTCACATGATCAAACCCCAAGCTAACACTGAGCTATATGGTACCAGAAAGGGGTAAACTATTCCTTTTTACTCACTTATACAGATACAGGGTGTTAAAGGATGCCACAAACTGCCTGCGTCTTTACCTGTGAATTTCCTGCTGTGTCCTCTGTATAGATTGGATGGTTGTGTGAATATTTGTTAGCTCATTCATTCCCTTTCTGCACCTGGAACACAGCAACCCTGCAAGAAATTGCACATTACAGATCAGCTTCAAACCATCAGTGAAACTCAACAATTAGTCAGTAATTTGAAGCCTCAATCTCCTTATTTTTCCACCCATTCACAGCATGTTAAATCACTTCCACATTCCTGCTTCTTTCATTTCTCCAAATCTCTCTCCTGCTCTCTGTAAATATTGGGAAAACCAAAGCCATTGTTTTCAGCCCCCAACTCCATCCCTCTCACTGGCACGGAGGCTGAACCAGACTGTTCGCCACCTTGGTGTTATATTTGACCCCGAAATGAGCTTTTGACTACATATCCATGCCACAACTAAGAGCCTATTTCCACCTCTGGACACCGCCCAACCTTGGCTCATCTGCTGCTGAAGCCCTCATCCTTTGTTACCTCTAGACTTGACTATTCCAATGGACTCCTGGCTGGCCTCCCACATTCTACCCTCTGTAAACTAGAGGTGATCCAAAACTCAGCTGCCCATGACCTAACTCGCACCAAGTCCCGTTCACCCATCACCCCTGTGCTCGCTGAACTACATTGGCTCCCAGTTAAGCAACGTCTCAATTTTATTATCTTCCATGTTTTCAAATCTCTATGGCCTCACCCCTCCCTATCTCTGTAATCTCCTCCAGCCCCACAACCATCCGAGATATCGGCGCTCCTCTAATTCTGGTCTTCTGAGCATCCCCGATTTTAATCACTCTACCATGAGTGGCCTTCAGCTGCCAAGGCCCTAAGCTCAGAAATTCCCTCCTTAAACCACTCTGGCTCTCTATCTTCCTTTAAGATGCTCTTTAAAACCTAGCTATTTGACCAAGCTTTTGATCATCTGACCTAATATCTCCTTACATGGCTCAGTGTCAAATTCTGCTTTATAATGCTCCTGTGAAGCTTGGGACGTTTTACTACGTTAGATGCTATATAAATGCAAGTTGTTGTTAAGGCACTGGCTAACAGTTTCACAGGTGCCAGCTGCTCTCCAGTTCCTTGCCCAAGTGCCCATTCTTCATGTCTCAGCCTAGACAATGATTGTCAGTGGGATGATCAACTGCAAAGGGAATCACAAGCAAGCCTGATCTTATCTGCCTGCACCTGTTGTTCCCATATACACATTATCTAGCAGGAGACACTGGATGGCAGTCAAGACTGCAAACTCTGGCTGATCATTGCCCTCCTGTGCTCTGGTGCTGACCAACTGTAGCAACCCAACTCATGCCCTCTCTGGGATCAGATAATCCAGCACAGAATGCGAATTCAACCAGGGACCAGTGGCCTTTATGACAGTCCAATACTGGGATATGCCTTTACCTGAGCAATCAGGGCAGTGGTTTGAGTGCTCAACAGGTACAATTGGATTATCCACCACCAGCATCATACATAGAACCATAGAATGGTTATAGCACACAAGGAGGCCATTCGGCCTGTCGAGCCCGTGTCGCTTCTCTGCAAGAGCACTTCAGCTAGTCCCACTCCCACACCATTTCCTCGTAGTCCTGCAAATTAATTTCCTTCAGGTACTTATCCACTTCCTTTTTGAAAGCCATGATTGAGTCTGCCTCCACCACTGTTTCAGGCAGTGCATTCCAGATCCTAACCACTCGTTGCGTAAAAACAGATTTTCCTCATGTCACTTATGCGGGTAAATCACACAGGTACTCTCTACAGTGCTAGAGGGACAAACATTGCCTCATTTACATTTACGTGCTGCCGGCAGATTTACAGTGTAAATACAGCATAAGAACATAGAAATAGGAGCAGGAGTAGGGCATTTGGCCCCTTCAGCCTGCTCTGCCATTCGAGAGTCGGGATAAATGGTTCATTCTCGGTTTGGCAACCAGTAACTAGTGGGGTGCCGCAGGGATCAGTGCTGGGACCCCAACTATTTACAATCTATATTAACGACTTGGATGAAGGGACTGAGTGTAACGTAGCCAAGTTTGCTGACGATACAACGATGGGAGGAAAAGCAATGTGTGAGGAGGACACAAAAAACCTGCAAAAGGACATATACAGGCTAAGCGAGTGAGCAAAAATTTGGCAGATGGAGTATAATGTTAGAAAGTGTGAGGTTATGTACAGAAAAAAAAAATCGAAGAGCAAGTTATTATTTAAATGGAGAAAGATTGCAAAGTGCCGCAGTACAGCGGGACCTGAGGGTTCTGGTACATGAAACACAAAAGGATAGTATGCAGGTACAGCAAGTGGTGAGAAAGGCCAATGGAATCTTGGCCTTTATTGCAAAGGGGATGGAGTATAAAAGCAGGGAAGTCTTGCTACTGTTATACATCATCATCATCATCATAGGCAATCCCTCGAAATCAAGGAAGACTTGCTTCCACTCGAATAGGTGGCTGAATAGTCCAATACGGGAATTACAGTCTCTGTCACAGGTGGGACAGTCGTTGAAGGAAAGGGTGGGTGGGACTGGTTTGCCACACGCTCTTTCCGCTGCCCGCGCTTGGTTGCCCTTGGCGATGAGACTCGAGGTGCTCAGCGCCCTCCCGGATGCACTTCCTCCACTTAGGGCGGTCTTTGGCCAGGGACTCCCAGGTGTCAGTGGGGATGTTGCACTTTATCAGGGAGGCTTTGAGGGTGTCCTTGAAACGTTTCCTCTGCCCTCCTGGGGTTCGCTTGCCGTGTAGGAGTTCCAAGTAGAGCGCTTGCTTTGGGAGTGTTGTGTCAGGCATGCGAACAATGTGGCCCGCACAGGGGAGCTGGTCGAGTGTGGTCAGTGCTTCGATGCTGGGGATGTTGGCCTGGTCGAGGACGCTAATGTTGGTGCGTCTGCCCCCCCCAGGGGATTTGCAGGATCTTGCGGAGACATCGTTGGTGGTATTTCTCCAGCGATTTGAGGTGTCTACTGTATATGGTCCACGTCTCTGAGCCATACAGGAGGGCGGGTATTATTACGGCCCTTAGACCATGAGCTTGGTGGCAAATTTGAGGGCCTGATCTTCGAACACTCTTTTCCTCAGGCGGCCGAAGGTTGAATCTCGTCGTCGATGTCTGCCCTTGTTGATAGGCTCCCGAGGTATGGAAAGTGGTCCACGTTGTCCAGGGCCATGGCGTGGATCTTGATGACTGGGGGGGGTAGTGCTGTGTGGTGGGGTCAGGTTGGTGGAGGACCTTTGTCTTACGGATGTTTAGTGTAAGGCCCATGCTTTCGTATGCCTCAGTGAAGATGTTGACGATTACTTGGAGTTCAGTCTCTGAATGTGCGCAGACGCAAGCGTTTTTCGCGTACTGTAGTTCGACGACAGAGGATGGGACGGTCTTGGATCTGGCCTGGAGGTGACGAAGGTGGAACGGGTTCCCATTGGTTCTGTAGTTTAGTTCCACTGCAGCAGGGAGCTTGTTGAGTGTGAGGTGGAGCATTGTAGCGAAGAAGATTGAGAAGAGATTTGGCGCGATGGTGCAGCCCAGCTTGACCCCGGTCCGGACGTGGATTGGGTCTGTAATGGATCCGTTGGTCAGGATCACGGCTTGCGAGGGACTATGGAGCATCCTCCTCTGTTTCGGCTGCCCCCAAAAGTTCGTCACCATCCTCCACCTGCTCCACGACGACATGACCTCATCTGATGACGTGTCATCAACCGGTTTCCTTAAAGGGACCATGGCCAACTTTTTTTTGACAGTTCTTCTGTCCGTGTTCTACAGCATTGAGGTGCTGCAAACACTGACAAGTAGTTCACAAAGGTGCATGGCTGCACTAAGCTTTCCCATGACTCCCTCCAGATGCTTATGGATGGAGTCACAGCACGCAGGGAGGTTCTCTTCCCTTCCAATGGACAGAAGAGACCTCCTCAAGACACCAACGCAGCCTGGTTGCACATTGCACAGGAGAGCACAAGCAGGGACGTTGTCAGAAGGACCTAGATGCAGTGGCACAAACCTTTAAATGATCTCAGTAGGTTATGAAACTTTATTGCAAAGCCATTCTCAACCTCATCGTGCTGGTGCCACTCCTTCCCTATCACTCTACCCAACTCCTGCACATCCATGCTCACACCAACTAACCTTGCACCTCTACCCATCCCGCTCTCTCTATCTACATTATCACTTCCCCATCTCACGAGCCACCCCTCATGTTCACCCTCATAGAAACATAGAAATTAGGTGCAGGAACAGGCCATTCGGCCCTTCGAGCCTGCACCGCTGTTCATTAAGATCATGGCTGATCATTCAACCTCAGTACCTCTTTCCTGCTTTCTCTCCATACCCCTTTGGCCGTAAGGGCCATATCTAACTCCCTTTTGAATATATCTAACGAACTCGCCTCAACAACTTTCTGCGGTAGAGAATTCCACAGGTTAACCACTCTCTGAATGAAGAAGTTTCTCCTCATCTCGGTCCTAAATGGCTTACCCCTTATCCTTAGACTGTGACCCCTGGTTCTAGAACTCCCCAGCAACGGGAACACTCTTCCTGCCTCTAACTGTCCAATCCCGTCAGAATTTTATATGTTTCTATGAGATCCCCTCTCATTCTTCTAAACTCCAGTGGATACAAGCCCAGTTGATCCAGTCTTTCCTCATATGTCAGTCCTGCCATCCCGGGAATCAATCTGGTGAACCTTCGCTGTACTTCCTCAATAGCAAGAATGTCCTTCCTCAGATTAGGAGACCAAAACTGAACACAATATTCTAGGTGTAGCCTCACCAAGGCTCTGTACAACTGCAGTAAGACCTCCCTGCTCCCATACTCAAATCCTCTAGCTATGAAGGCCAACATGCCATTTGCCTTCTTCACCGCCTGCTGTACCTGCTTGCCAAACTTCAATGACTGATGAACCATGACACCCAGGTCTCGTTGCACCTCCCCTTTTCCTAATCTGTCATCATTCAGATAATATTCTGTCTTCCTGTTTTTGCCACCAAAGTGGATAACTTCACATTTATCCACATTATACTGCATCTACCATGCATTTGCCCACTCACCTAACCTGTCCAAGTCACTTTGCAGCCTCTTAGCATCCTCCTCACAGCTCACACCGCCACCCAGCTTAGTGTCATCTGCAAACTTGGAGATACTACATTCAATTCCTTCATCTAAATCAATCATTGTATATTGTAAATAGCTGAGGTCCCAGCACTGAACCCTGCGGCACCCCACTGGTCACTGCCTACCATTCTGAAAAGGATTCGTTTATTCCGACTCTCTGCTTCCTGTCTGCCAACCAGTTCTCTATCCCGTCTGTACATTACCCCCAATACCATGTGCTTTAATTTTGCCCACTAATCTCTTGTGTGGGACCTTGTCAAAAGCCTTTTGAAAGTTCAAATACATCACATCCACTGGTTCTCCCTTGTCCACTCTACTAGTTACATCCTCAAATAATTCTAGGAGATTTGTCAAGCATGATTTCCCTTTCATAAATCCATGCTGACTAGGACCGATCCTGTCACAGCTTTCCAAACGCGCTGCTATTTCATCTTTAATAATTGATTCCAACATTTTCCCCACCACCGATGTCAGGCTAACCGGTCTATAATACCCTGTTTTCTCGCTCCCTCCTTTTTTAAAAAGTGGTGTTACATTAGCTATCCTCCAGTCCATAAGAACTGATCCAGAGTCAATAGAATGTTGGAAAATGATCACCAGTGCATCCACTATTTCTAGAGCCACTTAATTAAGTACTCTGGGATGCAGCCTATCAGGCCCTGGGGATTTATCTGCCTTCAATCCCATCAATTTCCCGAACACAATTTCCTGACTAATAAGGATTTCCTTCAGTTCCTTCTTCTCGCTAGACCCTCGAATCCCTGGTATTTCCGGAAGGTTATTTGTGTCTTCCTTAGTGAAGACAGATCCAAAGTATTTGTTCAATTGGTCTGCCATTTCTTTGTTCCCCATTATAAATTCACCTGATTCTGACTGCAAAGGACCTACGTTGGTCTTCACTAATCTTTTTTTCTTCACATATCTATAGAAGCTTTTGCAGTCAGTTTTTATGTTCCCTGCAAGCTTTCTCTCATACTCTGTTTTCCCCCTCCTAATTAAAACCTTTGTCCTCCTCTGCTGAATTCTAAATTTCTCCCAGTCCTCAGGTTTGCTGCTTTTTCTGGCCAATTTATATGCCTCTTCACCATCCCTAATTTCCCTTGTTAGCCACGGTTGAGCTACCTTCCCCGTTTTATTTTTACCCCAGACAGGGATGTACAATTGTTGAAGTTCATCCACGTAATCTATAAATGTCTGCCATTGCCTATCCACTGTCAACCCTTTAAGTATCATTTTCCAGTCTATCTTAGCCAATTCACGTCTCATACCATCAAAGTTACCTTTCCTTAAGTTCAGGACCCTAGTCTCTGAATTAACACTGTCAATCTCCATCTTGATAAAGAATTCTACCATATGATGGTCACTCTTCCCCAAGGGGCCTCGCACAACAAGATTGCTAATTAGTCCTCTCTCATTACACAACAACCAGTCTAGGATGGCCAGCTCTCTAGTTGGTTCCTCGACATATTGGTCTAGAAAGCCATCCCTAATACACTCCAGGAAATCCTCCTCCACCGCATTGCTATCAGCTTGGTTAGCCAAATCTATATGTAGATTAATGTCTCCCATGATAATTGCTGTACCTTTATTGCACACATCCCTAATTTCCAGTTTGATGCCATCCCCAACCTCACTACTACTGTTTGGTGGTCTGTACACAACTCCCACTAGCATTTTCTGCCCTTTGGTATTCCGCAGCTCTACCCATACAGATTCCACATCATCCAAGCTAATGTCCTTTCTTACTGTTGCATTAATTTCCTCTTTAACCAGCAACGCTACCCCACCTCCTTTTCCTTTCTGTCTATCCTTCCTGAATGTTGAATACCCCTGGATGTTGAGTTCCCAGCCTTACATAAGAACATAAGAATTAGGAACAGGAGTAGGCCATCTAGCCCCGCGAGCCTGCTCTGCCATTCAACAAGATCATGGCTGATCTGGCCGTGGTCACCCTGGAGCCATGTCTCCGTAATCCCAATTATACCATAATCGTTAATAGCTGCCTGCGCAGTTAATTCATCCACCTTATTACGAATACTCTTCGCATTGAGGCACAGAGCCTTCAAGCTTGTCTTTGTCCCTTTAGAATTTTGCTGTAATGTGGCCCTTTTTGATTTTTGCCTTGGGTTTCTCTGTCCTCTACTATTCTCCTTTCTATCTTTTGCTTCTGCCCCCATTTTATTTCCCTCTGTCTCCCTGCATAGATTCCCATCCCCCTGCCATATTAGTTTAACCCCTCTCCAACAGCACTAGCAAACACTTCCCCTAGGACATTGGTTCCGGTCCTGCCCAGGTGGAGATTGTCCAGTTTGTACTGGTCCCACCTCCCCAGAACCGGTTCCACTGTCCCAGGAATTTGAATCCCTCCCTCTTGCATCACTCCTTAAGCCACGTATTCATCTGAGCTATCCTGCAATTCCTACTCTGACTAGCACGTGGCATTGGTAGCAATCCTGAGATTACTACCTTTGAGGTCCTACTTTTAAATTTAACTCCTAGCTCCCTAAATTCAGCTTGTAGGACCTCATCCCACTTTTTACCTATATCGTTGGTACCTATATGCACCACGACAACTGGCTGTTCACCCTCCTGCTCCAGAATGCCCTGCAGTCGCTCCGAGACATCCTTGACCCTTGCACCAGGGAGGCAACATACCATTCTGGAGTCTCGGTTGCGACCGCAGAAACGCCTATCTATCCCCCTTACAATAGAATCCCCCGCCACTATAGCTCTTCCACTTTTTCCTGCCCTCCTGTGCAGAAGAGTCACCCACAGTGCCATGAACTTGGCTGCTGCTGCCTTCCCTTGGTGGGCCATCTCCCCCAACAATATCCAAAGCGGTATATCTGTTTTGGAAGGAGATGACCGCAGGGGACTCCTGCACTGCCTTCCTACTCATAAGAACATAAGAACATAAGTATTAGGAACAGGAGTAGGCCATCTAGCCCCTCGAGCCTGCTCCGCTATTCAACAAGATCATGGCTGATCTGGCCGTGGATTCAGCTCCACTTACCCGCCTGCTCCCCGTAACCCTTAATTCCCTTATTGGTTAAAAATCTATCTGTGACTTGAATACATTCAATGAGCTAGCCTCAACTGCTTCCTTGGGCAGAGAATTCCACAGATTCACAACCCTCTGGGAGAAGAAATTCCTTCTCAACTCGGTTTTAAATTGGCTCCCCCGTATTTTGAGGCTGTGCCCCCTAGTTCCAGTCTCCCCTACCAGTGGAAACAACCTCTCTGCCTCTATCTTATCTATCCCTTTCATTATTTTGAATGTTTCTATAAGATCACCCCTCATCCTTCTGAACTCCAAGGAGTAAAGACCCAGTCTACTCAATCTATCATCATAAGGTAACCCCCTCATCTCCGGAATCAGCCTAGTGAATCGTCTCTGTACCCGCTCCAAAGCCAGTATATCCTTCCTTAAGTAAGGTGACCAAAACTGCACGCAGTACTCCAGGTGCGGCCTTACCAATACCAATACCCTATACTCCTGCTCTGCCTGGTGGTCACCCATCCCCTATCATCCTTGTCCAATCATAGCAACTAACAACACACAGCACTTGGGTGTTTTAGCCAATATTCATGTAAAGTTTCTGCTAATGTGTTGTCAAACATTGAAATCTTTATGTTGAACACTTTGTATTCTTGGATAGATTTGTGTGCTCCTTTGGAAGTGTCTTAGTGAGTTGTTGTGAATGGTCTGACATAAGGGCACCCTGCACAATGGTGATGAGTGTTAAAGGAATGGCTTGCGTATTGCTTTATGGTGTTGGTGTGGGGTAGTGCCAACCTGGTGCATCTTGTGGCAGCCAGGGTGTATAGCGTGAAGTGAAGTAAATGTGGCTGTGGTGAGGCCATCCCTGGCCCTGGCAGCAATGTGGTCGGGTGCTGATGCCCTGTGTCCTGTGCAGCATCAGGTGATTACGGAGAAGGTTGGTGTTGTTGATGAAGGTGTGATTAGTGATGTTGGTGTTGGCACTGATCGTGGTGAGTTTCTGAGGACCAACGTGAGATTATTTCAAGGGCACCGATGCTGCTGGAATAGAAGCAATCTGTCAATGGTGAGAGCTTGCTCCAAGGAGGTGACAGTGAATAGGGAGTTTACTGCAAACACTTCTAAACTGCATACAGTTCAAAAGTCTCTTCCAAATCCTGAAGGTTTCAGCTTCTGACATTGGAAAGCGAACAGCTGTGAAATGGTAGCTTTTATACCACTTCTGCAGCTGTCAACTAGCCAAAGCAATGGAGAGTCGCTGACAACCTGACACACTGATCTGTTGTGAAACCTGAGGGACGGCAAACTCGTTAAAAACTTGGTAAAAATGGCAAGTGCCTGGGTAAAATCCTTTTAAATACCTTTAAATGACCTCTTCAGCCACTTAATTGACAGGTCTGCGATCCGCACACAGACTCAAACAGTTGAGAAACTGACAAGGAGGCGGGTTCAGAGCGGACTTCTGCTCCGCTGTCAATCAGGGCCATTTTGACAGTGGGCCTGCCTCGAAACCCGCGCGGCGCCTCACCACGGCCCTCCCCTTCACTTAAAGGGGAGCGCCTTCGCGCTTTTTAAACTTCAGTCCACTGGGCCACCAGGGAGGGTTTCGGCTGGGCTAGCGGCCTGCCACCCAAGAGGGGGTGCTGGGCTGCCTGTTGGCGGCCCGGCTGAACCCGAGGGCATAACTGTCGGCCGGCAAAAGAAAAAACATGGCGGCAGCGACAGTGAGCCCTCCCCTTTAAGGGAAGCTGCACCACCACTACAAAAGGCCACAGCCTCACTGGACCACCGGGGAAAAGGTTGTGTTGGCACCTCTGGGCGGGCCGACGATTTTCCATGGGGAATATCACCGTCGGGGGTGGGGGGGGGGGGGGGGGGGGCAAGAGTGGGAGGGCAATTGGGCTAGCAGCAGCCATTCCACTCCACTCCACTCCGCTCCGCAGCATGGCCACCAATTTGTAGTGGTAACAGGCCTTAAGGAAAGGGGCAATTTTGGCCCCTAGCAGTAATTGCTATAATCTGAGATCCAAACTGCATAGGCATCAAACTTTTTCTGTGTAAATTTTAGTGGTCACAGAGGAGTACCTTGCCTGACTGTCCATACTTCATATGTAAGCCTAGACACTTTGGGGGTAGAATTGCTTCAGGGATTCACCTGATCTCCCATTTTAACTTCGGCAACTGATTGGCAGAACCTTGGAGAAATGGTGTAAAAAAAAAAAAAAATTGGTTTTCCCATTGTCCGGGTTTCCCCACTGATCCCCCGCTGAAGTTACAATGGGAAATGCGGAGAACCCCTGGGGAAATTCTAACCTAGTGTAAGCAGTCTGTACATTTATGGGGACCATGACAACTGAGCTTGGTCTTGTATTCACTAATTGTACATATATGCATTTCCCAGTGGGTCACCGGATAACGATCAGAACTAGGAACCCTGGATGACTTTTCCTTTCCCTACACCAGGGCCAGCTGTAACTCCCCAAATCCTGAGATCAACTAACTTAGCACAGAATAAACGGAGGGCTTTTCTGCTATGCATGGTTCAGTTCCACACTGGGCGGTGTGATTACCCACTGAGGGCCTCATCCATTTTTACAGTTCATTATGCTCAATTTCCTTAAATGTTTTGCGACGGTTGTCCCTTTGCAGGTAAACCATCATATACCTAGGGGCCGAAATTGATGGCCTTACCGCCAACATTCCTCTGGTCGAACCGCCCAGTGCCACTTTCATCGTGGCCTGGAGCGGGCGGGAGGGAAGAGCTGCGTAAGTAGACTCCCGCCTGCCGAGATGCCAGATTGGTGCGGGCGGGAGTCGGCGGCAGACCGCTGAGTGCAGGCAGCTCTGTCCTCAACAGTAAGTGTGAAGATGTTGTAAAAAAGGTTAGTGGAGTTTATTTAAATTATTTCTTTACAGGTAATTACCTGGATGGAGTCCCCCTGAAGGTTGTCAAATGTTTTTTTTTTGTTTTTGATGCTTTTTATTTTTTTAGTTCTACGACCCTCCCTGAGCTTGACTCCACTGTCGGCGGCACTTGGGCGGCAAGCGCCTTTACTGTCGAGAATGAAAGCTCCCGCAGGCTGCCGCCTAGACTGGCGGTGTACATCGCAGATTTGCGAGAGACCTGCGTGATGAAAATCCTGCCCAAGGAACCGTCAGGGACCTCGGTGGCCATTGGTGGTCCTTTGGGCGACACCTGGGCGAGCGGAGGCCTATATCAATTTCGGCCCCCTAGGATGATGGCAGGTGATCTTCACCAAGATGGCCTAAACCTGATGTAAATGATCTGTACTGGGCTCAGGCAATGGATCTTTCAGGCTAATGGCATTGTCTTCTGATAGCATAGAACCTGGTACAATGCTACAAATGAAGAGCTCATTCTGAGCATTCGGAGAAACAGAGTACCTACCCTCATCAGATGAGTCGTCTTGTACTGGTTCTGGTGTTGAACAACTGCTCTCTGTGTTCTGTGACCCGTTTGGTGCCAGACAATCACTGGTTTTGCACCCAATATATTCCTGAACCAAGACCTACTAACAGAAAGCACTTGTCAGCAATGCAGATAGCTACAGTTATATATGCAGGAGAGAAAGGGAGTCCTAACTCATTGCTGCTCCAATACAATATTCTTTTCTTCATATAAATCTTATAATTGCACCCATGTATAGTGCAAGCATTAAGAATAATGCATTAACCAATAAGAAAGATAAGACATTGAAACACAGTGTAAAGTAAACATAGTATAAAAAGAAGCTAATATGTTCCATTGGATAACAGATAAGCAATCCAAAAAAGGAAGTCATAATTGTGATTTGATGGGCCCAGATCAACTTTAATATTCAGTCTTCTGATTGGCTGAAAGATTGCTATTTGGAACTGATTTTCAACTGACCAGGGACTGAGTTCAAGAGACGTGGGTTCCAACTGAGCAGAGGGTAGTAGAGGCACAGGAGAAAGGTCTAGGGTTTAAAACATAAATAAAAATTCAGGTAAATATGTGCTCACAGAGAGAAGGAAAAATAATGTAGAAGTTAATATATAAATATAACGGCAGCAATATAAGGGAAGGGAGAACAACATAAAGACAAGAAACAGCACAAGGAAAGTTTTTAAAATTATTTTTTTCTTTTATCTTCAAACAGTTTATTTTGTTTAGTACTACATTACTAATATAATTGGTCTGGATATTGAAGTGCCATTATTACTGTAATGTTAGCCTAACTCTCAGTATTTATTTTTGTTCCACTCTCTCAATCTTTGAACATAAGTGCACAAGAATTTGGAGCAGGAATAGGACATAAGGCCCCTCGAGCCTGTTCTGCCATTCAATAAGATCATGGCTGATCTTCGACCTCAACTCCACTTTCCTGCCCGATCCCCATATCCCTTGATTCCCCTTTGTCTTCCATTCTCTCTCTCAAGGGGCACTGGGGGAGGTTGGAGTCTTCAAGCGGGGACTGGGAGAGCTGTGGTGTGGTGGGATCTCTGGATACTAAAGGAGGCTATTGGGGTCACTGGGGAAGTAGGTGCACTCCCCAGGGAAATTAGTTTGTGGGAGCACTGAGGGAAAAAGGGACTGAAAGTGCTGAAGGGGAAATATGGGATGGGAAGTGCTAAATATGGGGTCTATACTTAGCACTGGGCCTTAGTTTAGACCCAGACATTGAGTATGGGCCCATGCCCAGAAACAAAACACATAGAAGGGATATGCGAGAACGAGGGGTTGATTCCCAGTTCAGTTTATGGGTCTTTGTTGAGCCAAATTACCTTTCCTGTTCCTAAAAATTCTTCCTTTCTCAGTGCTCGTCTAATCGTAGCCCAAAAACTAACAGTAGAACAGAGAGACAGGAGTTCAGCTACACCAATCTTTAAGTGGGAGTACAAGTTGATAAAGCTGTTAAAAAAAAGTTTCATGAATAAAACAAAAGCAACAATCTATACAAAATATAGGTTACACAGCAGTTACAATATTGTGTCCTGTTTTGGAAGGATGTCAAAACCATGGAGAGGGTGTAGAACTGATGTACTAAGATGATACCAAGGATGAGAAGCTTTAGTTGAGGAAAGACTAGAGAAATTGGAGCATTTTTGTTTGCATACATATGGGCTCAATTTTCCCCAAAGCTTTTTTTTGGCGTACGTGAAGAGTCACCCCTGTTTTTTTGGGGCCCACATACGCCAAAAAAAAATGTTCTAAGTTTCCCCGTTGGATTTCTTCATTTTGGCGTGGCCTAACCTGTCTTTTAGTTTTGGAGGGTGGAGCCTTGATCTGCACCAAAAAAAAACGGGTTGCCACGGTAACCAGGGACACAATGCGAGCTGAGGCTGCAAAGTGAAGCATACAGCCAGCTCCCAACACATTAAAACACATTGCATCAACTTAAAAACACATTAAAATACATTGCATCAACTTACCTCTAATTATTAAAGCTGGTCCTGCTCCCTGTCTCGATCTCAGGCCGAAGGGCTTGCCGGTCCTCTCCCCAGCCCGACCCTGGCCTCGAGTGACTTGCCTAGCCCACCCCAAGCCCCTTGCTGGTGCCGGTTCAGCTCCCCTGCCCCTATCCCAGGCTGAATGGGCTCCCTCCTCCCACCCGAAAGGCTTCCCCCCCGCCCCCCCTCCTCCATTCCTCACCTCCCCCCCTCTCTCTCCATTCCTCCCCCCCCCCCCCCGACACCTCGATCTCCATTCCTCCCCCCCCACCTCGCTCTCCATTCCTCCCTACCCCCCCCCTCTCGATTCTTCCCCCCCCCACCTCTCTCTTTCCATTCCTCCCCCCCCCCACCTCTCTCTCCATTCCTCCCGCCCCCCCCACCCCCTCATCCCCCTCCCCCTCTCTTGCCTTTCCTGCTGCTGGTGTCCGGGCATCTGCTGCACTTACCTGCGCCGATTTCCTTACCTGCACCGATTTCTTTAACTCTCCAGAAGGTTTTTCTACAGAGGCCACATAGGCTGGCCTAAGCAGAACTGGACTAACTCTCAGCTGGCCAAACTTGCCTATTGATGGCCTATAGTTATGCTCTTCCCCACAAGTGCCAACACTCTCTGTGCCTACTCTATCGATGTCTATTCTATCAAAACCTTTCATAATTTTAAAGACCTCGATTAGGTCATCCCTCAGGTCTCTCTTTTCAAGAGAAGAGAGATCCAGTCTGTTTATCCTTTCCTGATATGTATACCCTGGCATTTCTGGCATCATCCTTGTAAATCTTTTGTGCACCCGCTCCAGTGCCTCTATATTCTTTTTTATAATGTGGCGACCAGAATTGTACACAATACTCCAAATGTGGTCCAACACCAAGGATCGATACAAGTTTAGCATAACTTCTATTTTCACTAGAACAGAGAAGGTTAAGAGAAGATCTGATAGAGGTGTTCAAAATTATGAGGGAAGTCAGGAAAAGCTATTTCTGTTGGTTGAGGAGAGGGTATAAATTTAAGATAATTACCAAAAGAATGAAGGAAGAGATTAGGAGAACTCTTTTTATACGGAGAATTGTTAGGACATGGAATTTCCCACCAGAAACAGTGGCAGAATCTATAAAAGCATTTAAAAGGGAAGTAGATAAATATTTGAAAAAGAAAATGGCAGGGGAATGAGACTAACTGGATAGTTCTTTCAGGTAGCCAGCATAGGTGTGATGGGTTTGAATGGCTTCCTTTCCTGTGTTGTAAAATTCTATGATTCAGTATAGACAACTCTTAAATGTGCAAATATTTTGATCATGACCTGCCGTCTTATTTGACTGCTGTTGATGATGTTTGTTGACGTGATTGTTGGAGATTTGTGTCGGACATTTGTCTGCATGATTCCATTCTTCTCAAATTGGATGATGTCATTTGTTGGATCCCAGGGACAGGTACTGCAAGAAGAAAAAACAGAGAAGCATCATATACAGGAATTAGACATAATCCTCACAGGGGTTTGGCGGAGGATTCCCATAATGTTTCTGTTGTATATGGAGAAAGACTGAACACTGTGAGCTCAAAGTAAAGTGTGACCGTAGTCGTTTATTGCAGGTCTCCAGAGTGCCCCTCCAACCTGTGAAGCTTCTTTAAATACCTGTGCTCCCAAGGGATTATGGGATCACTTGGGACTCCAGGGGATGATCCCTTTGGTGGCTGTACGGAATAAATAAAAGTCCACATATATAACAGGTTCGTGTACCTCCACGGGGGAAGGATCTCTATAGGGCTAAAATGGAGGCTGTCACTTGTGAATTATGACAGTGTGCTGCTCCAGTATCAGATATTTGCTCCACTTCTCGAGATGAAAATCAGGGAAACTTACTTTGAATTGTTTATTTGTTTGTCATAACTTCATACTCTTCCCTTGGAAAACAATGTAAAGTAGTGGAAGTATTCACAGGCTGATTAACAGTCTGATAGGCCACGACGTGAACGTTCCTTCCATGCTGTAACCAACTTTATACCAGCCAATAGAGTGGTTAGTCTTATATGGAGGGAGTGTTTTATGGGTTCCCACAACCCATACAATCGAGAGGGCCACCCATACCCACCAGATGCAACTATCCCGTTGGATGTCAGCCTAGAATTCAGAGCTGCGGCCGCCACTGTCTGGAGTGGCTTCAAATCCTGCTCCTTCGAACGAGGCAGGAATGCTACCACTAAGCCAAAGGCTCATTACTTACTTGGAGTAAAAGTTGACATTTCCAACAAGTAGGGTTTGTACAGTGGCATCGGTGAGCACAAAATACAGAACAAATATTGTGACAGACCAAAAATTAAGGTTTATCAATCGTATGACAGGTAGAACAGTATACAACATGATTCAGGGATTTTAACTATTTAGTAGCTTGCTCTGCAAATTTTATTCCCCATAAAGCCTGACCACTGTCAAACCGATGAGGTCTTTGCTCAGCTTATAGCCTCGTCACCCAGGCCTTCCCAGTTCTACGTCAGCCTAAGGGAAACCTGGTCACGGAGGCCCATCCACTGCCTGTAAGCCAGTAATCACATTTATGATATTCCGAGCTCCCCGGATTGTTGGAAAAAAGGGCAAAATCAATCATTTATCTTTCAGTAAATCTCTCATACAGACTGTGTGGGCCACTCTGTGACGTGTCTGGTCACATTCCGAGCGGAGATGGATTTGTGGAAACCCACTCACAAAGCAGCTAGGACAGGGATTTGAAATGTGGGGGAAATGATAAAAGTAAAAGCAACCTAACACATCAGCAGTGCCAGCTGCTGTGTGCCAATAACAAACACAGCACACCATGGGTGCTGGCACCACTTTTCAGTTTAAAAGCTGCCCAGGATATTTACTACTCAGATTTATTTTTGTATCAATTTTTTCTGCTCATCTGAAGGTGATGATTCTTGCTGGGTTGCCCAGGTGCCAGAAGTCCCCAGTACCTCATCCAAAGAGCCTTTCTTGATGTGTGGGCATAGAGAGTGAGGTTGGGGTATTCTATTAATGGGAAAATAACGGGCTGGTTAGCATAAAAGTGGAAAACTCCAACCACAGTGTCGGCAGGCTATTTAACAGTGGAGGGCATAACAGCTGAGCTCAGTTCTGACCTTGTCTGACATCGACCCACATGCATTTTCCAGCAGGGTCATTGGAAATCAGTCAGCAGCAGATACCCTACTTGATTCACCCCCCCTCTGAGTGCCGATGCAATGCCTGTACAGCTGCCCCTGAGTGAGGTAAGCTAACTGAGGAGATTGAACCTGGCTCATTCCTTGTCCATAGGACTTTACCAAGTGGACGGTAGTTTTATCTGCCTGGGCAGGAGAGTTATTATTTTAAACCTCCTTTACAATATATGTGTGTGTGATGAGGGCCACATACTCCGTGAACTTGTACTGCCAGCTCTTTGTCGCCACATCCTGCTGGAAGAGCTGTGCCACCCAGTCCTCGCATTTCTCTTTACGCTCTTTGGCGGCCTTGCGCTGTGCTTCCTCCAGAATAAACTTCTCCAGTGTTGCCTGTTCCTGATCCCGGTTCTTTATTGCTCTGGTCACTTGCTGCCACAGCCTAGAAGAACAGTAGATAGGATTACAAACTCTCCCTGGAATACCACAACAAAATATTACACAGTATTTACAGCACAGAAACAGGCCATTCTGCCCAACAGGTCCGTGCCCGGGTTATTGCGCCACACGAGCCTCCTCCCACCATTCTTCATCTAACCCCATCAACATATCCTTCGAGAACCCATTAATACAGGGGCATGCTGGGTCCTTGGTGCTGTATAGAACTCATTAGTGCAGGGTCACGTCAAGACCTGGTCGCTATATAGTACTCATTAACACAAGGGTATGTCAGGTCATGGCAACTTTACAGAAGCTATTAACCCAGAGAAACACTGGGTCCTGGGAGCTGTACACAGCCCGTTAATATTGGAGCATGCCAAGTCCTGGCTGATGTATTCAATGCATTGCTACAGGAGGCTGCTGAGTCCCAGATGTTGCGTAGAATGCAGGAGCCAGCCAGGGCTCAGCTATTATAACAACTACATATTTACAATACTGAAGATATTGTAACAGTTTATAACCCACTTCTCAGCACATCTGTTGTATATTGTAATCTGAATGGCGTGCGTGTTACTGTGTGCGCGTGTTCGTGTGCGAATGTCAGGATTGGACTCCGAAAGTCAAATAGTCTGCCAGATCACTGACTAGGCTCACGCATAATAGAACAAAGGGACCTTGGAGTGCTTGTCCACAGATCCCTGGAAGTAGCAGGCCAGGTGGATAAGGTGGTTAAGAAGGCATACAGAATGCTTGCCTTTATTGGCCAAGGCATAGAATATAAGAGCAGGGAGGTTATTTTTAAATTGTATAATACTTTGGTTGGGCCACAGCTGGAGTACTGCGTGCAGTTATGGTCACCGCATTATAGGAAGGACGTGATTGCATTAGAGAGGTTGCAGAGGAAATTTACTAGAATGCTGCCTGGAATGGAGAATCTTAGCTATGAGGACAGATTGGATAGGCTGGGTTTGTTCCCATTGGAATAGAGGAGGTTGAGATGAGACCTCATCGAGGTGTACAAAATATTGAGGGGCCTGGACATAGTGGATGGGTCTATTATGAGGGGGCATAGTTTTAAGGTGGTTGGTGGAAGGTTTAGAGGGGATTTGAGGGGGGGCTTCTTTACGCAGAGGGTTGTGGGGATCTGGATCTCGCTGCCTGGAAGAGTGGTGGATGCAGAAACCCTCACCACTTTTAAAGAGATGGTTGGATGGGCACTTAAAGTGCAGTAACCTGCAGGGTTACGGACCTAGAGCTGGTAATTGGGATTAGCCTGGATGACCTTTTGTTGGACGGTGCAGATATAATGGTAAGTACTGCAGGGAATAGAATACGGCCAGGGTGATCTCCTGGACTAGTTTTGATCGCCAGGATGGGTCGGAGAGGAATTTTCCCAGATTTTTTCCCCTAAATTGGCATGGGTTTTTATCTGGTTTTTGCCTCTCCCAGGAGATCACATGGCTCCGGTTGGGGTGGAGTGTAGAATGTTTCAGTATAAGGGGTGTCGCACTTGTGTGGGGCGGACTGGTTGGGCTGGGTGCTCTTTGCCTTTCCGTCATTGTTCATAGGTTTATATGTAACCTTCAGGGCTGCTGACCGAGGGCCGCGCAGCTCTTTGTCGGCCGGCGCAGACATGATGGGCCGAAATGGCCTCCTCCTGTGCTGTAACTTTCTATGTTTCTATAAATCATAGAAGCACAGAAAGAGGCCATTCGGCCCGTCGCGTCTGCGCCGGCTATTTTGAAGAGCAAACCAGTTAGTCCCACTCCTCCGCTCTTTTCCCATATCCCTGCAATTTGTTCTTCTTCAAGTATTTATCAAATTCCCCTTTGAAGGCTACTATTGAATTTGTATCCAACACCCTATCAGGCAGTGCATTCCAAATCATTTTCTCTTGTTGCTTTACAGATGATTTATTTTCAGTCATTTTTTAATGGAGATCTGACTGAGTTCAAAGGGAAACCGGTCAGGCCATACTGTACTGACATCCCATCGGTGGCCTGCTGAGCCTGGCTAGCGCGAAATACAATTCTTGGAGCAAGGTCAAACAAACAGAGTTGCTCTTATCACATCTCAAAACATTTCACATACAACTAATTAATTTGAAGTGCAATGACTATAGTCAAATATGACAGTGGTCCATGCATAACAAGATCCCACAAATAGTAATGAGATGATTGACCAGTTAATCTGTTTTTAGTTGTGGTGATTGAGGGAGGAATGTTGCCGAGGACACTAGAACTGTCCACCTGAACAGGTAGAAGGGTCCTCACAGTTTAACAAGGGCCGAATGGCCTACTCCTGCACTTATTTTCTATGTTTCTATCTCAAGGAGGCACTGACGCCCTATAATGTCAGCCTAGATCACATGCTCAAATCCTGGAATAAGATCTTGAGCCCATAACTTTCTGACTCAAAGGTGAGACAGAACCAAATTGACAGAAGCATCAGGGAGTGAATTGGTTGGATATTGCAGCTTCAAACTTGATGAGTGACCCTGCTTTGCAAAGAGAAGGAAAGAGGGGGTTCCTGCAGGCGATTACGGTCCTCGTGTAATAATTTGCAAAGAGAAGGAAAGAGAGGGGGTCCTGCAGGCGATTACGGTCCTCGTGTAATAATTTGCACAGCATGTTCACCTTGTAGCAGCCATTTACTTTTATTTTCCTTTATCTAAAGCTGTGATATTGCTGGTCTCCTGTCCAACATACCTTTCAGACTCAAAGTCGCCCTGCTCCTCAAACCATACAACGTGACGCACTAGACGCTGTTTGCGAATCTCACTGGTGACACTCCAGAACATACTGGAGAACCCAGATTTTTTCTCATGGATACACACGTCCCGATCCTGCAGAAAGGAAAAAAAACAGAAAAGTGACGTGGAAAGACTTCTGCTTTCCAAAGATTATCTGGTGCCGCCTGCTCATTCTACTTCCTGATTTTCTAATTGTTAGTTAAAAAAATTGTTTCTGTGAATTTTATGCTCAAAGTAAGGGAAATTAGTGACCACACCAAGCACTCCCTATTCAGGTGCAGCAACAGAGTAAAGTTCATTCAACACTGCTCCCAGGTCACCGGTCTAGCAATAATTAGATGCAGAGTAAAGCTCCCTCTACATTTCCCCATCAAGAACTCCCAGCCCAGTTACAACATTGGTTAGGTGCAAAGTAAAGGTCTCTCTACACTGACCCATCAGGAATATCCAGGCCAGGTATAGCAGTTGGATGCAAAGTAAAACTCCTCCTACACTTTCACCCCAATAACATGCTGCAGCCCCAACCTTAGACTGGCACCTCATTTTGTATTTCCCACATGAGCCATCACTCTGAGTGAGTTTGGCAATTTAGTGTTGAAGTAGAAGATATTTTTACTGCAGTCCCCTGCCCAACGGGAACTGGATGCAAACCGGCCAAATTCATTTCACATTGAACACATTGGACAGACCGAGGAGATTGGTCTTTTCCATTTGAACCCTGGTCCCAGAGGTGAGTGGACACTGTCAGTCAAAAAGTGAATGAGTTTTGAAAGGTGAAGAAACATTCCTGATGGTCCAAGAGGGACAGAGTTTGTGGATGAATGCAGCTTTTGTCTTACTTGGTTGAGCAGTCAATGAGCAAGTAAACCACAGTTTAAATAGACACAGACAGGTGAGGAACTTGTTCTACGATTGGGGGATTCCACTGAACAATAACTAAAAAGTAAAGGTGGCTCCTGTGATGGTCCAGCGGTAAAGGCACTGCTTGGTGTGGTAATAAGCGATACAATCTGAAAGATCCTAAGGCAATCTGTGCTAACGTAGCTGATCCCATCTAGAGGCTGCAGTTGGTGTGCTACAAATAGACTCGGTGTTCTAGGACTGGAAAATGCAAATGTCGATGAGGAGTAAAGTCAAGATAGGGCTCATCCGTGATGCCTCCACAATTAAATAATCAGCCAACACTAACCGTCTAGTTTCACACAGGAGTAACTGCCAATTGGGGGAGGTACCATAGGATAGGCGTACCCATGGAACCTCAGTGAGATTCAGGAGACAGATGCAGGGAAATTGGGAAAACAGAAAAGCCACTAAAAGCAGAGAATTGGTTTTGTTCACAGGCCCAAAGTGGCCGCAAGTACTTACCCAGTGTCCCTCAAGTGTGGCCTGCACCTCCTCTCCCAGCGCGATCTTCCCTGTGATTTGGTTCACACAATCACTGCCTCCCAGGAAAGGCTGCAATAAACAGGAAATAATTACAATTGGAACTGTAAAATTCAGTAAAGCATACATGAGTGAATCAGAATGAATCAGAGACTCCTGATGGGACAGGTGCAATATCCTGCAGAGTTACAGGGACTACTTGGTAAGTATTCGGTCAGCTGTCAAACTCGGTTTACTTGAGCCCTGGGACATAGAGGGTAGATTTGTGTAAACATCAGCTGGGCATTAATCTCACTGAGCGGATCGGCAGTTGTACAACCCACCGGATTCTCAGGTGGGTTGTACAACGAGTAGGTGATCTGCTCCACCAAATTAGCACTCAGGTGATGAAGATGAAAATGAAAATCTACCCCATTGCCAGTATAGTTCTTCTTACAGTCACACACATTTCAGTTTGTAAATGCCCCTTAATGTAATTGTACGGGTTACATTAATGTGATAGCCAGCTGCTTTGCTGGAGCGTTGGGCGAGGTCTCTTTCCTCTTACCTTCAGCTTGAACTCGAGCTCTGCCTTGTAGTGGGTTTTCTCACACTCAATGGTTATCTTCCCTCCCATCTCCAGTGTCAGCATTCCATACAAGAGCCCTAGGACATGGAGGGTGAATAAGGTTTGGTACTAGGATGGCGACAATGTTATTAACATAATTTATTTTCCTTGTTGGCAGGGTATTTAACCAGTGTGACTGGTTCTGGTGAAAAACGGAGCTGACCTCCCATATGATATGGGGGAGGGATCCGGTGAGCGGAAATTTTAAAAGTCAAAGGGAAAGGAAAAGGCAAAATTGCAGGGTAGCGAGAGGGGTAATGACAACCAGAGTGTGACGGGAAGGGACAGAGCGTATACACATGAGACAAAATTAAAAGCTCTATATCTGAACGCACGAAGCATTCGTAATAAGATAGATGAGTTGACGGCACAAATAGAAATAGATGGGTATGATCTGATTGCCATTACAGAGACGTGGTTGCAAGGTGACCAAGGCTGGGAATTGAATATTCAAGGGTATCTGCCATTTTGTAAGGATAGGCAGAAAGGAAAAGGAGGTGGGGTAGCTCTGTTAATAAAGAATGAGATCAGTGCAGTAGTGAGAAATGATATTGGCTCAGAAGATCAAGATGTAGAATCAGTTTGGGTAGCGATAAGAAATAATAAGGGAAAGAAGTCACTGGTGGGAGTGGTCTACAGGCCCCCAAACAGTAGCCACTCTGGCACAGAGTATAAATCAAGAAATAATGGAGGCTTGTAATAAAGGTACGGCAATAATCATGGCCGATTTTAATCTTCATATTGATTGGACAAATCAAATTGACAAAGGTAACCTTGAGGAAGAGTTCATAGAGTGAATGTGGGAAGGTTTCTTGGAACAATATATTGTGGAACCAGCCAGGGAGTAGACTATTCTAGATCTGGTAGTGTGCAACGAGCCTGGATTAATTAATGATCTCGTAGTGAAGGATTATCTTTGGAAGAGTGATCATAGCATGGTAGAATTTCAAATTGAGTTTAAGAAAGCCAGGTCTCAAACTAGTCCTGAACTTAAATAAAGGTAATTACAAAGGTATGAAGGCAGAGTTGGTTAAAGTGGACTGGGGAAATATATTAGAGTGTAGAAAAGCAGTGGCAAACATTTAAGGAGATATTTCATAATTCTCAGCAAAGATATATTCCAGTGAGAAACAAAGGCCCCGGTTTTCATGAGCTGCAAGGCCCGCCCATTTGCCGCCCAATTGACCGCCGATGGCTACCGAGAGACTATGCGGTACTTTGCCTGAACGATTTCTCTAAAAGAGGTGGCAGTACTGCCCGACACGGACGGGAGCTCTCAATCTCGGCGGCAAATGAGCTTGCCGCGCAAGTGCCGCCGAGGATGGAGTCAGGCCCAGTGAGGGGGGAACTCTGAAAAATAAAAAACATTACCAAAAGAAACTAAACACCGGAACACCTTCAGGGGACCCCATCCAGGTAAGTTGCTGTAAAAATTAAAAAAAAAAAAATTCACTAACCTTTTCTTTCATGTCTTCATACCTACTATCGGGGTAAGAACAGCCTCCCCCTACTGGCACCGACTCCCGCCCACACCAATCTGACATCTCGGTGGGCGGGAGGCCACTTACGCGACTTGGCCGCCAGAGGACATCAGCGGGTGGTTTCTGGCAGTGTTCTCCTCCCACCCACTTCAGCCCAAGTGGAAACTGGGAGAGAGGAAAACTGCCGCAAAACTCGGCGACAGCAGGCGCAGTGGGTGGTAAGGTCACCAATATCGGGGGTCAAAGACTCTAAGAGAAGGATGAACCATCCCTGGCTAACTAAGGAAGTAAAGGATGGTATCAAATTGAAAACAAAGACATACAATGCTGCAAAGAACAGTGGAAGGCCAAGGGATTAGGAAATTTTTAGAAACCAGCAAATGACGACTAAAAAAATGATAAAGGCAGTGAAGAGGAGGTTAGAGCAGATGAATGCATGGCTGGAGAGATGGTGTAGGAGAGAGGGCTTTAGTTTCCTGGGGCATTGGGGCCACTTCTGGGGGAGGTGGGACCTGTACAAGCCGGATGGGTTGCACCTCAACAGAGCTTGGACCAATATCCTCGCGGGTGAGGTTTGCTGGTGCTGTCGGGGAGGGTTTAAACTAGCTTGGCAGGGGGATGGGAACCGGAGAAAATATTCAGTAGAGAGGGAAGCAAAGCTGGAAATGGAAAGCAAAAATGTAGAAAGTAAATTTGAAGGACAGAGGAAACAAGGGCTAGAAAATAGTCAACAAGGAAGTATGGCTGTACTAAATGGTATATACTTCAATGCAAGGAGTATAGCGAATAAGGCAGATGAGCTGAGAGCACAGATAGACACTTGGGAGTATGATATTATTGCTATTACAGAGACATGGCTGAAAGAGGGGCAGGTATGGCAGCTCAACATTTCTGTTTACAGGATTTTAAGACGGGATAGAGAGAGGGGTAAAAAGGGTCGCGGTATTGATTAAAGAAACTATTACAGCTGTGAGGAGGGATGATATGTTAGAGGGATCATCAAACGAGGCCATAGTGGTCGAACTGAAAAATAAAAAAAGGCCGATCACACTGCTGGCCGTGTACTATAGACCCCCAACCAGTGAGCGGGAGATAGAAGAGCAAATATATAGGCAAATTTCTGAGAAGTGCAAAAACTATAGGGTAGCAATAGTATGGGATTTCAACTACCCTAATATTAACTGGGATATAGAGTTCTCCTGAATGCATTTTAGGAATTAGCATATTTGAAAGTGGATAAATCCCCAGGGAAACAAGAGAGGAAATAGCAGAGGCTCCGACCATCATTTTCCAATCCTCTGTGGCTTCAGGTGTAGTGCCGGGGGACTGGAGGTCTGCTAATGTGATACCTTTGTTTAAGAAGGGAGAAAGGGATAGACCGAGTAATTACAGGCCAGTCAGCCTAACCTCGGTGGTGGGAAAATTATTGGAAAGAATTCTGAAGGACCGGATAAATCTTCATTTAGAAAGACACGGATTAATCAAGGACAGTCAGCACGGATTTATTAAGGGAAGGTTGTGTGACTAACCTGATTGAATTTTTTGAGAAGGTAACAAGGAGGGTCAATGAGGGTAATGCGTTTGATATAGTGTATATGGATTTTAGCAAAGCTTTTGATAAGATCCCACATGCAGACTGGTCACGAAAGTAAAAGCCCATGGGATCCAGGGCAAAGTGACAAGTTGGATCCAAAACTGGCTCAAAGGCAGGAAGCAGATGGTAATGGTTGATGGATGTTTTTGTGACTGGAAGGCTGTTTCCAGTGGGGTTCCGCAGGGCTCAGTACTAGGTCCCTTGCTTTTTGTGGTAAACATCAATGATCTAGACTTGAATATAGGGGGTATGATTAAAAAGTTTGCAGATGATACTAAAATCGACTGTGTGGTTGATAATGAAGAAGAAAGCTGTGGACTGCAGGAAGATATCAATCAACTGGTCAGGTGAGCAGAACAGTGGCAAATGGAATTCAATCCGGAGAAATGTGAGGTAATGCATTTAAGGAGGGCGAACAAGGAAAGGGAATACACATTAAATGATAGGACATTGAGAAATGTAGAGGAATGAAGAGACCTTGGAGTGTACGTCCACAGATCCCTGAAGTTAGCAGGCCAGGTAGATAAGGTGGTTAAGGCGGCATATGGAATGCTTGCCTTTATTAGCCGAGGCATAGAATACAAGAGCAAGGGGGTTATGTTTGAACTGTATAAAACACTAGATAGGCCACAGCTAGAGTAGTTCTGCTCACCGTATTACAGGAAGGATGTGATTGCACTGGAGAGGGTACAGAGGAGATTTACGAGGATGTTGCCGGGAGTGGAGAATATAAGCTATGAGGACAGATTGGATAGGCTGGATTTGTTTTCATTGGAACAGAGGAGGCTGAGGGGAGACCTCCTTGAGGTGTATAAAATTATGAGGGGCCTAGATATAGTGGCTAGAAAGGGCTTATTTCCCTTAGCAGAGAGGTCAACAACCAGGTGACATAAATTTAAAGTAATTGGTAAAAGGTTTAATGGGGATTTGAGGGGGAAATGTCTTCATACAAAGGGTTGTGGGAGTCTGGAACTCGCTGCCTGAAAGCGTGGTAGAGGCACCACATTTAAAAAGTACTTGGATGTGCACTTGAAGTGCTGTAACCTGCAGGGCTACGAACATAGAGCTGGAAAGTGGGATTAGGCTGGGTAGCCTCTTGTTGGCCGGCATGGACACGATGGATCGAAATGGCCTCCTTCCCTGTGCTGTAAACTTCTATGATTCTATGAAGATAGCATATGAGAGTAAACTAACAAGAAATATAAAAACAGACAGTAAGGGCTTCTACAGGTATATAAAAAGGAAGCAAATAGCTAAAGTAATCATTGGTCCCTTAGAGGATGAGACTGGGGAATGGCAGAGACTTTAAACAAATATTTTGTATCGGCTTCATGGTAGAAGACACTAAAAACATCCAAATAACTGATAATCAAGGAGTTAGTGGGGGGTGGGGGGAGGTGTTCTTAAAACTTTCACTATCAGAACAGATATAGTGCTAAGCAAACTAATGGGACTAAAGGTGGACAAGTCCCCTGGACCTGGGGTCTTAAAAGAAGTGGCTGCAGAGATAGTGGATGCATTGGTTGTAATCTACCAAAATCCCCTGGATTCTGGAGAGGTCTCAGTGCACTGGAAAATTGCAAATATAACGCCCCTATGTAAGAAAGAAGGGAGACAGAAAGCAGGAAACTATAGACCAGTTGGCCTAACATCTGTCATTGGAAAAATACTGGTGTCTATCATTAAGGAAATAGTAGCAGGACATTTAAAAAGTCAAAATGCAGTCAAGTAGAGTCAGCATGGTTTTATGAAAGGGAAATCATGTTTGGCAAATTTGCTGGAGTTCTTTGAGGATGTAACAAGCAGGGTGGATAAAGGGGAACCAATAGATTTTTGGGGGATTTCCAGAAAGCATTCGATAAGGTGCCACATAAAAGGTTACTGCACAAGATAAGAGCTCACGGGGTTGGGGGTAATATATTAGCATGGCTAACGACCAGAAAACAGAGTCGGGATAAATGGTTCATTCTCTGGTTGGCAACCAGTAACTAGTGGGCTGCCACAGGGATCAGTGCTAGGACCCCAACTATTTATAATCTATATTAATGACTTGGATGAAGGGACCGAGTGTAATGTAGCCAAGTTTGCTGATGATATAAAGATGGGTGGAAAAGCAAATTGTGAGGACACAAAAAATCTGCAAAGGGATAAAGACAGGCGAGGTAAGTGAGCAAAAATTTGGCAGATGGAATACAATGTAGGAAAATGTGAGGTTATCCATTTTGGCAGAAAAAAAATAGAAAAAAAATTATAATTTAAATGGAGAAATATTGAAAAGTGCTGCAGTACAGAGGGACCTGGGGGTCCTTGTGCATGAAACACAAAAAGTTAGTATACAGGTACAGCAAGTAATCAGGAAGGCAAATGAAATGTTGGCCTTTATTGCAAGGGGGAAGAGAGTATAAAAGCAGGGAAGTCCTGCTACAACTGTATAGGGTATTGGTGAGGCCACACCTAGAGTACTGCATACAGTTTTAGTCTCTGTATTTAAGGAAGGAGGCAGTTCAGAGAAGGTTCACAAGGTTTTTCGGCCATTCGGCTCCTACTCCTGCAACTATTTTCTATGTTTCTATGTTAATTCCTGAGATGAAGGGATTGTCATATGAAGAAAAGTTGAGCAGGCTGGGCCTATACTCATTGGAGTTTAGAAGAATGAGAGGTGATCTTATTGAAACATATAAGATTCTGAGGGGGCTTGAAACATAAAAAATAGGTGCAGGAGTAGGCCATTCGGCCCTTCTAGCCTGCACCGCCATTCAATGAGTTCATGGCTGAACATGCAACTTCAGTACCCCATTCCTGCTTTCTCGCCATACCCCTTGATCCTCCTAGTAGTAAGGACTACATCTAACTCCTTTTTGAATATATTTAGTGAATTGGCCTCAACAACTTTCTGTGGTAGAGAATTCCACAGGTTCACCAGTCTCTGGGTGAAGAAGTTTCTCCTCATCTTGGTCCTAAATGACTTACCCCTTATCCTTAGACTGTGACTCCTGGTTCTGGACTTCCCCAACATTGGGAACATTCTTCCTGCATCTACCCTGTCTAAACCCATCAGAAATTTAAACGTTTCTATGAGATCCCCTCTTATTCTTCTGAACTCCAGTGAATACAAGCCCAGTTGATCCAGTCTTTCTTGATATGTCAGTCCTGCCATCCCAGGAATCAGTCTGGTGAACCTTCGCTGCACTCCCTCAATAGCAAGAATGTCCTTCTTCAAGTTAGGAGACCAAAACTGTACACAATACTCCAGGTGTGGCCTCACCAAGGCCCTGTACAACTGTAGCAACACCTCCCTGCCCCTGTACTCAAATCCCCTCGCTATGAAGGCCAACATGCCATTTGCTTTCTTAACCGCCTGCTGTACCTGCATGCCAACCTTCAATGACTGATGTACCATGACACCCAGGTCTCGTTGCACCTTCCCTTTTCCTAATCTGTCACCATTCAGATAATAGTCTGTCTCTCTGTTTTTACCACCAAAGTGGATAACCTCACATTTATCCACATTATACTTCATGTGCCATGCATTTGCTCACTCACCTAACCTATCCAAGTCACTCTGCAGCCTCATAGCATCCTCCTCGCAGCTCGCACTGCCACCCAACTTAGTGTCATCCGCAAATTTGGAGGTACTACATTTAATCCCCTCGTCTAAATCATTAACATACAGTGTAAACAGCTGGGGCCCCAGCACAGAACCTTGCGGTACTCCACTAGTCACTGCCTGCCATTCTGAAAAGTAGGTGACCACCAGATAAAGTAAGAATGCTACGCAGGTAGTGCAGGAGTCCCCCTGTGAGTCCATCTCGCTTTCAAACCGATATTCACTTTTGAGTATCGGCAAGGGCGATGGTGCCTCTGGGGAGTGCAGCCAGAGCCAATTCCAAGCCACCATGAGTGGCTCAGCTGCACAGGGGGGGGGGGGAAGGACAAAGAATAAAAGAGCTCTACTGAAAGGGGATTCTACAGTTAGGGGAACAGACAGGTGTTTCTGCAGCCGTAGATGTAACTCCCGAATGGTTTGGTGCCTCCATGGTGCCAGGGTCAAGGATGTCACAGAGCGGATGCAAGGGTAAACAGCTAGGGTAGATGCAGAGAGGATGTTTCCCCTCATAGGAGAATCTAGAATTAGGAGGCATAGTTTCAGAATAAAGTGTCATCTATTTAAGACAGAAATGAGGAGGAATTTCTTCTCTCAGAGGGGCGTGAATCTTTGGAGTTCTGTACCCTAGGGAGCTGTGGAGGCTGGGTTATGGGGAGCGGGCGGGGAAGTGGAGTTGAGGCCAGGATCAGATCAGCCATGATCGTATTAAATGGCGGAGCAGGCTCGAGGGGCCAAATGACCTACTCCTGCTCCTATTTCTTATGTTCTTATGATCTGTGTGCAGTCTGAGCTTTGCACAGGGAAGGTAATAAAGAGGGCATTGCTACATTCAGATCAAGCAGTACATACAGGGCTATTGTTAAAGATAAAGCAATGCAGCCACTGTAAATTAAGTGGCTGCATACAAGGGTGTAAAAATGTTGGAGCCTTTTGCAAGGCTCAGAAATGGTCACACAAGTTTTAAGCCTTTGCAAGGGCTGTACGGGGTTGGGGAAGAAGTGATGGGTATGGTTGAAAGAATGGACAACACAATAGGAGCAAGACAAGGGACACAGGATCAGAGTTGTGAAGGAAAAATTCAGGATGGACATCAACAACAATTTACAATTTGATCATGTTCTTTACTTACAAAAAGACACCGTGGAGCACGTTACAGCGTGGGTAACAGTGACTGAGGAAAATAAATGGAACAGTCAGGAGTAGAAGAGGGAGATCTTATGGTTGTATTTGGGGGGAGCGATGGAGGTAGCAAGACAGCTGAGGAGGAGAGCTCCAAATGGTAGGAACAAAGTGGCTAAAAAACATCTGCTAATGGTGGAGCGGAGAGTGTGGGGAAGAAAATAGACTGAAGGAAATTGTGGCTCAACCAGGTCTTCATGTTGAACAGGCAGTTGGAAAGAGTGGCGACAGCAGGAAACAGGAAGTATTTCTTTACACAGGTGATCAACAGCTGTAAGAAGTTGTCAGCAAGTGTAGTTGAACCCAGAATACTTCCCAGAAACATTCTAGAAACAGCTAGAGGCTGAAATGGGAGGATGTTGGGGTTGGTATTCCAGAAGGATGAGCTCAAATAAAGAAAAACTTTAAATAGCGCCATTCATGACCTCAGGACAACTCAAAGCTTTACAGCCAATGAAGTGTCACTATTCTTATATAGGAAATGCAGCAGCCAATTTGCGCACAGCAAGCTCCCACAAACAGCAATGACCAGGTAATCTGTTTTATTTGAATTATATTATTCAATGTTGTTTGAATTATAAATATTTTCCAGAACACCGGGGATAACGCCCATCATCTTCTTTGAAATAGTGCCATGGGATCTTTTACATCCACCTGTAAAAGACGGCACCTCTAACAGTGCAGCACTCCCTCAGTCCTGCACTGGAGAGTCAGCCTAGATTTTTACGCTCAAGTCTCTGGAGTGGGACATGAATCCACAACCTTCTGACTCAGGCGAGGACGCGACCCACTGAGTCACGGCTGACACTAAAGGGCCTCCCTGATCCTTTATTGTGAGCTTCATCCCAGATCTGCACTGTGGTGTGCAACCATAAATCATAGAGGCACAAAGCACATGGCAGCTGGAGCTATACCTTTACAGTGTGCATACGGCATGGTGATGATGTAATCCTCGTGTCTATTGAGGAAGCGCAGTCGTGCTTTCCCATCCAATATGGCAGACATTGAGTTACCTGCAGGAGAGAAAGAAAGAGGTTCTAGGGAATGATGCAACTTAAGCCTCTATTCTCTAAACATAATTTAGAGTGCGGTGAAACCGTGAGCAATCTCGCAGGACCTGTGACACCAGTTTGTCAGTCATGGAGTCCACATAATCTGGGACCCTCTTTGCCACTAATTGTCTGAGCTTCTAGAAAATTCTTTTAAATCATGTTTTGTGCCAATCAGGGTAGGGGATGTTAGTGGTGGGAATGGAACACTTTCTATTTCAAATACTCAGTATCAGCATCAGATCAGGTATAGCAAGCGTTGGAGGCAGATCCAAGCTTCCTCCACACTGGAAAAAGACTTGCATTCATATAGTGCCTTTCACAACCTCACGACATCCCAATACATTTTACAGCCAATGAAGTATAGCCAAGTGACCCAATGTGTTTAGCTCAAGTGTAAGTTTTTCTTGTTCGCTGTAGGATTGGCTACTTATACTGAAATAGGGCCAATTAGTGCTCATGGCCCATACTCAATTGGGACTGCTCACACACATTTCACATACAGGGCAATTTCACAATCCATGCTCACTAGAACTATGGGTTGGAGAATTAGAGCGACAGTAGTGAACCTATCTTTGATCTGTGCTCCCTTTGCATCTGGCTTTCATGCTAGCTGTGTAGAATTACCCCTGCAATACTCTTACAGTCAGCAGTGGAAGTCAATTTTCTTGGACCAACTTCGATTGGATGCAGATTCGGGTGAGAGTTCAATGTTTATAAGATTCTGGTAAAATATCCTGTAATTGAGACTGTCCTGTTATTCACACAGGATACCCATCTGATGCCACCAACCACTCCCACTGCAGCGCATACCATTACTCTGATTGTCTCACACTTTCCTCCCCCCTCCCAAGATGCTATAAACTGGAACAATACTTTATTATAAGATTCTGATTGCTCTTAAATATCTTACCATAAAACTTGGAGCGGGCCAGGATAGAGCCGCTGATACAGAAATTGTCCTTCCTGTTACTGATGTAAAAGGCAGACACTGGGGGATGGTGGGATACCTGTGACGGAGCAGAATGGGCAGTCAGTCTGGAACTTTGTGACCATTTGGAAAACATTCCTAAACGGAGCGGACTTCTACATGGATGCCTCTAACCCAACACCCCCTACCCCTAAAAATAAACCTGTGCAACACCCTCACCGTACATCCCTCCCCGACACTAGTGCAGGGATCTCCATTCTTTACTAAGCATCCCTTTGATATCCCTCTCTCCTTCCATCCCCCAAGATTCCTCTTCTCACCACCACCAATGCTCACCTGACACCGTTTCAGACATTTTTACTTCTTGGTATCTACATTGCACCTTTTTTTATCTCCAACATCTATCTGGCATCCCTATTGGACAGATCCCCCCCTCATACCTGCCTGGCATCCCTTTCAGACAGACCCTCCCCAACTCTTGTCTGGTATCGCTCTCAGAGAAGGCATTATAGTGGTTCAATAAAGCGAGGGTTACCTGCTCTGCAATGTAGAAGGTGCGGCTGTCAGTTTTGGGGTGGTACCAGTAGCAGCGAAATGTCTCTCCCAGGATAGGATTATACGGTTTTTTCAGACCCTGCAGCGAACAAAGGACATGAAGAGGAAAGAAAATTAAATCATCCATCATCCCAGCCTGTCTGAAACATACTTAAAGTGCGTATCAATCTGGCTCGAGTTAATTTCATCAGGCTCAGCTTTGGAGGGTGAAGTCTTGGTCCAATGCAGCCCCAGAGCATGAATCTGAAGGCCACAGTATGTAAATCACATTGCAGCTGGTTCCTTTTCATGGGCATGCACATGAAGGAAAGGCATCGGTAACCCAGAATAAAACAGCTTGAAATGGCATCCGTCAGCTATCCTAACTTCCTAAATTTGCGTTGTTCTGTGATATGGCAGTCTGTGTTCAGTTACAATGCAAATGGCCTTTATCAATGGCAGATTGTTTAAAACATTCAATGTATTCAACCGACTAACATTGCAGCAATGAATAGTGGTCCTGTGTGCAGTAACGGGGTGTAAAAGGAACAAATGTAAGCACACCTAGTGCACGACTGGCCGAGTCATTCGTTGCTCGAACCAGCTCAACAATGTTAAACATTACCGTGATTTCCTCTCACCACTGCTCTTCACCTTCCTGCAGCCTTCCATTCTAAACTCCTGTCATCTGAAGTTTCTCTCCTCATTCTTTCCCCAAGCTCATATCTTCTACCATGAGCACTTTGTGCTCCCTCGATCCCCTCGGCAATGAAACTCTGACCACTCAACTACCCCTCCTCACCCCAAGCATGCCAAAACTGTAAATAGTTTTCTTTGCTCAGGCACCGCACCCCTCCCTTTCAAAACCACCAAGTCTACCCTCGATCCATCCGTCCTCTCCAGATACTGCAACTCCATTTCCTTTCTGAAGTTCCAAACATCATCATTATCCAGCTCCGTGCCCATCTTTACCAAAATTTTGTTTGACTCTCCATCCAGTTTCCTCCTGCTCACAGCACCAATACTACTCTGGCAATGACAAATGACGTCCTTTGTGACTGTGATCACGGTGCACTATCCCGTCCTGTCTCTTCAGTGTTTAATACGGTTGACCACATCACTCCTGCATTGTCTTGTCTCCATTTCCTTGGGACTGCCCTCACCCCATACCATCACCTCCAGAATCCCCCAAGGATCTATCCCCGTCCTCCCTCCTCTTCCTCATCTACCTGCTGCCCTCAGTGACGACATCCATATGCACAGGATCAGCTTCTAAATGTTTGATGATGACACCTAGCTCAACCTCTCCACCACTATATCCTACAACCACATCTCTACTGTCAGATTGCCTGTGCGATATCAATTTATGAATGAGTCAAAGTTTCCTCGAACTGAACATCAGGAAGAACAAAGCCATCGGTTTCAGTCCCTTTCATAAACTCTAGTCCCCTCCCACAGACTCAATCCCCTCTCTAACCATTTGCTCAGGCTGAACTAGACCGGACTGAGCTCCAAATCTCTCATCTTGTCCAACAACAAGATCACTTATTTCCACTTCTGAAACCTAAGTAATCTACCTCAGCCCCACAGATGCGGAAACTCTTAACCATGCTTTTATCACCTCGGTTCATTTTCTCCAATCTCCTCCTTCCCATCCTCCACAAGCAGCAACGTCAAAAGCTCAGCCGCCCATCTTCTGTCCTTCATTTAGCCTGCTCGTCCATCAATCCCACATCCCATGGTAAATGCAAAATTAAATGAGCTGACCTAGCAAATTCTGGCAAGGCTAGTGTCGCAATTCACTACAACACAAGTTTCCAGGGACAGTGTCTCTGGGCACAGTGCCATAATTCTAGTCTCCTACCCATTGGCACCATATCCTGGTACCCACCCCACTGCCACCACCTTCTCCTGGCACCGCCTTACCTTTGGCTTCTTGTAAAAGCCAGACAGGTACCATCGCACCACCTGCTTCATGCGACTGTATGCATTCTCTTCCAGGGCAACTCTGGGGGAAAAATGGAGAGGAGATATGAGAAGCTCCAACTGCAGGTAACTACAGACAGATCTCTACACGTTCATTCATACTATGCCAGTCCCAGGCATCTGTATTTGATAATTCGGAAGGATAGACAGAAAGGAAAAGGGAGTGGGGTAGCTCTGTTAATAAAGGATGAGATCAGTGCAGTAGTGAGAAATGATATTGGTTCAGAAGATCAAGATGTAGAATCAGTTTGGGTGGAGATAAAAAATAATGGGAAGAAGTCACTGGTGAGCGCAGTCTATAGGCCCCCTAATAGTAGCTACACTGTTGGACAGAGTATAAATCATGAAATAATGGAAGCTTGTAAGAATCATGGGCGATTTTAATTTTCATATTGATTCGACAAATCAAATTGGCCAAGGTAGCCTTGAAAAGAGTTCATAGAGTGTATCCAGGATGGTTTCATAGAAACATAGAAAATAGGTGCAGGCTCTAAATTCAATATGATCATGGCTGATCATGCAACTTCAGTACCCCACTCCAGCCTTCTCTCCATACCCTCTGATCCCCTTAGCCGTAAGGGCCACATCTAACTCCCTCTTGAATATAGCCAACGAACTGGACAACTTTCTGTGGTAGAGAATTCCACAGGTTCACCACTCTGGGTGAAAAAGTTTCTCCTCATCTCAGTCCTACATGGCTTACCCCTTATCCTTAGACTGTGACCTCTGGTTCTGGACTTCCCCAACATCGGGAACATTCTTCCTGCATCTAACCTGTCCAGTTCCGTCAGAATTTTGTATGTTTCTATGAGATCTCCTCTCATTCTTCTAAATTCCAGTGAGTATATGCCTAGCCGATCCAGTCTTTCTTCATATGTCAGTCCTGCTATCCCGGGAATTGCTCTGGTGAACCTTCGCTGCACTCCCTCAATATCAAGCACGTCCTTCTTCAGATTAGGAGACCAAAACTGCACACAATACTCAAGGTGTGGTCTCACCAAGGCCCTGTACAAGTTTTCGGTGCAGCGGCCCGAGTTACCGGTGCCATGTGAGTGAGTGAGGGCTGTCGGCTTGGTAACGGGCCTGTGGGATAGCGATAGGTAGGGTGAGGGAATTGGAGGTTGGTGGTAACTGGGGGAGGGTGTCCCGGCCTGGGAGAAGGAGGGAGCACCAGGGTCTATGGGGAGTCAGGGGACAAGTAGCAGACTGGAGCTGGCCTCAAGACAAAAAGCAAAGAGGACAACAACAACAACAACTTGTATTTATATAGCACCTTTAACGTAGCGAAACGTCCCAAGGCGTTTCACAGGAGTATTAGGAGACAAAGCAATTTTGACACCGAGCCTCATAAGTCAAAGTTAGCGCAGGTGACCAAAGGTTGGTCAAAGAGGTAGGTATTAAGGAACGTCTTGAAGGAGGAAAGAGAGGCGGAGAGGTTTAGGGAGGGAGTTCCAGGCAGCTGAAGGCACGGCCACCAATGGTTGAGCGGTTATAATCAGGGATGCTCAAGAGGGCAGAATTAGAGGAGCACAGACATCTCGCGGGGTTGTGAGGCTGAAAGAAATTACAGGTTAGGAAAGAGGAGGTGCAACGAGACCTGGGTGTCATGGTACATCAGTCATTGAAAGTTGGCATGCGGTGAAGAAGGCCTGTTGGCCTTCATAGCGAGAGGATTTGAGTATAGGAGCAGGGAGGTCCTGCTGCAGTTGTACAGGGCCTTGGTGAAGCCATACCTTGAATATTGTTTTGGTCTCCTAATCTGAGAAAGGACGTTCTTGCTGTTAAGGGAATGCAGACTGATTCCCGGGATGGCAGGACTGATATATGAAGAAAGACTGGATCGACTCGGGTTAGATTCACTGGAATTTAGAAGAATGAGTGGGGATCTCATAGAAACATATAAAATTCTGACGGGATTGGACAGGTTAGACGCAGGAAGAATGTTCCCGATGTTGGGGAAGTCCAGAACCAGGGGTCACAGTCAAAGGATAAGGAGTAAGCCATTTAGGACCGAGATGAGGAGAAACTTCTTCACTCAGATAGTTGTGAACCTGTGGAATTCTCTACCACAGAAAGTTGTTGAGGCTAGTTCGTTAGATATATTCAAAAGGGAGTTAGATGTGGCCCGTACGGCTAAAGAGATCAAGGGGTATGGAGAGAAAGCAGGAATGGGGTACTGAAGTTGCATGATCAGCCATGATCATATTGAATGGTGGTGTAGGCTCGAAGGGCCGAATGGCCTACTCCTGCACCTATTTTCTATGTTTCTATGCAGTGAGACCTCCCTGCTACGATACTCAAATCCTCTCGCTATGAAGGCCAGCATGCCATTTGCTTTCTTTACTCCCTGCTGTCCCTGTATGCCTACCTTCAGTAACTGATGTACCATGACACCCAGATCTCGTTGCACCTTCCCTTTTACTAATCTGTCACCATTCAGATAATAATCTGCCTTCGTGTTTTTGCCACCAAAGTGGATAACCTCACATTTATCCACATTATACTGCATCTGCCATGCATTTGCCCATTCACCTAACCTGTCCAAGTCACCCTGCAGCCTCTTAGCATCCTCCTCACAGCTCACACCGCCACCCAGTTTAGTGTCATCTGCAAACTTGGAGATATTATACTCAATTCCTTCGTCTGAATCATTAATGTATATTGTAAATAGCTGTGATCCCAGCACTGAACCTTGTGGCATCCCACTAGTCACTGCGTGCCATTCTGAAAAGGACCCGTTTATTCCCACTCTTTGCTTCCTGTCTGCCAACCAGTTCTTTATCCACATCAATACATTACCCCCAATACCATGTGTCTTAATTTTGTATACTCATCTCTTGTGTGGGACCTTGTCAAAAGCCTTTTGAAAGTCCAAGTACACCACATCCACTGGTTTTCCCTTATCCACTCTATTAGTTACATCCTCAAAAAACTCTAGAAGATTTGTCAAGAATGATTTCCCTTTCATAAATCCATGCTAACTTGGACCGATCCTGTCACTGCTTTCCAAATGCGCTGCTATTTCATCTTTAATAATTAATTTCAACATTTTCCCCACAACTGATGTCAGGCTAACCAGTCTATAATTCCCTGTTTTCTCTCTCCTTTTTTAAAAAAAGTGGGGTTACATTAGCTACCCTCCAGTCCATAGGAACTGATCCAGAGTCTATAGACTGTTGGAAAATGATTACCAATGCATCCACTATTTCTAGAGCTACTTCCATAAGTATCCTGGGATGCAGACTATCAGGCCCTGGGGATTTATCGACTTTCAATCCCATCAATTTCTCTAACACAATTTCCTGACTAATAAGGATTTCCTTCAGTTCCTCCTTCTCACTAGACCCTTGGTTCCCTAGTATTTCCATAAGGTTATTTGTGTCTTCTTTCATGAAGACAGAACCAAAGTATTTGTTCAATTGCTCTGCCAGTTCTTTGTTCCCCATTATAAATTCATCTGATTCTGATTGCAAGGGACCTAACATTAGTCTTCACTAATCTTTTTCTCTTCACATATCTATAGAAGCTTTTGCAGTCAGTTTTTATGTTCCCTGCAAGCTTACTCTAATACTCTATTTTCCCTCCTAATTAAACCCTTCGTTCTCCCCTGCTGAATTCTAAATTTCTCCCAGTCCTCAGGTTTGCTGCTTTTTCTGGCCACTTTATATGCCTCTTTCTTGGATTGAACACTTTCCCTAATTTCCCTTGTTAGCCACGGTTGAGCCGCCTTCCCCTTTTTATTCTTACACCACAGGGGTGTACAATTATTGTAGTTCATCCATGTGATATTTAGATACGTTCATGAGGAAGGAATGAATAGAAGGATATGGTGAAATGGTGTGATTAAGTAACTCGAGTGGGAGGAGGCTAGTGTGAAGCACAAACACCGGCCTGTTTCTGTACTGTAAATTCTATGTGATTAAGCTCCCCCCCCATCAAACACCCTCACATCAGGTGTCAAGTGTGGCTTAGATGCTCTCCACACTGCACATCAAGTACCCCCAAGTCACAAATAACACAATTAGACCTTGTGCTAAGTTCCTTCTACATACCTTTGTACTCCCTATTGTACGAGAAAGACATTTTTTCTTTTCTCACACAATTGTTTTAGTCCCTTTGAGCAGGATTTCCAATTTAGCAGCAATGAACATTTTAGAACCTCTCCAGCCACAGAGATAGGCGATTCTCAAACCATCCATGGGCTGGATTGCACCCAGGTCTAATGACCTGCATACCCAGTTCCTTGGGATCTTGGGTATTTCTGATGGTGGAATAATTAGAAACCTCCAATACTCTCTAAGAAATATTCACAAGAACTCTGGTTCCAGTAAACTTTTATTTTATACACAGACACTCCCCCAGTGTTGATCTTTCCACCTTCACAAAATAATTCTCTGTAAATCACTGCTTTCCGCTAACCGAGTGGTTGTTCATTGCTACACAGGATCATGTAGCTCTCATCATAAGAAGAAACGAACTTGCATTTATATCGTGGCTCAAGACCTCAGGATGTCTCAAAGTGATTTACAGCCAATGAACTACCTTTTTTTGAAGTGTAGTCAACGTTGTAATAATGTTACTACATCTCGGGCAGGTAGAATTCCAGTCACCTCCAAATTATTACCCATCAGGTGGCCGGCCACATACTCAATAATACAATGCATCAGATGATAATTCAGATAGTTTTCCAAGTGTCACCATTACAGAAGTATGAAACAGGTAGGAATTCAGGAAAACACTCTCCTTTCTGTTTGAATTCTTTCAATCCTTTCTGAAAGCTTTAACTGAGGCCACATTCACCATTTTGGGGCCAGCTTGTCACTCCTGCGGCTTTAATTATTACACTAAGTGGCAGCCTATTGTACCCGAGGCTGCCCTCTCACCATGCTGGGCAGCAGCCTGTCCCATTCAAGTCGGTATACATCGGCTACACGATAGCCTATCCCACTCAAGGCCATATTCACTGCACTGAATGGCAACCCCTTCCACCCAAGGCTACAAAAGGCAAACTCCTTTACGCTATGCAGGGGTTGATGAGGGGTCCTTCCTTGTGGTTAATGTTCCCTTTATCCCATTTCATTCAGTAAACACCTCCTGCATCACGGATGTAATGTTATTAGCAACTCTGTAACTGGCTCAATAACAAAGATCTAGAATGTCAAGAATTCATAATTAGCCCACCTTAATTTTTTAATTAACATGCACTTTGAAGCACACCCATTCTGATCAGCAATGCACAATAAATCTTTTAAACAGGAGAAGGTGTGTTCACACTGACTTACTGAGGAACTATTCTGACATAGACTGTAAGAATCCATCGTGTGAAGGAGTGTGTCTCCAGCTGAATGCATTACATAACTGAGTCCACAGCTCCTCTGCTGCTACCACCACTGGAGTGGCCCACTGCAACCCTCCAGCAAATGGAGTGGCACTGCACAGCCCTGCAAACAACATGCCAGTCTACTGCAGCCTGCCAGTATATGAACCAGCCCAATGGAGCCAACCAGTTACCACAGTTTTCCATCTTCAGGAGAGTCCCATCACAGCCCCCCATACTGTATTACATGGTCCAAAATCTAGTGCTTGCATGCGTTCCTTCAAGAATTCTTTAAACTATGATAAAATGAGTCCACTATGACATAATACGGGAGGCTGCTCACATCCACAGGCTGCAAGGCGGCATCTCCTGAAGGACTTGACAATCCACTAACATCTGAGAATGTTAGTGTTAATGGTAAAGGGTTGGAGGCAGATTGTGTAGAGCAGAAAAAGGTCACTTACTGAGAGAGTAGGTCAGAGTGGAAGTAGTAGTCAGACAATTTGTCCAGAAATGAGCGAGGCTCCAGGATAAAGGTTGGCAGTACGACTCGGGATAGGTCCATTCCAGGTCGGAGCTGTTTCAACACTGTCCACATCAGACTCCTGTTTTCCTCAGTCACCGTTTCAGTCTGAGTGGTTTCATCAATCTGCAGACGGAAAAGAAAGATTGAGTTACTGTCTGTAACATAGGGGCTCTCCCCTCAGAACCAACAAAGCAATGTTCCCCATTTTCTCAGATTCAGAAAGACCACTGCAATGGGTGCAACTCTTCTGGGCTTGTTTGGAAGAGGAAACATCAGCCATGGTTCTTGCTCCTGACCACTAACCAATGACCCCTGCAGCAAAGTGTACTTGAGGACAGATCGGGCTCAGCTGTGGTGCCTAACCTGCTGACAATCAATGTCTAGACTCACACATGAAGTATAGCAGCTTGGGCAAGGTACCAGAGGGCACTCAGCAACCATGAAACTGTACTCCGGTATGAATCAGCTTCTGTAAAGGAGGGGGAATATTTTTTATAAATTAAGCAAAATGATTACATTTAACTTTAGAGTACATCAAACTCTATACCCAATGTTGAAGCAGCTTTCCCATTGCAAAGCCCCGTTCAGTTCACAGACCTGCCATCCACATCCACCGAATGGGGAATCAGCTCGCCAGTGATTGCCACTCTGGGAATCTCATGCTCTGGAGTTTGTGTGCCCGAGGCCACACAGTCACCATGAAAACAACCTCTTAAATCCCGTTACTATATGTCGCAGAGAGCCTCTGCTCTGCAGCACTTACTTCTCCAAAGTCCTCTGAACTGTCTGCCATGTAAGTCGTCTCTGGTAAGTCCTTCCTGCTCATCTCCTCCTGGATTTCGGACAGGTCTGTGTCACTTTCCTCACTCCTGCTGCTCTTGTCGTTCGTGTCATTCTCCAGCTCCTCATGATGGGGATCATTCTCTCGGTCTGATTTGTTGGAGTACACGTCAGCGTCTTTGTACTGATCATGGTTTACAAACTCAGCATCATTTAAACTTAAGAGTGGGAGAGAAAATAAGAGATAAGTCCAAGAATAACAACCAGGACCAAAAGAATTGCTAAAGTACACAAATGGGTTTTAGGAAGACTTTCGAAGGAGGAGAAAGAAGTAGAAAATGAAGTGTTTACGGAGGAAGTTTCAGAGTGTTACGTGGTAGTGGATAGAACATGGGATTTGAATCTCAGCTCTGGGTTTAATAAAACGTTGACATTGCACACAGCCTCAGCGAGTGCCTAGGAGCAGCAAAGGAGCAGAGTCTTCCCAATGGTCAACTGCAAAAAGTTCTAGCTGAATGTCAGACAATGAATTTGACAGTGCAGAGGTGGCTGTGGGGTCAAGAGCCATAGAGCCATAGAAATTTACAGCACAGAATGAGGCCATTCGCCCCATCGTGTCTGTGCTGAGCCTTTGTTAGAGTAATCCAAAACTAATTCCACCGCCATGCTCACGTATGGAAACTGACTTCATGGTTGTGGATGATGTCACCATGTAAATGAGAAAGAGGAGGGGCCAAGGATCAAACCATGGGAAACTTGAGATGTGGGGACAGGAGGAGAAGCAAAACTGGAGATGCACCGGCTGTGCAGGAGAGGGAGGAGTAGAACCATGCAAGGACACTCCCATGGAGCTGGGCAACAAGGAGAGGTAGTATAACAGGAAGGTTGGTTGGCCATGTAGAGGTCAAAGACGACGCTCCACAGTTGCAGTCACACAGTTCACAATTGTTTGGAATTTGTCTGGGGCTGCCTCATTGCTGTGAGGAGGGCAGAAACCAGACTGAAGGTGTCTGAACTTGGACTTGGAGAGAAAGAAAGATTTCCATTTATATGGCGCCTTTCATGACCAACTGATGTTTCAAAGCGTTTTACAGCCAATGAAGTACTTTTGGAGTGTAATCACTGTTGTAATGTGGGAAATGCGGCAGCCAATGTGCGCACAGCAAGCTCCCACAAACAACAATGTAATAATGACCAGATAATCTGTTTTGTTATGTTGATTGAGGGATAAATATTGGCCAGGACACCGAGGATAACTCCCCTGCTCTTCTTCGAAATAATGTCATGGGATCTTTTACGTGAGAGAGCAGACAGGGCCTCAGTTTAATGTCTCATCCGAAAGACGGCACCTCCGACAGTACAGCGCTCTCAGCACTGCACTGGAGTATCAGCCTAGATTTATAAGCTCAAGTTCCTGAAGTCGGACTCTGACCCACAACCTTCTGACCCAGAGGCAAGTGTGCTACCAACTGAGGTGCACAACCTCCATCAAGGAGATGGGAAGCAACACAGATGAGATTGGAGGCAGGATATTAGTGGTAGAGGACAGATGGGTCAAGGGTGGGCTTTCTGAGGAGGGCGATGATGATGATTTTGAAAAAAAGTCGGACATTGCCTTTGCAAAGGGAGCCATTTATGATGTTAGCAAGCACGGGGGGGGGGGCCAGGAAAGGTAGTTGAGGGTTTAGAAATTGGGTGGGGATTGTAACAAGGAAGAGGTGAGCTTGGTGAGGGAAAGGAGAAAGAGTTACAGAATGACTCAGGATCAGAGTCTGAGTGAATGAGGGGATGCGGCGATGAGGGGCATGGGAGTAAGGTGGGGTAATTTGTGGCCACAGAGGCAGCTCATCGATGGTCTCAATCTTGAAGATAAAGGAATCAATGAGCTCCGTGTATCTGAGGCTGGTCATTTTCCTCCTCGACTCTCTGCAGCTCTCGGAGCTGAACATTGACTTTAGCAACTTGATATGTTAGCTCCCCCATACTTCTGCCAGTTTCTCCCATTCGCATTCTATACTGTTCTATTCAACTTTTGTCTTTGTATTTCCTTGTTACAGTGTGACATTTGAGGCAGTTAAGTCATTGTGTAATGAATCAGAGGTGAGGGCCTCACATTGCCAGCTTCACACTTGGACTAAATGACCCTGCGGGTAGGTTTAAGAAGGGCCTCTTCATCCCACCCAGTGAGCACTCTTGTGTGCAGATCATTCCTGCTGTTCTCACTGTGTCTGTTTACACACAGTATACAGTCATCCCCAGCTTCTATAGTGGGCACTCATTTTATGTGAGCGAACTGTCCCATACATGCTAATGTTGAGACCCCCAGCTACATTGTCAAGACTCCCCCACCGATGGTACTCCATGGTCTACAGCACCCGCCAGTGCTGTAATGTCCAGTGCAAATCACATATGCTGCGCATTAGCTGTACACTCTAATGCCCAACCCATTACTGTGGTCATACTACATTGGCCAGCCCACTTCCTTATCTGTAGCCTATACTGATTACCAGCACCAACGACTGGTCCTGCCATACCTCAGAGTGTAATCATTGAATAGAGTCTCGGTTGAGAACTAGATGCCTCCTTCCCCATCTATTAGCCTAGATGTACATGTAAAACAGCCACCCTCTTGGGTTCATTGAAATAGGTCTATAGGCGAGTCTATAATTGTCCACTTACTGGATGAGCTCCTGGTGAGTGGGACTGAAGCCTCGTAGCAGACTGTACAGTCCTGGCTGAGTCGTATCCATCGAGTAGTTCAATTCACCATCCTTAACTGAGCTGCGTTTGAGAAGACTCGAACACCGCAGAGCTAATTCTAGAGCATCCATCCAACATCGACCTAAATATTTCAGGAATAAACCAGGGAATATACATTAATGATACATGCAGGAATATGAATCAGGAAATAAACCAAGCATGTTCAACGACGTGTCAGGAATACATGGAGGAATGTAGATCTGACTCAAAACTGGAAGTGCACATCAAGAATATAGCCAGGAAGGTGTACATCAGGAGTACGTCCCTGTATACTGAATACAGATATCAGCCGAAAATAAAACAAACAGCTGGGCCTGTTAAAAGGCAGCAACTCCTTGAAGAATTCGGTGAAGAAATCTCTTGAGTAAGAAGAGCAGGGCATCATTTTTGTCATGATGACATAATGTGCTTTGTATTTGGATCATTGACATCGACATGTCAGGTCTGTTTTTAAACTAATTAATACAAATATTAGGAATATAGGAACAGGAGTAGGCCAATCAGCCCCTCGAGTCTACTCCTCCATGGCTGATTTGAATCCTAACTTCATCCACCCGCCTTGGCTCCATATCCCTAATATCCTTAACTAACAAAAATCTATTGATCACAGATTTAAAATGATTAATTGAGCTAGCATCTGCTGCTATTTGAGAGAGAGTGTTCCACACTTCTACCACCTTGATGGCCCTGGCTCGGATTTTAAGGTTATGTCCTCTTGTTCTATACTCCCTCACCAGCGGAAAAAGTCTCTCGCTATCTATCCTATGAATTCCTTTCAAAATCCAAAAATCTCAATTAAATCACCCCTTACCTGTCTATTTTAGGGAATAGTTTATGTAATCTCCTCATAATCTAACCTTTGGAGCCCTGGTAACATTCTGGTGAACCCCCTTCCAAGGCCAATATCTCCTTTCTAAGGTATGGTGCCCAGAACTGTACACCGTACTCCAACTGTGGTCTAACCAGGGCTTTGTGTAGCTGTAGCAATACCTTCTCCCCTTTATATTCTAGTCCTCTAATTATAAAGGCTAACATTCATTAGCCTTTTTGATTATTTTTTGTACCCGACTATTGCATTTTAGTTATCTGTGTACATGGACCCCTAAATGTCTTTGGACCTCCGCAATTCCTTGTTTTTCACCATTTATAAAATACTCGGATCTATCCCTTTCTTGGTCTAAAATGGATGACCTCACACTTATCTGCATTGAAATCCATCTGCCACAGTTTTGCAAATTCATTTAATCTCTCTGCTTACAATTGTATCCTCCTGTCTACACGACTTACTATGCCACTAATCTTTGTCGCGTTGGCAAACTTGGATATTTGGCTCTTCATTGCGTTATCTAAGTCATGTGATGCTTTCATTCCTGAGCATGAAAGTTGCCTTCCTCCAATTATAATATAGATATGTGAAGAGAAAAAGATTAGTGAAGCCAAATGTAGGTCCCTTGCAGTCAGATTCAGGTGAATTTATAATGGGGACCAGAGAAATGGCGGACCAGTTGAACAAATACTTTGGTTCTGTTTTCACGAAGGAAGACACAAATAACATTCCGGAAACTCTAGGGGACGGAGGATTTAGTGAGAAGGAGGAATTGAAGGAAATCCTTATTAGGCGGGAAATTGTTAAGGAAATTGATGGGATTGAAGGCCGATAAATCCCCGGGGCCTGATAGTCTGCATCCCAGAGTACTTAAGGAAGTGATCCTAGAAATAGTGGATGCATTGGTGATCATTTTCCAACAGTCTATCGACTCTGGATCAGTTCCTATGGACTGGAGGGTAGCTAATGTAACACCACATTTTAAAAAAGGAGGGAGAGAGAAAACGGGTAATTATAGACCGGTTAACCTGACATCAGTAGTGGGGAAAATGTTGGAATCAATTATTAAGGATGAAATAGCAGCGCATTTGGAAAGCAGTGACAGGATCGGTCCAAGTCAGCATGGATTTATGAAAGGGAAATCATGCTTGACAAATCTTCTAGAATTTTTTAAGGATGTAACTAGTAGAGTGGACAAGGGAGTACCAGTGGATGTGATGTATTTGGATTTTCAAAAGTCTTTTGATAAGGTCCCACACAAGAGATTGGTGTGCAAAATTAAAGCACATGGTATTGGGTGTAATGTACTGATGTGGATAGAGGACTGGTTGGCAGACAGGAAGCAGAGAGTTGGGATAAACGGGTCCTTTTCAGAATGGCAGGCAGTGACTAGTGAAGTGCCGCAGGGCTCAGTGCTGGGACCCCAGCTATTTACAATATACATGAATGATTTAGATGAAGGAATTGAGTGTAATATCTCCAAGTTTGCAGATGACACTAAGCTGGGTGGCGGTGTGAGCTGGGAGGAGGACGCTAAGAGGCTGCAGGGTGACTTAGACAGGTTAGGTGAGTGGGCAAATGCATGGCAGATGCAGTATAATGTGGATAAATGTGAGGTTATCCACGTTGGGGGCAAAAACACGAAGGCAGAATATTATCTGAATGGCGGCAGATTAGAAAAAGGGGAGGTGCAACGAGACCTGGGTGTCATGGTACATCAGTCATTGAAAGTTGGCATGCAGGTACAGCAGGCAGTGAAGAAGGCAAATGGTATGTTGGCCTTCATAGCTAGGGGATTTGAGTATAGGAGCAGGGAGGTCTTATTGCATAGAAAACATAGAAAGTAGGTGCAGGAGGCGGCCATTCGGCCCTTCGAACCTGCACCACCATTCGATAAGATCATGGCTGATCATTCGCTCAGTACCCCTTTCCTGCTTTCTCTCCATACCCCTTGATCTCCTTAACCGTAAGGGCCATATCTAACTCCCTCTTGAATATATCCAATGAACTGGCATCAACATCTCTCTGCGGCAGGGAATTCCACAGGTTAACAACTCTGAGTGAAGAAGTTTCTCCTCATTTCAGTCCTAAATGGCCTACCCCTTATCCTAAGACTGTGTCCCCTGGTTCTGGACTTCCCAAACATCGGGAACAATCTACCCGCATCTAACCTGTCCCGTCTCGTCAGAATCTTGTATGTTTCTATGAGATCCCCTATCATCCTTCTAAACTCCAATGTATAAAGGCCCAGTTGATCCAGTCTTTCCTCATATATCAGTTCGGCCATCCCGGGAATCAATCTGGTGAACCTTCGCTGCACTCCCTCAATAGCAAGAACGTCCTTCCTCAGATTAGGAGACCAAATTTAAACACAATATTCCAGGTGAGGTCGCACCAAGGCCCTATACAACTGCAATAAGACCTCCCAGCTCCTATACTCAAATCCCCTAGCTATGAAGGCCAACATACCATTTGCCTTCTTCACCGCCTGCTGTACCTGCATGCCAACTTTCAATGACTGATGAACCATGACACCCAGGTCTCGTTGCACCTCCCAATTTCATAATCCATTCAGATAATATTCTGTCTTCGCGTTTTTGCCCCCAAAGTAGATAACCTCACATTTATCCACATACTGCGTCTGCCATGCATTTGCCCACTCACCTAACCTGTCGAAGTCACCCTGCAGCCTCTTAGCATCCCCCTCACAGCTCACACCACCACCCAGTTTAGTGTCATCTGCAAACTTGGAGATATTACACTCAATTCCTTCATCCAAATCATTGATGTATATTGTAAAGAGCTGGGGTCCCAGCACTGAGCCCTGCGGCACTCCACTAGTCACTGCCTGCCATTCTGAAAAGGACCAGTTTATCCCGACTCTCTGCTTCCTGTCTGCCAACCAGTTCTCTATCCACGTCAGTATATTATCCCCAATACCATGTGCTTTGATTCTGCACACCAATCTCTTGTGTGGGACCTTGTCAAAAGCCTTTTGAAAGTCCAAATACACCACATCCACTGGTTCTCCCTTGTCCACTCTACTAGTTACATCCTCAAAAAATTCCAGAAGATTTGTCATGCATTATTTCCCCTTCATAAATCCATGCTGACTTGGACCGATCCTGTTACTGCTTTCCAATTGCGCTGCTATTTCATCCTTAATAATTGATTCCAACATTTTCCCCACCACTGATATCAGGCTAACCGGTCTATAATTACCCGCCTTCTCTCCCTCCCTTTTTAAAACGTGGTGTTACATTAGCTACCCTCCAGTCCATAGGAACTGATCCCGAGTCGATAGACTGTTGGAAAATGATCACCAATACATCCACTATTTCTCGGGCCACTCCCTTAAGTACTCTGGGATGCAGACTATCAGGCCTTGGGGATTTATCGGCCTTCAATCGCATCAACTTCCCGAACACAATTTCCCGCCTAATAAGGATATCCTTCAGTTCCTCCTTCTCACTAGACCCTCGGTCCCCTAGTACTTGTGTTCAGTTTTGGTCTCCTAATCTGAGGAAGGACGTTCTTGCTATTGAGGGAGTGCAGTGAAGGTTCACCAGACTGATTCCCGGGATGGCGGGACTGACATATGAGGAGAGACTGGATCGACTGGGCCTGTATTGACTGGAGTTTAGAAGGATGAGAGGGGATCTCATAGAAACATCTAAAATTCTGACGGGACTGGACAGGTTAGATGCAGGAAAAATATTCCCGATGTTGGGGAAGTCCAGAACCAGAGGACACAGTCTAAGGATAAGGAGTAAGCCATTTAAGACTGAGATGAGGAGAAACTTCTTCACTCAGGGTTGTTAACCTGTGGAATTCCCTACCGCAGAGAGTTGTTGATGCCAGTTCATTCAAGAGGGAGTTAGATATGGCCCTTACGGCTAAAGGCTCAAGGCGTATGGAGAGAAAGCAGGAAAGGGGTACTGAGGTGAATGATCAGCCATGATCTTATTGAATGGTGGTGCAGGCTCGAAGGGCCTACTCCTGCACCTATTTTCTATGTTTCTATAAACTGTAATTCTCTTTATTTCCACTCTACTCCACTGTGTATCCTCTAAATTCACTCTCATTCACAAACAGAAACACCTGAGACATAAACTCACCATCTGACTCAGAGGCAGCTCGGAAGATCAGGTAACTACCGGGCAGAGGCTGTGTTATCGATCCCACATTCTCACCCTTTGGACCCTGGAAAAGACAATACCTAAAGTTAATGCAAGAATGAGTGGCTTTGTGGAAAGAGGGTTGGGTGACATTGTGTAGTAAGCTGTCCACAAACTTCAGTTGGGACTGAATTTTCCTTTGGGGCAAGTAGGTTATGGGTTAAAGCCTCCTCTGATACCTCATACAGTATTAAAAGAGTATGACTTTCTTTGGACATGTAGCCCCTCTGATGAGGTCTAATTTGTCTGTTGATGATACTTAATATAAAAAAACATGCAGAATCCTGATGATCAGCAGATGTTTCTTTTGGACCTTAAGATTAGTTGTAGGATTTCTGAGTGGTAACCTCTAGACAGAGTTATACGGACACACTCCACATGTAGGACCCATAGGTACTCAAGCGGGGAGAGGTGTTAGTCCGACTTCTGCACAGTTCTCCTCTGGAGCTAAAATGAGATGACTCGTTGCAAAGACTGGTTGAACTTCCATTCTGGCACATGAATCTAAAACCTTTTATTGTGGGTTGATTTTAGAGCACCGTCACTGGTGGCAGTACAGTAAAGTGAAGGAGGTGGCAATGCTGCGTCGGGTGGAACCAAGCCCCAGCTTATGCATTGTTTTCCCACAGCTATCTGAGGAGGCAGCAGTGCTGGAGCAGCAATGTAAACCACCACCATTTTATTCCCCAGCTCAGGACATCGAGCCTGACCTTCCAGGACATTGATGCAGTTTCCTCAATCTGATCTGTACAGATCTTCCCCAGTCCGGTGCTGGAAGTGAATGTCTGAATGAATGATCTTTCAGAAAACTAGGCATGCATAGTTGTTTCGCTGTTGCTACTGGTCAGGTTGAATCTGCCTCACAATGTAGACATGGTAGATTCCACAGCACTCGGCCAAGACAATTGCAGAACCATTGCAACATAAACGGCAAAATAGCACTGTTGTGCCCATGGCATGAATCTGATCCTCAAGTGAACAATAAAAATTGATGGGTGGTGATGTGTGAGCTTCAATGCATCATGCCAGTTATACTGCAGTGTCTCAGATAAGCAGGATGCCATCCATGCCCAGGTTGTGAGGGCTAAGCTTCAGGTTAGGGTGTGTACAGAGTTTCTGCTGAGATATAGCACAGATCATGCAATATATCTGCATGTTTCAATTGGAGAGGCTTTTCCAACAGCACCAAACTGAAGGCAAGTAGAATCATGAGAATTTTACAGAATTCACCCCACTGTGTCTGTACCATGTCTCAGAAACAGCTGTTCACTTAGTCCTATTCTCCTGTTCTTTCCCCATACATTTAAAAAATAATTATTTTTCTAATATTTATCCACTTCCCTCTGCCTTCACCACGGTTTTTGGTAGGGCATTCCATGCCCTATTTATTCCCTCTAGCCGACCAGTGGAAGTTGATTTTCTCTTTATACCCTAATAAAACCCCTTATAAAGGTTGGTGATGTGATGACTTGATCACTGTACAATTCACTGATGGAACTCAACATCATCATCTCCCACTTTCCTTTTTTAGGACTGGAATATCACCCAAGTGAGCGTTTGCATGAACTGTGCTAATATTTGTTTCTTTTTTCTCTTGCAACAGTAAGAGAATGCTATTGAGCCATGTTCACTCCAGTCTATAGGCCTTATGGATTTTTGGTACTGGCATACCAGCCGTGGATAACCAAGGAAATAAAGGAAAGTATCAAATCAAAGACCAATGCGTATAAGGTGGCCATGGTTAGTGGGAAACTAGAGGATTGGGAAAATTTTAAGCAACAGCAAAGAATGACTAAAAAAGCAATAAAGAAAGGGAAGATAGATTACGAAGGTAAACTTGCGCAAAACATAAAAACAGATAGTAAAAGCTTTTACAGATATATTAAATGGAAAAGAGTGACTAAAGTAAATGTTGTTCCCTTAGAAGATGAAAAGGGGGATTTAATAATGGGAAATGTGGAAATGGCTGAGACCTTAAACAATTATTTTGCTTCCGTCTTCACAGTGGGGACACTAAAAGCACCGGCAATTAAAACAAATTAAACTTAAAAACGTAAAATCAAATTAAAATTTGGTTGCCGGGCGTGATGATGCACTCCAGTCCCTCCGGTGCCCACCTCTCGTCCTTGTGCATGAATCCCAAAAGGTTAGTTTGCAGGTGCAGCAGGTAATCAGGAAGGCAAATGGAATGTTGGCCTTCATTGCGAGAGGGATGGAGTACAAAAGCAGGGAGGTCTTGCTGCAACTGTATAAGGTATTGGTAAGGCCGCACCTGGAGTACTGCGTGCAGTTTTGGTCACCTTACTTAAGGAAGGATATACTAGCTTTGGAAGGGGTACAGAGACGATTCACTAGGCTGATTCGAGAAATGAGGGGGTTACCTTATGATGATAGATTGAGTAGACTGGGTCTTTACTCGTTGGAGTTCAGAAGGATGAGGGGTGATTTTATAGAAACATTTAAAATCATGAAAGGGATAGACAAGATAGAGGCAGAGAGGTTGTTTCCATTGGTAGGGGAGACTAGAACTAGGGGGCACAGCCTCAAAATATGGAGGAGCCAATTTAAAACCGAGTTGAGAAAGAATTTCTTCTCCCAGAGGGTTGTGAATCTGTGGAATTCTCTGCCCAAGGAAGCAGTTGAGGTTAGCTCATTGAATGTTTTCAAGTCAAAGATAGATAGATTTTTAACCAATAAGGGAATTAAGGGTTACGGGAAGAGGACGGGTAAGTGGAGCTGAGTCCACGGCCAGATCAGCCATGATCTTATTGAATGGTGGAGCAGGCTCGAGGGGCTAGATGGCCGACTCCTGTTCCTAATTCTTATGTTCTTATTATGTTCTTATATTGCCTCCTCTCTGTGTTTTCTCTTTCAAGAGAGATCTTAATTCTCTGGGTCTGTGGCGTACTGGACACACATTACCTTCACTGCCCAGATGGATTGATCCAGAGGATGGAATAGTTTGAAACAGAAGCCATCCTTTTTGGAGGGTCTTTCGATGAGCTCACAGGTGTTGAGAAGGATGGTCCCCACCCACTGGCCATTGTTGGGTGTTTTGTAAATGAGCAGAACGCCAGGTTTGAGCACACACCAGAGTTTGGTCCAGCTCTTCAGAGTACCTCGGATCTGCAACAGGGATTGTGAGTTATGGCTCTTCAATCAGGACAAAGAAACCGAGACAATAAAACATTGAACAGCATTCATTGAACAAAACAATGTATTGGACTACTAACTATGCAGAAGTGGAGGGAGTTGTCTTGGTGTTCTAACCAAAGTGGCATTGATGTAAGAACAAGTATAGTTAAAACAAATTTGACTCTGTCTACACCTGGTTATTTAGTTCAGATATAATTAGTGGAAATCTTCCTCATTCAGGCCCTGAAATATAATGGAGTGAATATAATATATTTAATCACAGCAATCATTATGTACCAGGGCCCTTCACTGTCCAGCAGACAGGAACAATGGTCACTGGTTCCTTGTTCACACCTTCCCTTCATATATGAATTGGGTTGCAGTATTGTGCAGCAACTTTCCCTTTATTTGCCTCGGGCCCTGCAGGGATATCAGCAAAAGGAATTACAATGAAAAATAGAATCAACATTGTCACAAAACATTACTGCACACATACTACCACAACGGAAGGTGGCAGAAGAAAGATTCATGGTAAAATAGTTCGCTCTTGGTTGAGGCGAGTCACAACACCAACTGTCACTTGAAGTTGTTGAGTTGGGGTTGAACACAGATGGTTTTGATGACTTAAAAACAAAATGCTGGAAATCTCAGCGGGTCAGGCAGCATCTGTGGAGAGGAAGCAGAGTTAACGTTTCAGGCCGATGACCCTTTGTGAGAACTGGAGAGTGTTCGAAAAGAACACATTCTTAAGGAGCACTGAAAAGGGGGAGGGGAGAAAAGAACCAAAGGGAAGGTCTGTGATAGGGTGGAAGGCAGGAGAGATTAGAGAGACAAAAGGGATGATGGGCCGAATTGAAATGGTAATGACAGAAGTTAGAAAAAGGTTAATCTTGAGAGGGTGTGAATGGCAGGATAATGACCAGTTGCCATTGGAGACAAGGAGAAAAAAAAAAACATAGCGGGGGTTGGGGGAGGTGGGGGGAGGAAGGAGCCAAAGATGGGCAGAGGTTACACTCTGAAATTGCTGAACTCGATGTTGAGTCCAGAAGGCTGTAAAGTGCCTAAACGAAAGATGAGGTGCTGTTCCTCGAGCTTGCATTGAGCTTTGTTGGAACAGTGCAGGAGGCCGAGGATGGAGGTGTCTGAGTGGGAGTGAGACGGAGAATTAAAGTGACAGGCGACCGGAAGCTCGGGGTCACACTTGCGGACTGAACGGAGGTGTTCCGTAAAGTGGTCACCCAATCAAGCTTGGTCTTCCCAATGTAGAGGAGACCACATTGTGAGCAGCCAATACAGTATATTAAATTGAAAGGAGTACAAGTAAATCGCTGTTTCACCTGGAAGGAGTGTTTGGGGCCCTGGACAGTGGGAAGGGAGGGGGTAAAAGGGCAGGTGTTGCATCTCCTGTGCTTGCACGGGAAGGTGCCGTGGGAAGGGGAGGGGGTGCTGGGGGTTACTGTGGAATGGACCAGGGTGTCACTGAGGGAGCTGTCCCTTCGGAACGCTGAGAGCGGAGGGGAGGGGAAGATGTGATTGGTGGTGGGATCACGCTGGTGGTGGCGGAAATGGCGGAGGATGATCCGTTGAACATGGAGGCTGGTGGGGTGAAAGGTGAGGACAAGGGGAACCCTGTCGTGGTTCTGAGAGGGAGGGGAAGGGGTGAGAGCAGAGGTGCAGGAAATAGAATGGACACGGTCGAGGGCCATGTTAACCACGGTTGAATGGAATCCTCAGTTGAGGAAAAAGGAAGAGATGTCAGAGGCACCAGTGTGAAAGGTGGCATCGTCAGAGCAGTTGCGACGGAGAAACTGGGAGAATGGAATGGAGTCCTTACAGGATGCGGGGTGGGAGGAAGTGTAGTCCAGGTAGCTGTGGGAGTCAGTGGGCTTCTTAAGAATGTGTTCTTTTTGAATATTCGCCAGTTCTGACGAAGGGTTGTCGACCCGAAACGTTGACTCTATTTTTCTCTTCACGGAAGGATGAGAGGGGATATCATGGAGGTGTTTAGAATTCTGATGGGTTTGGACGGGTTGGATGCGGGAGGAGTGTTCCCAGGGTTGGGGGGGTCCGGAACTAGGGGTCACGGTGTAAGGATGGGGGGTAAGCCATTTAGGACCGAGATGAGGAGAAACTTCTTCACCCAGAGAGTGGTGAACCTGTGGAATTCTCTATCACAGAAAGTTGTTGAGGCCAATTCACTAAATATATTCAAAAAGAAGTTAGATGTAGTCCTTAATACTAGGGGGATCAAGGGGTATGGCGAGAAAGCAGGAATGGGGTACTGAAGTTACATGTTCAGCCATGATCTCATTAAATGGTGGTGCAGGCTCGAATGGCCTACTCCTGCACCTATTTTCTATGTTTCTATGATGCTGCCTGACTCGCTGAGATATCCAGCAATTCCTGTTCTTATTTCAGATTCCAGCACCCACAGTATTTTGCTGTTGTATTAGTGGTTTTGATGACTGTTAGTTAAGTTGGTTGAAGTGATCTCAGCATCCATTATTTGGGTTGGCTGTCATTTGAGAGGGGACCGAATGCCCACTGTCTGAGTTAACTGTCAGTAAGTTGTTAAGCTAGGTTTGAATACCAATGGTTTGGATGACTATGGATTTAACTAGTTGAAGTGGGTATCAGTACCCATTGTTTGGATTGGCTGTCAGTTAATATTGTTGTGATGAATTTGAACACCAACTGCTTGGTGACTTACCTTCAGCCAATCCTCCATCACCACCACGGAGGGGTCCTTCAAAGCACTTAACATCTCTTTGCTGGCCCTCTTCTTCTCCTGTCTGTAATTTTTCTTCTGAACCTATTTAAAATATAGAATCCACCCCTGCTGGTGAATTAAACAGTTAATCTCAAGAAACACTTTGGAATACACTCAACAGTGAGAGTCACTGAGGAATATTCCACCTTTGAATATTGTAAAGGAGATTGAAGAAACAATTTAAGCCATTCATTTAGAATTTTCCATCATGAAAATACAACCACATTGTTAAAACAGGTCTTGCATTTACATTGCACAATTAATGTACTCAGGACATTCCAAGGTACTTCACATCCAATATACACAAATGCAGCTGCCAATTTGTACACAGCAAGGTGCCACAATTAGCAAGTAAGATGAATGACTAGTTAAAATATTTTTGCTCAAGAGAAAAATGTTGGTTAGACATTGGGAGAACTCTCATCTTTGAATACTGCGATGTGATTTTATGCCCATCTGAACACAGACGTTTTAACATCTCATCTGAAAATATAGTATTAGCTCAATATTGTACTGAAGTGTAAGCCTAGATCATGTGGTCAAGTCCTGCAGTGGAGTTTGAATCTACCAAATGAGACAAGTTGACATTTACACTGGTTAAACGGTCACCAGACTGATTCCTGGGATGCGTCCTATGAGGTGAAGATTGAGTAGACTAGGCCCTATATTCCCCAGAGTTTAGAAGAATGAGAGGTGATCTCATTAAAACATACAAAATTCTTAAAGGGTTTGACAAGGTAGAGGCTAGGAGGGTGTTTCCCCGGCTGGGAAGCCGAGAACCTGGGGTCACAGTCTCAAAATAAGGGGTTGGCCATTTCAGACTGAGATGTGGAGAAATGTCTTCACTCAGAGGATGGTGAATCTTTGGAATTCTCTGCCCCAGAGGCTGTGGAGGCTCAGTCCTTGAGTATATTCAAGACAGAGATTGACAGATTTTTCAATTCTAAGGGAATCAAGGGATATGAGGATACTGTGAGAAGGTGGAGTGGAGATAGATCATCAGCCATGATCTTATTAAATAGCAGAGCAGGCTCGAAGGGGCAAATGGCCTACTCCTGCTCCTACTTCTTATGTTTTTATTAGCATTGATTGGCAAATGGAAAAGAGAGGAACGGAGTGAGTCTTTTTTCATGAATGAAGCTGCACAGTTAGTTCAACCATGGAAGCCCATCCTCAGCCAATGTCTGGTCAGGTGAACTTCTGTTCAGCTCCTGGGATAAAGATGTGGAGCGGATTAGAAAGTGTCATTGCAGTGAGGAGCTGAGGAATGTGGGGCATATTGGGATTACATCGATTACACAACAATTAGAACACAGCACAGGCCATTCAGCCTAACTAGTCTGTATTGGCCTTTATTACATGAGCAGTATTCCTCATCCCATGTTCCTGTCCTGTTCACATATCCTATTATTCCCCTCTTCTTTAACCACCTATTTATCCTACTCTTAAAGTTGACAAGGTTTCTGCTTCAATCACTCACTCCAGGGTGAATGGAGAGATGCTCTGAAGGGGGAGAATAGGTTTCTATGGAAGGACGAATGAACTAAATCTCATCTGTACTTACCTTTATGGTACAATAAGGAATGTGCAGTATTTCAGTACATGTTACAATGAGGGGCATGGGGATCTGAAACTCATCACAACTTTGAGAGATTGGCTCGCCGTTGAATCTAATACATGACTTCTTTGGGGAGCTGATGTCAGAACAACTGTTTATTTTGATACAAGAAAGAAATGCACCTGAAAAGCTAGGGGAAAGTGAGGGATGCTACACAAGTCTGCCTTTTGCTACTGCATTGTCACCTGGAGACACGTACCTTCAAGGATTCTTTCTTGGTGAGTTTAGAGATGGGAGATACGCAATCTTTGTCGCAGCCGTTGTATAGTTTGGAATCAGACTGAAAGAGAAATGCGGGAGACCAGATCAGCACCGCTTCCTCACACTGGGAACATGAGCCTTACAGTTGAGCCCAACCAGGGCCAGCTTTCTGCTGTAGTTGGTGGGTATGACAACCTTATAAAGAGATCAGCTGGTGTCTGCACACCTTGGGTACCTCACCCATTCTTCATATCTGAACTTTGACAGGGATGACTGGCAGGCTTTTTGACAGCAGGGCATCACAGCCAGGCTTTCATCAACAGACGCACACGTTTTCCAGCAGGCGACCCTGGATTGCAATCAAGAGCAGGAGCCCTGACCTTCCGAGCACAGCGGTACCCAGGCTCTTTTTGGTCCCTTTCACAGCCACTCAACCCGAGATCAGTTAAGCCAGCATAAACCAGGGGTCAAGCCTGGGATTTTCCTGTTCTGTATGAATCAGTACCAGCCCTGATGCCTTTGTTTGCTGAAACATTTGAGCTTTTATAATTTTAGTTACTCATATTTTCATCGAAACAGCACAATCTGTCAAATGGTTTACTTTAATCTTTAATGAGGTTCTGATCGCTAGCTCTACGCTGTGTTCGTGATGGGTTTAAAACAAATCAGACCAAAAACAGAGATTACTTATGGAAGTGATTAATTGGATTTGTTAATGGTAGCATCCAAGGAGGAGTCTGTAAAATAGAAGTACTATCTTTACTATCCTTCAATCAGGGTTGTTACTCCTTCAGAGCATTTGCTTCTGATATCACTGGCCTCCATGTCTCACATTGTTGCCACATCCTCCTCCACACTCGAGGGGTAGTAAAGAGGCAGGGAGGGAGAAACAGAGTGGGTCTAAAATTGCAGGGAGGACGAATGAAGTGGGTTCAAGTTGCAGGGAGGGAGATGGTTCACCCTTTACTCAGCAGTACTGGCTGGCAGTGGTTAAACTGATGCTGTAGGAGGCCATAAGGGACTTTCCGAGATGTGAAGTAACTGGCATCTGACACTGACTGTGAAAAATGTTGTGCAGCTGATCTGGTCAGTCTTTGAGGGCCTCAAATGAGAAGTATGAGAGAGATTGATTTGGGTCCAATCCAGAAATTGCACTGATGTTGGAAACTCAGTCATACCCATGTTTGTTGGGACTTGTGGGTTGTTCACACTCGAGGTGTAGGTCAGCAGTGAGCAGAAGTGCCAGGTGCCTACCTTACTGCTGGAGATGGGTGTTGAAGTGACTTCATCGGTGAGAGCTGAAAATCCATTCTTTTCCATTTCATTACCTATAACAAATGAGAATAGAGAAAGAGGAGCCATTAACCTGAATGCAGGACAGTGGATTAGGAACTGCCTTATGCTAACTGATACACTCATAATAAAGGATGAAACTGAGTACTGTGAACAATGAGTAAGTGTGACCTTAGCTCCTTTAATAAGACTCCAGAGTACAGGTACCTCGTGGGTGGCCTGCTTATATACCGTGCTCCCAAGGGATGCTGGGATCCCTTGGGACTCTAACAGGTAGGCCCTCTGGTGGTGGTTGTAATACAGGGTGCAAGGGGTTAAATACATAACATCATTCCCTCCTAAAGTTAATAGGACACTTATTTACAGGGTGAGATGATCCGGGGCTTTTTGCTCCCTTGTCGATTGTCTCGGTACAAATGCAGGTGTGGGTGAGTTGGTTAGTTCTTCACTGGGCTGCTGGGGATGGTGAGTTCGGCTTCGTGATCAGCCATGAAGTCAGTTGCAACTTGTGTGTGTGTTGGAGGGTCAAAGTTGGTGGTGTCTTCTTCGGGTTGTTCGTAGCTGTAGGTGAACCGCAATTTGATTTGGTCCAAATGTTTTCTGCACGTTAGATTATTGGCCAATTGGACCTGAAACACCCTACCCCCCTCTTTGGCTATGACCGTGTCAGCGAGCCATTTGGGACTATGTCCATAATTGAGTACAAACACAGGGTGCTGGACCTCAATATCGCGTGACAAATTTGCGCGGTCAAGGTACACACTTTGTTGATGCCGCCTGCCCTCCACGTGATAATGGAGATCAGGGTGGACAAGAGAGAGCCTTGTTTTGAGCACCCTTTTTATGAGCAGCTCGGCTGGAGGAACCCTGGTGAGCGAGTGGGGTCTGGTGCGGTAGCTGAGCAGCACTCGGGACAGTCGGGTCTGCAGGGAGCCTTCCGACACGTGTTTCAAGCTTTGCTTGATGGTCTGAACGACCCGTTCTGCCTGGCCGTTGGATGCAGGCTTGAATGGGGCAGATGTGACGACCTTGATCCCATTGCGGGTCATGAATTCCTTGAATTCAGCATTGGTGAAACACGGCCCATTGTCGCTAACTAGGACATCAGGCAGGCCTTACATGGCAAACATGGCTCGTAGGCTTTCAATGGTGACCGTGGACGTGCGTACAGGCATTATTGCACATTCAATCCATTGTGAGTAAGCATCCATGACAACCAAGAACATTTTGCCTAGAAATGGGCCTGCACAGTCCACGTGGATCCTCGACCACGGTTTGGAGGGCCACGACCACAAACTTAGCGGTGCCTCGCTGGGTGCATTACTCAGCTGAGAGCAAGTGTTGCACTGGCACATGCATGACTCTAAATCTGAGTCGATGCCAGACCACCACACATGGGATCTGGCTATGGCTTTCATCATTACAATGCCCGGGTGGGTGCTGTGTGTTATATATGTAAACTTGTATATACCTTGTACAGCCACCAGAGGGCTCATCCCCTGGAGTCCTAAGGGATCCCATAATCCCTTGGGAGCACAGGTACTTAAGGAGGCCTCACAGGTTGGAGAGGACTCTGGAGACCTGCAATAAAAGACTAAGGTCACACTTTACTTTGAGCTCACAGTATCCAGTCAGACTCGTTCTTCATACATAACACTGTACAGTTCACAGATGAACATATCTCTGCCTTTCTTGGGCAAGACCACGCGATTACCCCACAACAGACAGTCCGTCTGCAGGGGAATTTCGTCTTTGCACCTGTGGAACGGCTGAATCGCCTCCGGCATCTCTGCTGGGACACTGGACCAACTCCCACAGAGGTCACAGTTTTTTTTTTACCAAGGACAGTAAAGGATCCTGGCTGGTCCAGGTCCTGATCTGGCAGGCCGTAACGGGCGACTTTTCGTTTTCGAATGCATCCATCACCAAGAGCAAGTCCGCAGGCTGTGCCATTTCCACCCTGGTGGTGGGCAACGGTAGCCGACTGAGAGCATCAGCACAGTTCTCTGTGGCCGGTCTGTGGCAGATTACATAGTTGTATGCCGACAGCGTGAGCATCCATCTTTGGATGCGGGCAGAGGCATTGGTGTTGATCCCTTTGCTCTCAGAGAACAGCGATATGAGTGGCTTGTGGTCAGTTTCAAGCTCAAACTTGAGGCCAAACAAGAACTGGTGCTTTTTTTTTAAACCCCGCAAACGCAAGCCAGAGCCTCTTTTTCAATCATGCTGTTGGCCCTTTCGACCTTGGACAAACTCCTGGACGCATAAGCGACCGGTTGCAAAATCCCCGATTCGTTAGCCTGTTGTAACACGCACCCGACCCCGTATGACGATGCATCGCAAGCTAACACCAATCGTTTACAGTCAATAAAGCCTTGCCCAGGCTGACTGCGTGCAGCAGGGTCAATAACGTCACATGCAAGTAGATTGAGTCAGAGAGTATCAGCACTGCCCTACACAAATTTGTAGTAAGAGTCCTTGGCACCCTGTTCTACACAGACAGATGCAGGAGGGCTCATAGCGCCGGAAGGCGTAGTAATGCATAATGGGCCAGACTAGTTAGATAAATCAAGAATATACAACTGTAAGATTGCACTGTACTGTGTGAAGAAACAAATTCATAGCATTAAATTCCTGCTTCAACAAAAAAATTGGAAGAATGACGAATGCTTCTCTCCATAATTAATGGCCCGCTAACAAACATGAGAATAATTTTGTTAGTGAGTCGTTAGTTGAGTAAAACGGACTTATTTTTCATTAAAGACGAATTTTACCCCAAAATATTTTCAAATTGGCTGAGTAATATTTCAAAGGGAACTTTTGCAATTAGTTATTGATTAGCCCCCTTAACTTCCCGAAGTGGCCTTTCAACTTTGTAACAATGTCTCCTGCTTAATTAAACAGTTTTTTCCTTACTCAATCGCATCCAGATCTCTATCCAAACCCAGCAATGAGTAGGTGGTCTGTCCTGCCGTAAGAGAATCATAGGGCCCAAGTTTCCACATGATTCGCGCCTGATTTTTAGGAGCAACTGGTGGAGAACGGACTATTTTAGAAATCGCAATTCTCCACATTTTTTTTTCTGCAGTTCTAGTCAGGTAGAACAGTTCTAGTTTAGAACAGAATTTTTTCTTCAAAAGGGGGCGTGTCTGGCCACTGACGCCTGATTTGAAAGTTTCCACAGTGAAAACGTACTCCAAACTAAAGTAGAATGGCGCCAGTGAAGATTTTTGTAGAACTGAAAAAACCTGTTCTACACGTTAAAAAATCAGGCGCAGGTTACAAATTAGGCGTCCAGAACGAGGTGGGGGGGGGAGGGAACTCATTAAATTCGACAATAAATCCTTATTTATACTTCTACAAATATTATACAAATAAATCCAACCTGAATAAACATTTATAAGCCAAGAAAAGATTAAATAAACCATCTTCCTACCTGTGTGAAAGTGCTTCAGCCAGGGAGAATTCTGCAGCTGTTCGTGCCGCTGAGCGAGAGAGGGAGGGAGAGAGAGGAGAGAGGGAGGGAGAGAGAGAGAAGGGGAGAGGGAGAGAGGGAGGGAGAGGGAGAGAGGGAGAGGAGAAGAGGGAGAGGAGGGGGGGGGGAAGAGAGAGGGGGGGGAAGGGGGGGGGAGAGAGGGGAGGGGGGAGAAGAGGGGGGGGGAGCGGGTGTTGGGTCGGGTGTCGGGTCGGGTCGGGGGGGGAGTGGGCCTCGGGGGGGGGGGGGAGCGGGTCTCGGGTCTCGGTCGGGGGGGGGGGGGTGGGGGAGCGAGTGTCGGGTCTGGTCGGGGGTGGAGCAGGAGCTGGCCGTGGGAGGAGCCCCAGTGAGGCCATTGGGCCAGGGCTAGGGGCTGCGTGCTTCGGGCCCCTCCCACACAGTTCGGCGCCTGGAGCTACTGCGCTTGCGTGCCCACTGTAGCGCACATGTGCAGAGGTCCCGGCTCTGTTTTCAGCGCAGGGACCTGGCTCCGCCACCCCCCCCACAGCTCGTGCTGACTGCACCGAGGGCCACAGGACCTGTAAGTCGGTGGAGAATACCGAGGATTTTTTTAGGCGCCGTTTTAGGTGCGAAAAACGGAGGGGCGCCCGTTTTTTTTCTTGTGGAAACTTGGGCCCATAGAGTAAGAACATTAAGCCCTGGTACACAATGCCCCACTGGTTTTACAGGGTGAGATAATAAAACAGCAGTGAGATCGAAGAACCGTGGAACTATAAACATCCTGCAGTGTGACATATTTATAAAACAAACGCAACTGGCTATTATCATCATAGGCAGTCTCTCGGAATCGAGGAAGACTTGCTTCCACTCTTAGAATGAGTCCTATGGTGGCTGAACAGTCCAATACGAGAACCACAGACCCTGTCACAGGTGGGACAGTCGTTGAGGGTAAGTGAGGGTGGGACTGGTTTGCCGCACACTCTTTCCGCTGCCAGCACTTGCTTTCTGCACGCTCTCGGTGATGAGACTCTGGGTGCTCAGCGTCCTCCCGAATGCTCGTCCTCCACTTAGGGCGGTCTTTGGCCAGGGACTCCCAGGTGTTGGTGGGGATGTTGCACTTTATCAGGGAGGCTTTGAGGGTGTCCTGGTAATGTTTCCTCTGCCCACCTTTGGCTCGTTTGCTGTGAAGGAGTTCCGAGTAGAGCGCTTGCTTTGGGAGTCTCGTGTCGGGCATGCGGAGCATATGGCCTGCCCAGCGGAGCTGGTCGAGTGTGGTCAGTGCTTCAATGCTGCGGATGTTGGCCTGATCGAGGACGCTAATGTTGATGCGTCTGCCCTCCCAGGGGATTTGTAGGATCTTGCGGAGACAGCGTTGGTGGTATTTCTCCAGCGACTTAAGGTGTCTACTATGCATGGTCCATACAAGAGGGCGGGTATTGCAACCGGCTATATAACATGAGGGACAGTGTCGGCTTGTGGCTGGTCAGACCCTGGACTTGCAAAACATGGTAAACCGATCAGCAAATGCTATGGAGACTGGAATGTCTGTGGTGGGTGAGACATTCAGTGGTGTGAGTGCATTATAGAGACATAAGGAAGCAAGGAATAAGAAAACTCCTTGCATGTTACCGATCTTTTCTCTTTCCGCAGACAGTTTGCATTATCATGGATTCTACCTCACCTGTTTATTGTCCCGAGGGCAAGTTCTGTATAAATACTCTTCGACTCCAGAACTAATCTGGAAAATTACAGAACATTCATCTGTCCTCACATCAGTAGTATTCACATCTGGCCCCCATGCCCTTTTTAAAAATTCATTCTTGCGATGTGGGCGTTGCTGGTTTGTTGCTCATCCCTAATCGCTTGGAGACAGTGGGCGTTCTTCTTGAAGTCCTAAAGTCACATTTAGACTGAAGCTGATACGACAGCAGGTTTCCTTTCCTGAAGGGCATTAGTGACCCAGCTGGGTTTTACGACAACCCACCACTTCATGGTCCCTTTTAAAGATGCAAACTTTTTATTTAACTGAATTCTCAAACTACCATGGTGGGATTTCTCTGGATGATTAGTCCAGGACCTGGAATGCTAGTTCAGTTAAATAACCACTGCACTGTACTTGTGGCTTACTGGATAACTAGAACCGGAGTAGCTGAGTAGGATCCTCAGGGAATGTGCTATTGTGCGAGTAACTCAAGAAATTGCTTTCAGGACCCACGTGCAGTGCATTCAAATAATGTCTGGAGACAGATCAACCCAGGTTCAGCACAGTAACATCACCCAAGTGTGACTTTAACACAAATATGTGAGCTTCCTCACCCTGCTCCCCCCACTCACTATCTTCTGAATGCACTGACGTTCTGGATACAGTTCCACACGTAGTGGGTGGCAGGTGTCTGCCCTTTAGTACTTTAAGGAGTTAGCCTAGACAGTGAATGTTGGCAGACTATTCAACTATGGGGGCATCACCAGGTGGGCAGACACTTCCTGGATGATGATCAGGAGTGGGAACCTTGGCTGAATTCCCCCTCCTTACCCCAGTGGCACTGAGGTTAATTGCAGCGGCCCTGCTGCTGCTCCAGATCTGCTAATCCAACACAAGCCAGGGATCAAACCCGAGAGCTTCTGGTCTGCGTAGCTCAATAGCAAATGACCTTTATCAGAGGGGTGGGGCGAATTCAGTCAGGGGATTTGGATACTGATCACCCATCCAGAGAGCCCTGCTGGAAAGTGCATGTATACACACCTGGTGAGCATGGGATCAAGTTCAACTGTGATGATTCCTATGGTTGAATACCAACTGAGCCTTTAAGATATTTCAATAGTACAATCTTAATGCAAGGATCGAAGTTGCACCAGCATTTGTTCTATGTACATTATCCTAGCATTTGAAAGATGGCTATGTGTACCATCTGTTTTCTTTGCATGATATCAGGGTTGGACTGACTGCTTATCAAAGATGAAGTACAGGTGAACCAAACTTAACAAACCTGGGGTCAAAGGACATATCTCATTGTATCCTCCGAAAGAAGAGTTCCGGGTCAACGTGCGGGGGTCGATTTTCTGTGGCGTTGCCAATCCTGTACAGAGTGAAAATCTGCGCCGTATGTCGTGATCCTCCTTCATGGCATGGGTTTTCTGTAGAATACAGCAAAGCATCGGTGAGTCCAAATTGGAAATCGATTTACAAGGAGTTGAAACACTCTTTCTAGAACATTCCAAATTAATTCCAAGAAGTTCTCCCCCCCCCCCACTCCCCACTCCCCAAGCAATCTTCTCCCCTCCTTCCTGAGTGAGCCAATTCTCATTGGGCAGAATTCCACAACTGACAGCTTTATTACAGTAGCCTACAGTGCCCATTCTTCATGTGTGAGCTTGGACAATGCCATTCCAACATGAAGGTGTCGCAGCCAAACATCCTCGCCACACATTCGCACACTTTCCAGCAGTCAGCCCTGGTGACGGATGATCAGGAGCAGCATTTCCGTCTCCATTATTACTTGCAGAATTGCTAGACTCCCACCTTCTCTATAGATATTAGGAAAGATGGCAAAAACTTAACCAAGCAAAGAATGAGAGTGTGTTGGCAGAGAACTTCACATCCAGTGCTGAGAAAACAAAGGCACAATGCACCATAGTTGGATACATGTGAAAATATCATATGAAGAGGAAGGTGAGAGAGAAGCCCACCAGGCCCTGCAGGCCCATCCTATCGATCAGACAGCAGAATCACATATACCACCTTCCCGTGCCACTACAAATGCTAAATTCCATTGCAGGCAAAAAGTCCCAGAAAAATTGTCCAATTTCAGGAGAAACTCTAGGAAATTCCTAGTCCGACTCCCTGGGGCAAGCATGTTCTGGAGACCATGGTTATCTACAGTCTGTCCCTTCATTAGATATACTTAAAACTGCCCTAATTATGGTCCAATCTTCCTGGGGGCGATAGAGGACCAGAAATGATCATAAAGATTACAGAATTCTTACCCCACTTTACCTCTGATAACCTTCTAAAAATCTGCCTGAGCAAAATGTATCCTCTTAAAATTTAGAAAATTATCTCTTTCTACCCATCCCAACATTATACAGCCATTCCCACATAAACCCGAGCTTGTACAGATAGATAGTTTGTTGGGGTTGGTGCTAGTCTAACTGAGAGATGCAAGTACTATGGAACTATGGACCATTTTAGGGACCCAGTGTCAGCATCAAGCATCCCCAGGTCAGATGCAGTATGGGTTAGAAACAGAGTAAAAGCTCTTTCTATACTGCCCCATCAAGCACTCCCACTTCAGTATGGTTCAATGCAGCCAACCAACAATGTACTTTAGCCCAAACTCAGCCCCACAGCACCAGTGTTCTGTTTGTAACCGGAGTGCAATTGCCAATTTAGTTCTCAGTGGAGACAACGTGCCCCTAAATTCTGTCACTTTTTGCTGGTGTTTACCACTCTTACTTTTAAAACTCATCTTGAGAGGCTCATGTACATGATGATTGCTACATAAATGTAACTTTTTTTGTGCTGTAGGTTAATATTCACGAAGGTGATCTGCATGCTAAACTAAAAGCAGCAAGATACAGACATAGCTAAGTGGTCCCACAACAAACAGATCAGATCAAAGCTCTGTAACCCTACCATATCCAGTTAAGAATGATGGTGGGCAACTAGGCAACTAACTGGAAGCTCCATAGTCATCCCCACCCTCAATCACGGTGGAGCCTCGCACATGATTGCAAGAGACAACGTTGAAGTGTTTGAAAATGTCTTCAGCCAAAAGTGCCAAGTGAACTATCCTGATATCTGCACCATCAGATGCCAATGTCCAGCCAATTCACTGCATTCCAGGTGACATTAAGAAGCATTAAGTTCGCTGACACAGCTAAGGCTCTGGGCCCTGCTAACATCTCGAATGTTGTGCTTTAGAACTGTGTATCAGAGCTAGCCACTCCCGTAGCCAAGCTGTTGCAATACAGCCATGACATTGGCATCTACCTGACAATGTGGAAAATTGCTCAGGTATGTACCAGCCACAAAAAATAGGATAAATCTAAAACGCGCCATCAACGTCTTCACCTTTCATCAATAGTACCATGAAGCGATACCTGCTCACCAATAATCTGCTCATTGACACTCAATTTGGATACCGCCAGACCACATGGCTCCAGACTTCATCACAACCTTGATCCAGACATGGACACAGGAGCTGACTGTCAAAGGATGGGTGAGAGTAGCTTAACATCAAGGCAGCATTTAACCAAGTGTGCCATGAGGGAACCCTAGAAAAATGGAGGTGAATGGGGGGGGGGTCTTAAAAAAACCCTCCAATAGCTAGTGTAAATTTTGACACAAAAGATGGTTGTGGTCAGAGACCAGGAAGTGAAGTGTGTGCAGAGTCTCCTCGACACAGCTGGTTGTTGTTCGGGTTAAACCAATTGCAGCTTGTACTGTTTGTAAAAGCACAAGCCTGCGGGTAGAATCCATAAACCCATTTACACTGCCAGGGACAACAATCTCAGATCAGGTTGATCAGATTGAAGACACAGATGTAGGTCTGGGCTTCCAGCATTGACCAAATGCAAGGACAGGGGTGGGATTGAAGTTTGCGTTCTAATATTTGCTTTGTTGATGCTGAAATGTTATTGGCCCACTTAATAACTGACCAATACTTCCACATCATGAGATGCAAGTGCAAGTGAAAATGAAAGGATCTCAATTTAAAACAAACCGACCTTTGGTGTCTGGTTTAAATTCTGACAGCAAAAATGAAACCAGTCCAAAACTGCTTGCTTTGCTGAGGTGGCTCCAGAATTATGAGTCATTCCAAGTGTGGAAAAGACCCTAAACTGGTGAGAGACATGAGATATCAGCGTGTGTCCAGACAAAGTTCCAGACATCCAATCCCACAAGAGCTTAAAACTAGAGTTAATGTACTGGCAGTGAGACAGTAGGCGGGGAAATGTGAATGTAAATGAATGTACAGAGAGCGAATTACATTAGATATCTTTACTTTCTGTAAATGACCGACAGTTTGAATGTTAGCTCTGTAGTAGAGATTTAAAATGTCACTGGATCAATACTGAAAAAATCAAATCTCTTGTGGGGTGAATTGAAATGCCATTGCCTGTCACTAGATGGGGATGGAGTTCAGTATCGGCTGTTTAATCTGGAGAGGCCTGAAAAATAGGGTTTGTAATCTCTGCATCAGTCTGTCAACAAACAAGATCATCTTACTCTGTCTCAGAACAGCAGCTCTTGAGTTTTAGCACTGATTTGATTGGGAACCAATTATACATGAAAACAGAACGTGATCTGGAACTTTGAAAATAGTATTTTGAATGATCAAATGTTTTTACCTAAAACTGCAAGAAACAGGCCTTTTACTTTTATGGTGACATTATGGTGCGGAATCATTTAAAAAAAATAGTCCCCCAGCTGTCCTGCACTGAGAATGCCGACTCTTGCTGGGTACAATTCCATAGGTATAACTGTCCTATATCTCATCTAAATAGCTATTCCTCCAATGTGAGCCTAAGCTATTCACCATGATGGGCTAGTGTTTTGTAGAAATATCCTCAGTCAACATCCACACACATGTAGTTTCCCGTTGGGGTCATTGGATTGCAGTCAGCGAGACCCCTGGCTGCACCCTCCCTACCTCGGTCACAGGCTGGAGATGAAACCTTCAACATTCTTGTCTATATAGCTAAGTACCACATCAAATGATGCCTTTACCCACTGTGGCAATGGGACAGCTAGGTGTACTATGAAATGATTTGGTACACCTGTACAGCAGTGAAATCAAAGTTCATCCTCCTCTCCGTTAAACATGGCACTTTTGATGCAGTATTTGAAAGCATGTGTTACAGTGCCTCACACATCGGACAACACAACAAAACTAGTAGATTTGCACAGGGATTTTATTGGGGCTTGCTACATGATTTGGGAACTCATGCTGTCTTTGGAAAGAAATACTGGAAAATACTAGTCCAGTGACTATAGAGATTAAGATGTTTTCAACGAATGATAATTAGAGTTTAGTCTGAAGCAAGTACCTTTTTTTTTAAAAAAACAGGGAGCTGGTGGCCCCAACATATTCCTAAATCCAGTATCAAAATAGCCGGTGTCTGACCTACTGCACGATCCTTCAGCTTCCCCCCTACCCGGACTGAATTTAAACTTAGATCCTAGATGTGAAAGGACACTGGTCTTGTCTCCTTAGAGACGAAGGTTAGTGAAAATGGTTTGTAATTCATTTTTAAACAAACCTATTTGTAGCAATACAGCATGAGAGCAATGGCATCAGGTATGTGGCTGGAGTTAGGCCCCATTTATACAGTCCACCTGCTGTCAGAGCAAGTTCACAATATAACAGGCCTGCTCATGTTTACCTTGTTTATATGACAGGTTGGATTCAGAGACCAGCAGCAACATCGCAATAGCTGCACACGGTCTAGAGTAACAAACATGATTTTAATGCAATGGCAGATACTCATTTGTGACTGTCTGATGGAAGGCAGTGAAATGAGACAATGACTATTCCATAAGGTGGCACCCTATGCCTCCAGATGTACCCTGCTTCCTCCAGTGTTGTTTCTAGAGACAGGGGTGCAAACGAGGTATTGGGCACACGCTAGTTTTCCACCTCGTCCATTGTTTTTGTCATTGTACCAAACGGCTGCTACACATGGCAAGTCAACTTGATTACATGCCATCATCCTGACAAGGTGATCGAGGAAGGCTGCAGAATCCCTCCTTCATTACGCGTCTGCAGAAGATGATTGGTAATCCATCAGACACACTGCATCTGCAATGCTCAGTGGGGATCAATCATCCTGTTTACTGCTGGCTCTGACAGGCTGCAAGCCAGGCTCACACTGAGCATCTGCATAATCATTATGGCAAGTCTCGTGCATCGCAGCAATGCACTTAACTGAATGAATCCACCAGTCTCAGCGAGAGGCTCCTCGCTCACTGTAGCCTATTATCCTGAAACCACCCTCCTAATACTTCCTGTCCAAGATTCACCAATCAGAGAATATACATGGGAAGCAACGAGGAATGAGGTTGGAGTGATAATGAAACATTTCATCATACTGTGTCCCAGTTTTAACAGTCGCTCTGTATGCCTCACACCCCTCATTATAAAAGACTGATACTGTTATACCCCACACCCCTCGCTGATTTCCCCCACACCCTTTACCCACAACTGCCATCACAAGGAGGTTCTGCAATCTTTAATTGGTTGACACACCCTGTGGTTTTTTTTTATTCTCTCCCTCGTCTCATTCTTATATTCCTCCTCTGGAAGTTTTTCTTTTCTACCTGTCTAATTTTTTGATTTATCAGCACTTTTCTAATTATTTTTAACCTCCGAACTGTGGAACTCCTTATGTCCCTTAGCTTTTCCTTCTTGCTACAATGGACATGCTTTTAAAATGTAGGTTGCTGTAGGTGTTTTGTAATCATTATTTCCTGATATACCCTGTCTTCCCTTTTACTGTTTTAACCTGGTGCTGGCCCTTGGCTGTTCTGCCTGTACCCCCATTGCTGTGGTAATCTCCACGAACCAAAGAAACACACGCACAACCTGTGCTGTTAACAAAATTACCGCGCACACCCCCTCAACAGCCATTACTGGATGGTGTCAGTGGAAGCACATAGAATAATATCACTGCTCATCCCATTAAGCACAGCCACACAGATAAAACTTAACAAATAATGACAGGAGGGAGGCACAGATAGATGAAGTATGATAATACGTTGGGGGTTGTAGGGGTCACGGTGGGGGAGGGGGGGGGGTATTCTTAATATTGATCTGTCCAGCAGTTGTAGCAACAGAAAAGCTTTCATCCTGGAACATAGGAACATGAGTAGGCCATTCAGTCCTCTGACCCTGTTCTGCCATTCAGTTAGATCATGGCTGATCTGTATCTAAACCCCATCTACCCGTCTTAGTTTCTGACCACATTCAGCCCACCCTAACGAGACTTGTACTTCTGTATGAATTATCAGACAGTAGCTGGCAGCTGATCCCAACCATTGGGAACTGTGTTGCAACCCTTCTATAATCTTGTCTCAACTCGAGTGGGGAAGTGCACTGCCTGGTTCTGAACCATACTGATCGGAGAGGTCCCAGTTTCAGTCCTAGTCAACACCAAATACCAAATACCTTATTCTTGCTGGCTGGGGTGCTAAATTGGCTTCAGTTTCCCCTGTAACAAGCTGTAGCAAATTTAGCAAGTGTACTTTGGAGTTTGAGTGATTATGGGAGCCTCTCCTGTTGAGAATCTACCCAAGCACCACATGAAGCATAATGTAAAAGTAGCTATAGGTCCATAATACAAAACGGCTAATAACACACTAAACTGTCAGTCTCACCAGGCAGACCAGAAAGATGATTTGTGTATGGAAACAGAAAGTGGAAATAAAGAGGTTAATGCCACAGTTAAAATAATAGATTTTACACAAATGTGTAAGGCATTTCTACAATAATATTGCAGTGCAATTTCACTCGACATAGTTCCTTAATGTAAGCTCAACAATGTGAAGCACCCATTTGAAAATAGCAGCACTGCATCAATGCCACTCCCAGAACGCGGGCAGGATTATCTGCAGGTACCAGGGAGTTTAGGGCCAGGAACTATTTGATTTAAGATAAACAAATAGAAGCTGCCATGTGATTAGCGCAGTAGGATAACATGACTGTTCTTTACTTAATAAAAATAATTATTGTAATGCTGTGTTGACCCTTGTATTTCATAGCTTACTTTATAAAAGAGAGGGCTGAATGGCCTACTCCATATTTCTTTGCTCCTAGACTTGGCAATTTAATGATTCTAATGCTTACTGTTAATTTTTTTTAATGACGTATACTACAAAAATGTTATACAACAAAGTCACGGGAATATTGTTTGTCCCATGAAACTGAACTACGAGGAGCTGCAGCTTATATTCCCCAGCCCTGCACGTTCTCTGGTTAAATGTCTGCAGGAGATGGTACAAAGGCCCCACCCTGGAAGAGGGATACACAAGCCAATAGAACCAGCCGTTTGACAGGGAGTAAAGTTGGTGCCCGACAGCAGTGTTGCCCAATATACTAGCCACGTGGCTAATTACAATCCTAATATAGTTAATTGCATTTCTAATTAGTAAATAATAAATGCGTAATGGATAGTTATTGGGCATGTGATCTCGATATTCATATTTTAACCTTTTTGTGTGTTCTTAAAATGGTAAGACAAAAACCAGAGTGTGCAGGTGTTTTGATCATTGTGAGTGGTTTGTTTCTTGCTAACTGAATGGTGGTAGAGGTTTGTTAAATGAATATACACGTGAAGTTCATTTACCTGGTTTTGCTAAGTGCGAGTGTTACAACAGCTCAAATTATGTTTTCCCTCCGAATTCTGCAAATACTCCAGTGCAACTGAACCACAGCGTTAATGCTCATCAGTCAGACCAGCCCAGCCCCCGCACCTCACCCAGCTGCTTGCAAATGCAGGGATTGGTTGGGAAGGGCCATTCTATCAATCAACTGTCCCGCTGGTATCACACCCAATGCCTACACGATCTCTGGTTGGATTCAGTTAGTGTAGTGTGGTTAAACAAATACTGAGCCCCTGTTTTGAGAGTACTGACTGGCTCTCACCAACCTGCCTGATATACTGAGTGTGATACATGCCAATCAATTCGGGTAAACTACATAAGCCCCAATCTGCTCGGAGGGGCAGGAAATATCACTCTTTGGAGGCTCGGGGAAAGATTGTCCCTTTCAGCTCCTTGTTGTGCCTATTCAAAGGGATGACAGGGTGATTTGTTATATTAATGTTAGCATTCCATTCACATGATCAAACTGCTTCCAGTGCAAGTAGTTCAACGTTATGATCGTGTTTGGCGCATTCAGAATTCCCCGTTTATATTGCTAATTCAGAGACTTGCCTGTGCAAAATGTTACATAGTCACACTTACAGCTTTCTGCTTCCACCCATGGACCTTCCCCAGGCTGAGGGAAAGGCAAGCAAGCTCAGCAAAGTGATAATTACATAGCTGACCTCCATTAGCAAGACAAGAGCTCGGGTCACCTACTGCCAAAACAGAATGGAGAGTTAATGGCAGCTCCAGAGGCAGAAAAATAAATCATTTTACATGTGATGTTCCCTGCCACTGGAGCCATTCTCACTGCCTCATTTATATTACCAGCCAACCCCCAGGGGCACCAGTGAGCACCTTGCACACTGAAGTGCTACACTGTGACCAGGCTTTGTGGAATTTTATCACTACCCAAGCCAGTTGACTTGATGGGAGCACAGCCTGCATTCTATGTCGGGTGAAGGGGCAATGTTGAAACATAGCTCGCTTGGCTCGTGCCTCCTGTGAAGTCATAACGTTGAACTACAACGATCATAACGTTGAACTACTTGCACTGGAAGCAGTTTGATCATGTGAATGGAATGCTAACCAGAGAAGTCAGACCAGATTGTGCCTGGGGTGGGACTAAGGACAGTAACACCCTTCCCTTGGAAGCTACGGTAGTCCGTACATCAGCCCCATCCTTTTGCTCAGGTGGATGTAAAAGTTCCTGTGGCACTATTTGAAGAAATACAGGCAAGTTCTCTCAACCAACATCACCAAGACCAGATTATCTGGTAATTTATCTCATTGCAGTTTGTGAGATGTTGCTCTCCAAATCCAAAATGCAATCGATCGAACTGCTGACTAAAATAGTCACTGTGGGGTTCACACGTGGCCCAGAATGATATGCCTGTCCTCTGCAAGTGTAGGTCCCACTGGGCCTTAGAGTGTTATATGGCAGGATTCCTGGGATAGCTTTTATAGTTTATGATCTCATGCCCTCCATGTTCCAGGCTTGCATTAACTTGTATATAGATTATTACTGTGGTGTCCCTGCACCTTACTACAAAGTCACACGAGGCATGTAGAGCAGACACGGTCACTCTGTGACCTTAACCTTTATTCCCAGGACTGAGGAGTGCTGACCCTGGGTGGGACCTCCCCTTTTATACCTGGAAACCCAGGTGAGGAGTGTCTCCCGCAAGTTCTGTGGTCAGGGTGTGCATTTCTAGGATATAAGTACAATATACAGGAGTTGCATGAAGGTTAGTTACATGACGATTAGCATTGCAAGATGGTTACATACATGACATCACCTCCCCCCTTAAGTCTTTTTGTCTCAAAGGTTAAGTCTGTCAGGTGGTCGACGCTCTCTCGTGGAGTGCCGCAGTTGTGGCTCTGGTGGCTGAGACTCGGCACGCGTCTCTGTCACCTGAGGTGATTCCGGCCTGTCCGGGCTGGCCGCAGGGACTGTGCATGCTGTGGACTGTCCTTGTTGCTCGTCCGCTGACAGTGGTGTGGGTGACATCTCATGCTCTTCTTCCGGTTCCTCCGTGTCTGCACTGAACCTTGTCTTTACTTGGTCCAAGTGTTTGCGGCGTATCTGCCTATTGTTTAGTCTGACCACTATGACCCTATTCCCTTCTTTGCCAATTACGGTGCCCTCAAGCCACTTGGATCCCAAAGCATGGTTAAGAACAAATGCTGGGTCATCCATTTCTATACACCTCCCCCTTGAGTTTCGATCATGGAGCTCGGTTTGGGACTGGCGCTTGCCCTCAACAATGTCTGCCAGGGCTGGGTGAATGAGGGACAGCCGCGTCTTAAGCATGCGTTTCATGAGGAGTTCCGCTGGCGGGACTCCCGTGAGCGAGTGCGGGCGGGACCTGTAGGCCAGCAGGAGGCGCGATAGGCAGTACTGAAGGGAGGGTCTTTGGATGCGTAGCGTGCCCTGTTTTATGACTTGGACTGCACGTTCCGCCTGGCCATTGGAAGCCGGCTTGAACGGGGCTGTCCGGACGTGTTTGATACCAATGCCCGACATAAACTCCTGGAATTCATGGCTGGTGAAACATGGGCCATTGTCGCTGACCAGGATGTCTGGCAAGCCTTGGGTCGCGAAAACCATACGCTGACTCTCTACGGTGTTGGATGTTGTGCACGAGTTTAATATGATGCACTCGATCCATTTCGAGTATGCATCGACAACGATCAGGAACATTGTTCCCATGAACGGGCCCGCATAGTCTACGTGAATACGTGACCATGGCCTGGTGGGCCAGGGCCACGGGCTGAGTGGGGCCTCCCTGGGGGCATTGCCCAGCTGGGCACACGTCGTGCACCTGCGAACCCAGTGTTCCAGGTCTGAGTCAATCCCCGGCCACCATACATGTGACCGGGCAATGGCCTTCATTAACACGATGCCGGGGTGCTCGCTGTGGAGTTCCCTGATGAACGCTTCCCTTCCTTTCTGGGGCAAGACTACCAGGCTGCCCCATAGCAGGCAGTCAGCTTGGATGGAGAACTCATCCATCCGTCTCTGAAACGGTCTGACCTCCTCGGGGCACGCCCTGTGCGCAGGCGCCCAATCCCCAGTCAGGACACATTTCTTTATCATGGATAGGAGGGGATCTCTGTTGATCCAGAGTTTGATCTGGCGGGCTGTGATGGGGGAGCCTGCGATGTCAAAAGCCTCAACGGCCATGACCATCTCAACGCTTTGCTCCACCGCCTCCTCGGTGGTGGCCAGTGGGAGTCTGCTGAGCGCGTCAGCGCAATTTTCGGTGCCTGGCCGGTGCCGTATGGTGAAGTCATACGCAGCCAGCGTGAGGGCCCATTGCTGTATGCGAGCTGACTCATTGGCATTGACAGCCTTGCTGTCGGACAACAGGGATGTTAACGGCTTGTGGTCCGTCTCTAGCTCGAACCGTCTACCGAAAAGGTACTGGTGCATCTTTTTCACACCGTACACACAAGCGAGTGCTTCCTTTTCGATCATGCCGTATCCACGCTCTGCCTGGGAGAGTGACCTGGAGGCATAAGCCACCGGTTGGAGTCGGCTGTCATTACCCTGCTGCAACACACACCCAACCCCGTAGGATGATGCATCGCATGTTAAAACCAGTTTTTTTTTTTTTACAGGGGTCATACAAAGTCAACAGTTTGTTAGAACACAGCAGGTTCCTCGCCTTATTGAAAGCCCGTTCTTGACAGTCCCCCCAAAGCCATTCACAACCTTTACACAGGAGCATGTGTAACGGCTCCAACAATGTGCTTAAGTTCGGCAGAAAGTTCCCGAAATAGTTCAAGAGTCCCAGGAATGATCGCAACTCCGACATGTTGCCGGGCCTGGGCGCCCGGCGAATCGCCTCCATTTTTGATTCAGTGGGGCGAATCCCGTCTGCGACAACCCTCCTGCCCAAAAACTCAACCTCTGGGGCCAAAAACACGCACTTGGCCTTTTTCAGCCGCAAGCCTACCCGATCCAATCGGCGTAGCACCTCCTCCAGGTTGTGGAGGTGTTCCTCGGTGTCTCGACCCGTTATGAGAATGGCGTCTTGGAATACGATTGTTCCAGGAATGGATTTGAGCAAGCATTCCATGTTCCGCTGAAAGATGGCTGCCGCCGAACGAATGCCAAACGGACACCTGTTGTAGATAAATAATCCCTTGTGCGTCGTGATGGTGGTCAGAAGCTTGGATTCTTCAGCCAGTTCCTGAGTCATGTAGGCCGAAGTGAAGTCCAGCTTCGTGAACAGCTTGTCACCTGCCAGCGTGGCAAAAAGGTCCTCCGCTCTTGGGAGCGGTTATTGGTCTTGCAGCGATTGATGGTGGATTTGTCGTCGCCACAAATCCTGACCGAGCAATCTGCTTTAAGGACGGGAACGATGGGACTTGCCCAGTCGCTGAATTCAATGGCCGAAATTATGCCCTCTCTGAGCAGCCTGTCCAATTCAATTTTTTCACGCATCACATACGGCAGCGCTCTGGCTTTGTGGTGCACTGGTCTGGCGTCCGGAGTAATGCGTATCAATACTTTAGTGCCCTTGAACGCTCCGACACCGGGTTGAAACAGTGACCCGAATTTTTGTAGGGCCTGTGAGCATGAACTTCGCTCCACGGATGAAATGGCGTGCACATCCCCCCCATTTCCAATTTATCTCAGCTAGCCAACTCCTCCCCAAGAGCATGGGGCCATCTCCTGGGACAAAGAGTGGCAGCCAGTTCTGTGATCCATTATGTATTACCACCAAGTTTGCACTGCCCAGCACTGGGATGATCTAGCTCTGTGTGGCCATAGTCTCTCAAATTGTTGGGCGCTCATGAGTGACTGGCTAGCTCCCGTATCCAGCTCCATGTGCACCGGGATGCCATTCAATAAGACTTTCATCATCATGGGTGGCGTTTTAGTGTATGAGCTGTGGACGTCAGCCACATGAACCCGCTGGACTTCAGCATCCATGGCTTTTCCCCAGGCCTCATCCTGCATTGCAGACCCCTCGTCTGGTTCCTCTGTCTCGCAGATTAGCCTCGCTACAGCCTTTTTGCACATCCTGGCCAAGTGTCCACTGACGTTACAAATCCTACAGGTATATTGCTGGAACCTGCAGCTTTTCGCAGTGTGCCTACCCCCCCACGCCCAGCATGAGCTGAGATTGTTGTTAACAAAGGGACTATTACCAGGCATTCCTCTCTGATTTCCCATTTGGTTGTTTCTAAGCACTCTGATGGAGGGTGTTAATGGTCCCATCGCGGGACGCATTGTTCTTCGTGATGGCGTGAATTGCCGATCCCCTTTCCATTGTCCCTGTTGCGGGCCCACCCTAGAGCCTGTTGCTGCCTGGGCGATTTTGAAATGCCCTTGCCTGCCTGCGGGATCCCGAGCCGCGTTCACCATGTTAACTCCCTGGTCCATCGCCACGTTGCGACCAGGGCTGTGCACGTAAATTAGCTTGGTCTCCTCTTCCCCTGCCATGAAGGTCTGAGCTATCAACGCCGCCCCTTCTAAAGTCAAGTCCTTAGTCTTTATGAGCTTCCTGAAAATCCCGGCATGATTAATGCCTTAGATGAAAAAATCCCTTAACATCTTCCCCCTGCAGGCGTCTGTGAACTTAGAGACTGGCCAAGCGCCGCAGGTCCGCAACGAAGTCCGAGACGTTTTGTCCCTCCCGATACCGGTGTGTGTAGAACCGGTGCCGGGCCATGTGTACGCTACTCGCCGGCTTGAGATGTTCACTGATCAGCTGGCTGAGCTCTTCAAAGGACTTGTCCGCTAGCTTTTGGGGTGCGAGTAGGTCTTTCATCAGCGTATACGTCTGTGGACCACAGCTGGTCAGTAGATGCGCCCTCCGCTTGTCAGCCACTGTCGCTCCCAGCCACTCCTTCGTGACAAAGCTCTGCTGGAGTCTTTCCACGAAGTCGTCCCAGTCCTCACCCACACAGTAACATTCCTCTGTGCTACCGGTGGCCATCCTCGAGGTTCGATGATTCCTGTTTCTCGTCGCCAAATGTGGTGTCCCTGCACCTTACTACAAATTCACACGAGGTATGTATAGCAAACACGGTCACTCTGTGACCTTCACCTTTATTCCCAGGACTAAGGAGTGCTGACTCTGGGTGGGACCTCCCCTTTTATACTTGGAAACCCAGGTGAGGAGTGTCTCCCGCAAGTTCACCCCCTGTGGTCAGAGAATGCATTTCTAGGGTATAAGTACAATGTACAGGAGTTGCATGAAGGTTACAGTTACATGACGATTACATATATGACAGTTACCATACCACTCAGTGTTGTCAAACTTTGAATTTAATTCAGTGCAGTACTAAGGGAGTGCTACATTGTTACAGGTGCCATCTTTCGGATGAGACTTTAAGCCGAAGTCTCATCTGCCCTCGGGTGGATGTAAAATAGCCTATGGCACTATTAAAAGAAGAGCAGAAGACTTCTTCCTGGTGTCATGGCCAATATTTATCCTTCAAGTAATGCTGCTAAAACAGATCATCTGGTCATTTATCTTATTGCTGTTTGGGAGACCTTGATGTATGCAAATTAAAGTAATGAGTCACTTAGAGAGAAGTACAGAGGCAGAAGGAGAGAGAGAGAGAAAGAGACTTGGATACAATAGAAGAGAAAGACAGAAAGACACACACACAAAAGAAGCAGAGGGAGACACACATTGGCACATGCCCTGCTTTGAGATTGTCTTTAATGGGATATTAGGGATACCGGCTCCCAAAATATGGATCTCACGCTGCCAGTGGCAACTCCAACATAAACTTGCCTGATGGCCGGGGAAATCCGACAGACACTGAAGGCAGCACAGTCAGAGGGAAAGATACAAAAACGGAGACAGAGACAAAGGGGGACTCAGAGAGAGAAGGGGAGACAGAGATAGAGACACAAGGAGAGACATAGTAATATAGGGGGAGACAGAAACAAAGGGGGAGTCAGAGAGAGAGAGAGTGAGAGAGAGAGGTAGCCATGGAGAGAGAGAGAGAGCAAGGGATACAATTTAGAGAACAAGGAATAGGAATAAGCACAAGGCAAGGAAAAGGGAGAAGGGTTGAGTCAAGAGAAGAAAATGCTGCTGTTAGAACGTCAGAAAGTTGCTGCTGCTTATGCCAACACGCTGTGGACGATTGGCAGAATGTTTGGACTTGATTGAACAGTTTCATCCTGACAATAAATCTCTCTATCCTTATACTGCTCCAGTTCTTCACTCCTTACGGACCTTCTATCATATCTCCCTCCAAAATAATAAATGTTCTTCCCATTTCCAGCAACTCCATGGCTGAGAGGGTAAATTCACTGCCCCATGCAGTGACCACAAAGTCCCAGGTCTAATCCCATCAGTGCCAAGTTACTGGCCTCAGCAGGGGTAAGTGTTACAGACATTACAAAGGCCTCAATATCCTGGGTTGGGAAGGAGGGAATCAATTGCTGGATAGTGTTTGTCTTTATGTGTGGGTGTTTCCCTATTATTTTAAATCCAGCAATGCAGTGATGGCCTAAATGTCATTAGCCAAACATGCAGAGCATTGAGCTCCTGAGCATTGAGCAGGGCTCATAGCAATTATTTTCAAGAACCAGTATCTCCCCTTATGACTGAGGAAGGTCTGTGCAGTACAACAGCAAGCACCTGTCCAGGATCTGGGGGGGATGAAGATATCACAAAATCAGAGAAATTTACAGCACAGAAAGAGGCCATTCGGCCCATCGTGTCCGCGCTGGCCGACACCAAGAGCTATCCAGCCTAATCCCACTTTCCAGCTCTCGGTCCGTAGCCTTGCAGGTTACAGCACTTCAGGAGCACATCCAAGTATCTTTTAAATGCGGTGAGGGTTTCTGCCTCTTCCACCCTTTCAGGCAGTGAGTTCCAGACCCCCATCACCCTCTGGGTGATGACATTTCCCCTCAAATCCCCTCTAAACCTGCCCCCAATTACTTTAAATCTATGCCCTCTGGTTGTTGACCCCTCTGCCAAGGGAAACAGGTCCTTCCTATCCACTCTATCTAGGCCCCTCATAATTTTATACACCTCAATTAGGTCTCCCCTTAGCCTCCTCTGTTCCAAAGAAAACAGACCGAGCATCTCCAATCTTTCTTCATAGCCAAAGTTCTCCAGTCCAGGCAACAATCTTGTAAATCTCCTCTGCACCCTTTCCAGCGCAATCACATCTTTCCTGTAATGTGGTGACCAGAACTACACACAGTACTCCAGCTGCAGCCTAACCAGTGGTTTATACAAGTTCAAGCATAACCTCCCTGCTCTTGTATTCCATGCCTCAACTTATAGAGGCAAGTATTCCATATGCCTTCTGAACCACCTTATCCACCTGGTCTGCTACCTTCAGGGATCTGTGGACCTGCACTCCAAGGTCCCTTTGTTCCTCTACACTTTTCAGTGTCGTACCATTTAATAGTATTCCCTTACCTTGTTAGACCTCCCCAAATGCATTACCCCACACTTATCCGGATTGAATTCCATTTGCCACTGTTCTGCCCACCTGACCAGTTCATTGATATCTTCCTGCAGTCCATAGCTTTCTTCTTCATCATCAGCCACACAGTCTGTTTTAGTGTCATCGCTAGAGTCCTCCCTCAACCGTCTTCTCCCTGTGGCCGAGGACATGATTTTTGCAGCGCGACAGCTGCAGGAAAAATGCATGGAACAGCGCCAGCCCTTATACATGGCTTTCTTCGACCTTAGAGGCCTTTGACACTGTCAACCGCGACAGTCTATGGAGCGCCCTCCTCCATTTCAAATGCCCCCAAAAGTTCGTCAACATCCTCCGCCTGCTCCACGACGACATGCAGGCCGTGATCCTTACCAACGGATCCATTAGAGACCCAATCCATGTCCAGACCAGGGTCAAACAGGGCTGTGTCATTGCCCCAACCCTCTTCTCAATCTTCCTCGCTGCCATGCTCCACCTCACAATCAACAAGCTCCTCACTGGAGTGGAACTAAACTACAGAACCAGTGGGAACCTGTTCAACCTTCGCCGTTTCCAGGCCAGGTCCAAGACCACCCCAACCTCTGTCGTCGAGCTACAGTACACGGATGACACCTGCGTCTTTGCACGTACAGAGGCTGAACTCCAGGACATAGTCGGCATATTTACTGAGGCGTACGAAAGCATGGGTCTTACACTAAACATCGTAAGACAAAGGTCCTCCACCAGCCTGTCCTTGCCACACAGCACTGACCCCCAGTCATCAAGACCACGGCGCAGCCCTGGACAACGTGGACCATTTCCCATACCTCGGGAGCCTCTTATCAATAAGAGCAGACGTTGATGACGAGATTCAACACCATCTCCAGTTTGCCAGGACAGCCTTCGGCCACCCGAGAAAAAGAGTGTTCGATGACCAGGCCCTCAAATCTGCCACCAAGCTCATGGTCTACAGAGCTGTAGTAATACCTGCCCTCCTGTATGGCCCAGACACATGGACCATGCACAGCAGACACCCCAAGTTGCTGGAGAAATACACCAACGATGTCTCCGCAAGATCCTACAAATCCCCTCGGAGGACAGACGCACCAACGTTAGTGTCCTCGACCAGGCCAACATCCCCAGCATTGAAGCACTGACCACACTCGGTCAGCTCCACTGGGCAGGCCACATTATCAGCATGCCAAACACGAGACTCCCAAAGCAAGCGCTCTACTCGGAACTCCTTCACGGCAAACGAGCCAAAGGTGGGCAGAGGAAACGTTACAAGGACACCCTCAAAGCCTCCCTGACACCTGGAAGTCCCTGGCCAAAGATCGCCCGAAGTGGAGGAAGTGCATCCGGGAGGGCGCACTATCTCCCTCTGACTGCTTGGGGGTCTATAGTACACTCCCATATGGTCTCGTTTGATGATCCCTCTAACATATCATCCCTTCTCACAGCTGCAATTGTTTTTTTAATCAATATTGCGACCCTCCCTCCTGTTTTACCCCCTCTCTATCCCGTCTGAAAACCCTGTAACCAGGAATGTTGAGCTGCCATACCTGCCCCTCTTTCAGCAATAGCTATAATCTCGTACTCCCAAGTGTCGATCTGTGCTCTCAGCTCATCTGCCTTACTCCCTATACTCCTTGCATTGAAGTATATACCATTTAATATCGCCAAACTCCCCTGTTGTCTATTTCCCAGCCCTTGTTTCCTCTGTCTTCCAAATTCACTTTCTACTTCTACGCTGCCCAATTCCAGCTTTGCTTCTCTCCCCACTGAATCTATTCTCCGGTTCCCATCCCCCTGCCAAGCAAGTTTAAACCTTCCCCAACAGCACTGGCAAAAAGAGGGAGACGATCTAATACATAGTTGTTCAGAAGCTGGCAGCCATATTATTTGGGCACCTCTGCCTTTAGAGACAGTATTTACATTTCTAATTGAGCCCGTGCTGCATCAGATACATGGCTGGAAACGACCAACCTTGGCCGTGATGGGGGAAGGTTGCTTCATTTATTTTTCAAGTGTTCTGCCAATCGTCAGTGGAAAACTATTGATATATATGCACTATGAAACAGTCACATTCCAGCCTCATTACAACAGTGACTACACTCCAAAACTACTTCATTGGCTGTAAAGTGCTTTGAGGGGTCCGGTGATTGTGAAAGGCGCTATATAAATATAACTCTTTCTTTCCTTCTTTCTATGTGACAGAGACATTTCATTTCTTCCTCTGAAGGGTTCTGAGGCAGTTCTACACCTATGCTGAAAGAGCAGGTTTTACACAGAGCATCAGAAAGCTGGTAACTTGCACTATCATGCCTCACTGATGTTCCCTTGGAATTGGATCTATTATATAACCATTTCCCTTGCTGTTGAATCTGTCCTGTATACTGTGGGGCAGCTCCAGCAACAGAAAAATAACTGAGCCAGTGCAAGAGTTGCACATGTGCAGTTACTCTGAAGTCACAGAGATAGTATTGATAGCCGGTCTCGGCACAGAGCAAGGTCAGCCTGCCTCAGACCAGTCAACAAAACAATAACCCAAATTCAATGCAGCCCATGACAGCTGTTCATCATTGGCCCCCAGCACTCTCACATGGATAGACTCCAGGAAACTCCTTTCCACCGAGAGCTTTACTGTCTCTGCCAGCATTGGTGCTGGGTCATGTGCAGAGTTACCCACGATAGCAGTTTGCACATCTGCAGGCCAAAATTGATGGACAGGTGCCACAGCCTCTCTGACTGGGAGCACAGAAGTTAGGTTGGAGACACAACAGTTAAATCTGGCGGTACAGGAGCTAAGCAGCTGAATGCCCAATTCTGAAAGGCCCTTTGTTGTGACCTTTCCCCCTGCGACATTCACATATCAAAGGCCGCTGTGCTCTCATCTACCCAGCAGGCAGGTGTCTATTCTCCAGTCTATGACCAATACAGTCAGAACAGGCCAAGTACAGTCTTCGAACTTCCCCCCCACCCCTTGATATTCAAACGCAGCAATGCTCCAAAGGTCCAATCTTTTTGGGTTACGGTTATTTACTGTTTCGATTTTATTCCCAATTTCATTACAATTACGGAACCATTGCGAGAACTAACTAAAAGCAAGTGGGAAGTCAAGCAATCACTGGGGTGAATTTCCTTGGGGCTTCTCCCGACTTGGCTCATGTCCTCTTTCAATCATTTTTCCTCCAATGAAAACAAATTAAAATTTGGATAGTCTGCCCTCATTAGTCACTTTTGCATTTAGCTTTTATAGGATTCTGCTGTCGGGATAAGGGAGCCAATTTTAGCAATATAAATGCAGGAAGCCGGCATACAGATGTGGCTTTCCCACATCATGAACTTCAGAAAAGCCAAATATAAAGCCACCGTATCATTTTGAACACTCACAAAATTCATGAATATTCTATGTAGAATTTGAGGTATATATAGGAATGCAAAATGTTCTTTCACTGATGGTATTCTTGGAACAAAATGCCCCCCTTTCCTGAGGGTGCTGACTGCTGATTGGCACTTGTTGCCTTCTAAGGGGAATGAGCACTGGAAAAATGTGAGGATATTAATGTGATAAGAATAAGAGTAGGGGATACAATTGTTGTGCCCCTAACTGAGATGAGATAACTCGCCACAGATCAGGGATTGAACCAGAGCACCTTATGGCCTACATAGCTCAGTACCACACCAGGTACCCTTACCCACACGGCGGAGGGATGGTGTGGCAGGGAGCAGTCTCAATTCAAAGATTAAAGAAGTAACAAAGGTTATGTTAGCACACTGCCCTTCTGTTTCTTTGTATTCCCAAGCCATACTGTTCCTGTAGCCAGGCCCTGATCTGTCGCAGTCTGGCCAGCTGGACAAGTGCAGCCAGGTGATGCCTGTCCCTTTCCAATCGCTCTTTTCCACTGCTCAGGAATAAGCTAAGACTAGGAACACAGGCCTCAAGTTTCCACACGATAAAAAAACGGGCGCCCCTCCGAGCTGGGCGCCCGTTTTTCGCGCCGAAAACGGTGCCGGAAAAAAAACGCGTGATTCTGGAGCGCCCTGCAGCTCCATGTCTGCTTGGCGCAGCGCCCAGGGGGGCGGAGCCTACCACTCGCGCCAATTTTATAAGTGGGAGGGGGCGGGTACCATTTAAATTAGTTTTTTTCCTGCCGGCAACCCTGCGCGCGCGCGTTGGAGCGTTCGCGCACGCGCAGTGTGAAGGAAACATTGGCACTCGGCCATTTTTGTAGTTCTTTGTAGCTGTTTAATTTTTCAACATTTTTTAATAAAAGCACATTGCCATCAGCACATCAGCACTGAGGCTTCTTGCAGCAGTGAGAAGGCTGCAGGAAGCCTCAGAAAGTTGAGGCAGTCGTTTCCGGACGGCCTCCCACCTGCCGTCGGGAATGGCTGCTGAACTTGAGGCTTCCTGCAGCCTTCTCACTGTCTCCTTCCCCCCCCCCCCCGCCCGCCGTCTGGAACGGCTTCTTCCTCCCCCCCCCCCCCCCGCCCGCCGTCGGGAATGGCTGCCTCCTCCCCCCCCCCCGCGGGAACGAACGGCTTCCTCCTCCCCCCCCCCCGCGGGAACGAATGGCTGCCTCCTCCCCCCCCCCCCCCCCCCCGCGGGAACGAATGGCTTCCTCCTCCTCCCCCCCCCCCGCGGGAACGAATGGCTTCCTCCTCCTCCCCCCCCCCCCCGCGGGAACGAATGGCTTCCTCCTCCTCCCCCCCCCCCCCCGCGGGAACGAATGGCTTCCTCCTCCTCCCCCCCCCCCCCCCGCGGGAACGAATGGCTTCCTCCTCCTCCCCCCCCCCCGCGGGAACGAATGGCTTCCTCCTCCCCCCCCCCCCCCCCCCCCCCCCCCCGCCCCGCGGGAATGGCTGCCTCAACTTGTGAGGCTGACTGCAGCATTCTCCCTGGCTGAAGCACTTTCACACAGGTAGGAAGATGGTTTATTTAATCTTTTCTTAGCTTCTAAATTTTTATTCAGGTTGGATTTATTTGTATAATATTTGTATAAGTATAAATAAGGATTTATTATAGAATTTAATGACTTCCCTTCCCCCCCCCCATCCCCCATCATTCTGGACGCCTCATTTGTAACCTGCGCCTGATTTTTTAATGTGTAGAACAGGTTTTTTCAGTTCTACAAAAATCTTCACTTGCTCCATTCTAACTTAGTTTGGAGTACGTTTTCACTGTGGAAACTTTGAAATCAGGCGTCAGTGGCCGGACACGCCCCCTTTTGAAGAAAAAATTCTGTTCCAAAGTGAAACTGTTCTAACTGACTAGAACTGCAGCAAAAAAAATATGTGGAGAATTGCGATTTCTAAGATAGTCCGTTCTCCACCAGTTGCTCCTAAAAATCAGGCGCAAATTATGTGGAAACTTGGGCCCACAGTGTTTCAGGATATTCCACAGCCAAATGCTTTTACATTTCAGATCATCATGCAAGGATACTGCTGGGGCAGTCAGAGCAGTGCAGTACATGGGGCATCACAGCTCGACCCTGGCCCAGCTTCCATACACAGAGTCCCAGTCTTGGTTCAAAAATAATTTTAACACATTAAAAATAATTATTTGGAGAACAGAGTTGTAAACAATCTTGGACCTAGAGAGGACTGCATAACAAGGATTCCACCTCACATGCACTTGATGTCTGCACTCTTACACCCGGGTGGTACTGTATTTTTGTTGTATCTACTTCCACCAACCATACCCACATAACTCAAACACATTACATAGAAACACAGAAATTTACAGCGGAGAAGGAGGCCATTTCGGCCCATCAGGTCTGCGCCGGCCGACAAAGAGCCGCACGGCCCTCGGTCAGCAGCCCTGAAGATTACATATAAATCTACGAACAATGAACAATGATGGAAAGGCAAAGAGCACCCAGCCCAACCAGTCTGCCCCACACAACTGCGACACCCCTTATACTGAAACTTTCTACACTCCACCCCAACCGGAGCCATGTGATCTCCTGGGAGAGGCAAAAAACAGATAAAAACCCAGGCCAATTTACGGAGAAAAAAAAAATCTGGGAAAATTCCTCCCCGACCCATCCAGGCGATTGACACTAGTCCAGGAGATCACCCTGGCCATAGTCGACACCCTGCAGTACTTACCATTATATCTGCACCGGCCAACAAAAGGTCATCCAGTCTAATCCCAATTACCAGCTCTAGGTCCGTAACCCTGCAGGTTACTGCACGTTAAGTGCCCATCCAACCATCTCTTAAAAGTGGTGAGGGTTTCTGCATCCAGCACTCTTCCAGGCAGCGAGTTCCAGATCCCCACAACCCTCTGCGTAAAGAAGCCCCCCCTCAAATCCCCTCTAAACCTTCCACCAACCACCTTAAAACTATGCCCCCTTGTAATAGACCCCTCCACCAATGGAAATAGACCCTTACTATCCACTATGTCCGGGCCCCTCAATATTTTGTACACCTCAATGAGGTCTCCTCTCAACCTCCTCTGTTCCAATGAGAACAAACCCAGCCTATCCAATCTGTCCTCATAACTAAGATTCTCCATGTAAATCGCCGAGATAAGAGAGACTAGAAATTCTTAGCTTTCTCTCCCATGAGTATTTGTGTATAGAGACTCTTCAATTTCAACTGCATAGACACACACATCTAGGCCTGGAACCCCTCTCTTCCATCTCCCTCTTGCTTTCACTACCTCAAGGATTGACGACTTCAATGCTCTCCTTGCTGCCCTCCAGAATTCCAATTTATTCAAAATGATGCAGCCTATGTTCTTGGGTGGGATGTAAAACGGGCTGCCGATTCACTATCGCCCATTTTGCGTTACTGCTGAAGACCCATTTCACCCCCAACATCTCAAAGTGCTTAAGGGAGCGATAGAAATAGAAGTTATTGATGTTATCACATCCTCACTTCCTTTCATGTACTGAACTTCAAGGAATATCCTGGTCATGGAACTAAGCACAACACCACTGAAAGAAGATAATCCTATTCTCAATTAACTGTTAAAAAAATTGGATACATACCTGGTTGTGAACAGGATTGAAGATTATAATAATTAGCCGAGACTGAGATAGTGAAATACCCCATAGGACCTGAGGAATTCTGTCTAGCTATGTCTGTGAAAAGGTATTGACCAGGTTTTAAAAATGATTATTGAAAAACTAAGAGCTACAGCTCACTCACTGCAGGACATCATTTAGGGTCAGCAACAGCAGGAGAGAAGACGGCATCAAGCAAGGAAATAGTCAACAGGTGTTGCCAAACTTAAATTTTCAAAGCATGTAAATTGTAGTCAGAAAAGGAACACGGAGGGCATAAGGAGTTCCACAGTTTTGAGGTCCTAGAAGATGTTGATCTTTCTTAATTTCAACACAGTAAGAATACTAGGGGGGGGGGTGCTGTGTGTTTGTAGCTGAAGAAGAAGAAAGAGAGAGCTATAATCCCAGTGGAAATGGTAAAATAGAGACAAGAAAGTTGTCATGGAAAGAGACTGGAGGATTGTATGGGCAAGAAGAGGTTAACTGAATTGCTCTAAAAAGCAAACAGGATACAGACAGTTGGCTGTGTCTGAGTAAGTGCCCAGAAACTCCTGACATGACGAGAAGGGCCTCTCCCCCATCTCCCGTGGAATTGTCAGAGCTTAATGTATTCATGGATAAAAAGGGAGAACAATTCTGATGCAAATCAGCTGAGATTTGGGAATTATCTTAATAATCTTCAGTAAAAGTGACAGACCAACCAGGGAGATATGTGGTGCCTTGTTCTGAGCTTTTATGTAATCGATGCAGATTAAGCTGTTGTTATTATCCTGTGGCTGAGCTCTCTGCAGCCGCAGTTAATTCCCTCTTAATACAGGAGGGGATTAAGTAGTGCAATGCTGAGTGATATTGAAAAATTCTTCGGAAAATCTAACTACAGTCCGTACTGTTTATAGCGGGCGCATTGGTGCTAATGGAATTTTCCTATTATACGTGGTGGATGGTAAAACCAAGTGCAGAATAAAGACACAAGAACATAACAGCATAAGAAATAGGAGGAGTGGGCCATAATTCTACATAAACTCCACTTTCCCACCCTGTCCCCATATTCCTTGATTTCCTTCATACCCAAAAATCTGTCGACCTTAGTCTTGAATAAATTCATCGACTCAGCATCCACAGCCCGTTCCAAAGATTCACGACCCTTTCAGTGAAGAAATGTATCCTCATCGAGGTCCTAAATGGCCGACCTTTTATCCTGAGTTCTAGACTCTCCAGCCAGGGGAAAAAGCCTCGAAACATCAAGCTCTCTAAGGATTTTATATGTTTCAATGAGATCACCTCTCATTCTTCTAAACTCGAGAATATAGGCCCATTCTATTCAATGTCTTCTCTCGCTCCAGGAATCAATCGAGTGAACCTTCGTTGCACCCCCTTCAAGGCAAGTATATTCTTCCTTATGTAAGGAAACCCAAATTGTAACACAGTACCCCAGTCTGCATGCCTCGAATTATGGCCTCTTGTGCAACCCCGATTTTCATCGCTCCACCACTGGTACCCAAAGCTCTGGAATTCCCTCCCTACACCTCCTTTAAGATGCTCCTTAAAACCACCTTCTTTTACCGGTCCTAATATTTCCTTATGTGGCTTGGTGTCAAATTTAGTTTAATACTAGTGCTGTGAAGTGCATTGATAGGTTCTACTACATTAAAGGTGCTATATAAATGCAATTTGTTGTTGTTAAGTGTCAGGACAATTAAACTCGAGCCTTACAATGTGTAAATGCAAGTAATCCCATTGCTCAGTCACTATTTCACACACTCCCGATACAAACAGTGGCAGCCTCTGTCTGCAATGCAGTACTGAGGCACTCAGCTGCTGCATACCAGGTGAATAGTTATCAGGAGAAACCAAAAGACATTTAAGAAACACTTCAATTTGCCTGAAATCAGCGGAGCTTTTAAAGTGGTACATGGAGGGGATTAACTAATTACGGTAATGGTACTTCAAAGAGGTGCAAAAGGTTTATTGAATTGACCAAATTAGCCAGCGCGCTTAATTCAGTGCACATAGTACCTTTATAATTGACTTCTATGGTGATGGGAAATTGCCTGGTATAGACAGCTGCCCACCAAAATTGTGAGTTGTATAAATGGTGGGGGTGTATCATCTAAAAGTGAATCCTGGACATGGAGTGGTGCTGGATTCAGTCGGAAGGGACTTAGGCATCTTAGTGCAGGGCGCCAGACCACCATCTTAGTGTAGGACCCCCATACCGCCATCTTAGTGCAGGGCGCCAAAGCCACCATCTTAGTGCAGGGCGCCAAAGCCACCATCTTAGTGCAGGGCCTCCATACCACCATCTTAGTGCAGGGCGCCAGAGCCACCATTTTAGTGCAGGACCCCCATATCACCATCTTAGTGCAGGGCGCCCATACCGCCATCTTAGTGCAGGGCGCCAGAGCCACCATCTTAGTGCAGGACCCCCATACCACCATCTTAGTGCAGGGCGCCCATACTGCCATCTTAGTGTAGGGCGCCAGACCACCATCTTAGTGCAGGGCGCCAGAGCCGCCATCTTAGCGCAGGATGCCAGAGCTGCCATCTTAGCGCAGGGCGCCAGAGCTGCCATCTTAGCGCAGGGCCCCATAGCCAGCCTTATATGTGAATGAAGGCAGTGAATGGTGGCAGGCTATTCCAACTGTGTGGAATATAACAGCCAAACCCAATCCACCAAATACATGTAGTTTCCAACAAGGTTACTGGATAGTGATCAGGAGTGCGAAGCCCGATTGTCTACGGCAGTGAGACTAAGTGCAGCGACTTTACCTGCCACCCAACTGTGATCAGCTAACTGAGTGTGGGCATTGTAGATTGTAAGAGGAAGGGATGACTGAGGACAGAAGATCTGTTTTGCTCTGTTACATATTCGAGAGTGCACCTAATGCACCAGCCATCAGGGCAGCTCCCATCTCATTCTTTTATATGCCGTAGACATGGAAAGAGGTGGGTGAGCAGGTCAATACCAGTGGCTTCATTCCTAGGACTTGGCTGCAATGCCAAAAAAGTTAATGATCTCAGCAGGACTGGCAAGGAAAATCCTGAGAGTAATTTTCATCTTCACCGCTCATCAGTAAACCAGCGGGGCAGATCAGTTATCCATTATAGAAACCATTTTAATTGGAAATTAAAATCGGGCAGTTTCTATAACTTCCACAATGCCAGTTTTACATCTAGACAGCAGGTTGAAAACCAACCCCCTCTTCACAACTCTTACTCTGAATACAGCTCCGCATTTTTCTGTCAGCACTTTCTCGCAGGCTGCTCAAGCCTCTCCTCCAATCACAAAGGGGCATTTCATTATACCTCCCTACTTGCACTCAACACCTGCTATTGCCTTCAAAACTTGCATCGATTTTTGCTTTAGTTAGACTTGGAATAGTTCTCACATTTCTGTTCAACTCTTTGATACTTCACACTAGGTGCACTTTCTTGCATTCAATCACCCCTTTCTTGCCCACACCTGCTGCCTCTTCCCCTCAGCTGCCTGGCATCTCTTCACAGCCCTTTAATAGACCACACACTAACGCACTTACACTTTTCTTACAGGACAAGCTTGCACACAACAGAAAGGATACAAGAAGAAGCTGGGGCGGTGCAGCTACATTGTAAACTCTCAGGCCAATGGAGGACGGCACTATTGACAACATTAGCCGAGCGAGGACACACCACCACGTTGGAGATAGCAAAGCTTATAGCCATGCACATCAGGGTGCTAGCCTATTTTCCCTTCCTTTATTATTTCCATTAAACACTCTAGCACACACACATTTGTTTAAGTCAGTAAAGTCAGAAACGGTTTTGAAATTTTTATGTGGCGAGTGTTCCTATAATATCTGGTGACCTTGCTGACATAAATTTCAAAAAGGTCTTTGGGCAGAAGATATTTACTTTTTAAAAATTCGTTCCTGGGATGTGGGCATCGCTGGCAGGGCCGGCATTTATTGCCCTTCCCTAATTGCCCTCGAGAAGGTGGTGGTGAGCTGCTTTCTTGAACCGCTGCAGTCTGTGTGGTGAAGATACTCCCACAGTGCTGTTAGGGAAGGAGTTCCAGGATTTTGACCCAGCAACGATGGAGGAACAAGCAATATACTTCCAAGGCAGGATGGTGTGTGACTTGGAGAGGAACTTGCAGGTGATGGTGTTCCCATGCGCCTGTTGCCCTTGTGCTTCTAGGTGATAGAGGTCGCGAGTTTGGGAAGTGCTGCCGAAGAAGTCTTGATGAGTTGCTGCAGTGCATCTTGTAGATGATACACACTGCAGCCACGGTGCGCCGGTGGTGGAGGGAGTGAATGTTGAAGGTGGTGGATGGGCTGCCAATCAAGTGGGCTGCTTTGTCCTGGATGGTGTCGAGCTTTGAGAGTGTTGGAGCTGCACTCATCCAGGCAAGTGGAGAGTATTCCATCACAATCCTGACTTGTGCCTTGTAGATGGTGAAATGGTTTTGGGGAGTCAGGCGGTGAGACACTCGCCGCAGAATACACAGCCTCTGACCTGCTCTTGTTGCCACGGTATTTATGTGGCTGGTCCAGTTAAGTTTCTGGTCTATGGTGACCCCCAGGATGTTGATGGTGGGGGATGCGGCGATGGTAATACCATTGAATGTCAAGAGGCAGTGGTTAGACTCTCGCTTGTTGGAGATGGTCATTGCCTGGCACTTGTGTGGCACGAATGTTACTTGCCACTTATCAGCCCAAGCCTGAATGTTGTCCAGGTCTTGCTGCATGCGGGCATGGACTGCTCCATTATCTAAGGAGTTGCGAATGGCACTGAACACTGTTCAGTCATCAGCGAACATCCCCACTTCTGACATGATGGCAGGAAGGTCATTGATGAAGCAGTTGGAGATGGTTGGGCCAAGGACACTGCCCTGAGGAACTCCTGCAGTGATGTCCTGGGGCTGTGATGATTGACCTCCATCCACCACAACCATCTTCCTTTGTGCAAGGTATGACTCCAGCCAGTGGAGAGTTTTCCCCCTGATTCGCATGGACTTCAGTTTTACTCAGGCTCCTTGATGCTGCACTCAGTCAAATGCTGCCTTGATGTCAAGGGCAGTCACTCTCATCTTACCTCTGGAATTCAGCTCTTTTGTCCATGTTTGGACCAAGGTTGTAATGAGGTCTGGAGCCGAGTGGTCCTGGCGGAACCCAAACTGTGCTTCGGTGAGCAGGTTATTGGTGAGGAAGTGCCGCTTGATAGCACTGTCGACGACACCTTCCATCACTTTGCTGATGATTGAGAGTAGACTGATGGGGCGGTAATTGGCCGGATTGGATTTGTTCTGCTTTTTGTGGACAGGACATATTTGGGCAGTTTTCCACATTGTTGGATAGATGCCAGTGTTGTAGCTGTACTGGAACAGCTTGGCTAAAGGCACGGCTATTTCTGGAGCTTCTGCACGACAACCGGGATGTTGTAGGCCCCCATAGCCTTTGCTGTATCCAGTGTGCTCAGCCGTTTCTGGATATCACGTGGAGTGAATCGAATTGGCTGAAGACTGGCTTCTGTGATGGTGGGGACCTCAGGAGGAGGCCGATATGGATCATCCACTCGGCACTTCTGGCTGAAGATGGTTGCAAACGCTTCAGACTTGTCTTTTGCACTCATGTGCTGGGCTCCGCCATCATTGAGGATGGGGATATTCATGAACCCTCCTCCTCCTGTTAGTTGTTTAACGGTCCACCATTCACGACTGGATATGGCAGGGCTACAGAGCTTTAATCTGATCCGTTGATTGTGGAATCGCTTAGCTCTGTCTATAGCATGCTGCTTCTGCTGTTTAGCACGCATGTAGTCCTGTGTTGTAGCTTCCCCTGGCTGACACCTCATTTTTAGGTACATCTGGTGCTGCTCCTGGCATGTTCTTCTGCACTCCTCATTGAACCAGGGTTGGTCCCCTGGCTTGATGGTAATGGTAGAGGGAGGGATATGCCGGGACATGAGGTTACAGATTGTGGTGGAATACAATTCTGCTGCTGCTGATGGCCCACAGCGCCTCGTGGATGCCCAGTTTTGAGCTGCTAGATCTGTTCTGAATCTATCCCTTTTAGCACGGTGGTAGTGCCACACAACACAATGGAGGGTATCCTCTGTGTGAGGATGGGACTTCGTCTGCACAATGACTGTGCGGTGGGTGCTGCTACTACTGGGGTTTGTAAGGCCTGGAGCAGATGTTGGACATGGGCAGGGGCGGGGGGGGGGGGGGGGGGGGTGGCAGGGATTCTTCAGCTGTTGCACTGTTCAATGAGCTGCTCACGAAGAGCTCAGGTTGCAGGCTGGTGTTGGTGCCCTCCTACATCTTTGCCATTCTTGAAGTCATCTATGTCAGCAGGTTGAAGGTTTTTATCCAATGGTGACTCCATGTTTTGTTGCAGCCTGTAGCAAACCATTATAATACGGGTCATTCTCCCTGAACTATACTGGAGGAATGGTCTGCTCAATGGGATACCAGCCAGCAGCTCCAGTACCAGGGCACCAGCCAGCAGCTCCATGCCAGGGCACCAGCCAGCAGCTCCATGCCGGGGCACCAGCCAGCAGCTCCATGCCAGGGCACCAGCCAGCAGCTCCAGTACCAGGGCACCAGCCAGCAGCGCCAGTACCAGGGCACCAGCCAGCAGCTCCATGCAGGGGCGCCAGCCAGCAGCTCCTTGCCGGGGCTCCAGCCAGCAGCTCCATGCCGGGGCGCCAGCCAGCAGCTCCTTGCCGAGGCACCAGCCAGCAGCTCCTTGCCGGGGCTCCAGCCAGCAGCTCCTTGCCGGGGCACCAGCCAGCAGCTCCATGCCGGGGCGCCAGCCAGCAGCTCCATGCCGGGGCTCCAGCCAGCAGCTCCATGCCGGGGCGCCAGCCAGCAGCTCCTTGCCGGGGCGCCAGCCAGCAGCTCCAGCTGAGTCACGGGTGGTTGATCTTGGGTTGCCCTCTTCTTCGCTTCCTCAAGTCAAAAGAGCACAGACTTGAACGGATGTGGTGGACAACTGGTTTAGCCATTCACTGCCAGATCTGGCTGGAACACATAAAACACTATCGGTTCCTACTCTTACTACAAAAATTGCTCACTATTCCAGGATCATTCTGGATTGCAAAAATAACCCCCAGCTACTATTCCCTACTGTTAACCGTCTCCTTAAACCCCTCTCCCCACCACCCTCACCTCCAACAACAAGTGCGTGGAGCTCATGGACTTCTTTGTCTCAAAGATTGGGACCATCCGATCAGCTGCCTCTGCGAGTTCCCTTACTGCACCTAATCCACAGGACCAAACTTCATCTGAGGCTCCCACCTGCCCTAGCCCAAACTCATATCTTTCTCTAGTTTCTCTCCGCTCTCCCCTCTTGATCTCTCCAAACTCATCCTGACCCACTTCCTGCTCTCTTGACCCGATTCCCACTCAACTGCTGACCACCCAACTTCCTTTTCTGGCTCCCATGTTAGCCAACATTGTTAACGATTCTCTCTCCTCAGGTACTGTTCCCGTCTCCTTCAAATCTGCTGTCATCACTCCTCTCCTCAACCAACCCTTGACCCTACTTTGCTTGCTAACTATGGGACCATCACAACCTCCCTTTCCTGTTCAATGTCTTTGAATGTGTTGTCGCCTCCCAAATCCGTGATCATCTTTCCATGAATTCAATGTTTGAATCCCTTCAATCTGGTTTTCGCCCCTGCACAGTACTGAAACTGCTCTCATCAAAGTCACAAATAACATCCTTTATGACTGTGACAAAGGTAAACTATCCCTCCTCGTCCTCCTTGACCTGTCTGCAGCCTTTGACACGGTTGACCACTCCATCCTCCTCCAACGCCTCTCCACCGTCGTCCAGCTGGGTGGGACTGCACTCGCCTGGTTCCATTCTTATCTATCTAATCGTAGCCAGAGAATCTCCTGCAATGGCTTCTCTTCCCACTCCCGCATCGTTACCTCTGGTGTCCCCCAAGGATCTATGCTTGGCCCCCTCCTATTTCTCATCTACATGCTGCCCCTTGGCGATATCATCCGAAAACACGGAGTCAGTTTACACATGTACACTGACGACACCCAGCTCTACCTTGCCACCACTTCTCTCAACCCCTCCTTGGTCTCTAAATTGTCAGACTGCTTGTCCAACATCCAGTACTGGATGAGCAGACATTTTCTCCAATTAAATATGGGGAAGCCATTATCTTTGGTCCCCGCCACAAACTGTGTTCCCTAACCACTGACTCCATCCCTCTCCCTAGCATCAATCTGAGGGTGAACAAGACTGTCACAACCTAGCTGTCATATTTGACCCTGAAATAAGTTTCCAGCCACATATCTGCGCCATAACTAAAACCGTCTATTTCCACCTCCGTAACATCGCCCGCCTCCGCCCCTACCCTCAGCTCTTCTGCTGCTGAAACCCTCATCCATGCCTTTGTTACCTCTAGACTTGACTACTCTAATTCACTCCTGGCCGGCCTCCCACATTCCACACTACATAAACTTGAGGTCATCCAAAACTCAGCAGCCTGTGTACTAACCCGCACTAAGTCACCTGTGCTTTCTGACCTACATTGGCTCCCAGTTAATCAACACCTCGATTTCAAAATTCTCACCCTTGTTTACAAATCACTCCATGGCCTAGTCCCTCCCGATCTCTGTAATCTTTTTCAGCCTCACAACCCCACAAGATGTCTGCGCTCCTCAAATTCTGGCCTCTTGAACATCCCTCATTATAACTGCTCAACCATTGGTGGACCTGCCTTGGCCCTAAGCTCTGGAACTCCCTCCCTAAACCTCGCCACCCTCCTTTAAGACGCTGCTTAAAACCTACCTCTTTAGCCAAACTTTTGGTCATCTGCCGTAATCTCTTCTTTTGTGGCTCGGTGGCAAATGTATCTGTTTGTCTGTAACACTGCTGTGCAGCGCCTCGGGAGTTTTACTACGTTAAAGGCACTATATAAATAAAAAATATTATTTTTGCAACATACTATCTGGTAAGTCCATTTTTGATGTAATATACAAATATATATTTTTTTCAAAACAAACCTCCATTTCTTCCACTTCTGTAATTGCTGCGATTATATAGGGCCTTGCTGAGACCACACCTGGAGTACTGTGTACAGTTTTGGTCTCCTTACCTAAGGAAGGATATATCTACCTTAGAAGGAGTGAAATTAAGATTCAGTAGATTAATTCCTGGGATGAGAGGGTATGATAGATTGAGTAGAATGGGCCGATATTTTATGGGATTTAGAATCTCATTGAAACGTATAAAACAGGTTAGATGCCGAGAGGCTGTTTCCCCAAGCTGGAAAATCTACAACCAGGGGTCACAGTCTCAGGATAAGGGGTCGGCCATTTAGGACTGAGATGAGGAGAAATTTCTTCACTCAGAGGGTTGTGAATCTTTGGTACTCTCTGCCACAGAGGGCCATGGATGCTCAGTGATTGAGTATATTCTAGGCTGAGATCTATAGATTTTTGGGCACTATGGGTGTTACGTTTAGAATAACTCCACAAGACTGTATACCTTAAGCTCAAACTGTTGTGACCTTGGTCTCTTTATTGTAACTCCAGAGTGAGGAAGCAGCATGGTAGTCTGCCTTTTATACCTGCTTGCCCGGGGTGTACAGGTGACCCTTGGCTCTCCCACAGGTGCGCCCCTGGTGGCTAGTCTTACACATTGGTAATGTTTACATACATAACAAGGGGGAATCAAGGGATACGGGGATCGGGCGAGAAAGTGGAGCTGGTGTAGATCAGCCATGATCTTATTGAATTTGCAGAGCCAGCTCGAGGGGCTGTATGGCCTACTCCTGCTACTTTGTATGCTCTATGCTCATAGTTATCCAGATTATTAAAGCATCTCTTAGACCTACAGCAACGATCTCACTGCCTGTCTGATTCAGCAACCTACCCGAGTGTGTCACTAAGCATCAACTTCTCCTATCCATTCCCAGCCCTAAACACACAACACAAGCCATCCCTTCAGAAAACTCCTACCTCCGCAGCGCTCATTTCCTCCTTCCAGTAACTTTAAAGAGCAGATCTTGAACCGAGCCTTTTTCTACATGATGAGAGACAGCTAAAATGATTGAAGAAAGATGACAGTTAGCTTTCAGCCTTCTCTCCATGGGTAATTTGGTGCCTGGATACGGCTCCCCTGGGAAATTTACTGCCTGCGTGTTTAACTTGGTTTAATACTAGCACTTGGTGGTAGATGTTAATGAACTGCTAATGATTACATCTTTAATTAACCCTTTAAGTGCCGAGTCCTTAGCGCTTTTTAAAAAAGTACTACCTTTATGAAAATGTGCAGCAAATCTGTTTTCAGTTTCACAAAGGAAAGAGATGCAAATGCTTAGGATTGTTATTTTTTGATTCAATTTCTCTGAGACTCCTGATTCTTGCCAGGGTTCAGTTCCACAGACACCGACAACCTTTAGGCTTCATCGAAGTTATCATTGGCAGGATATTCAACTGGAGAGGACACCACAACCGAGCCCAATCCTATTGTTAGCAAACATGCACAGGTTCATTTCCAGCAGCTGTGTATGGATGGCAAGCCAAACAGAACCCCTGTGTGAATTTTCATCTTGCAAGCCAATTATAGTGCACCAACTGCTGTCCCCGCTCAAATCATCAACACCAAGACCTGCTGTTCCATATGGATCAGCACCACAACACGTGTTCCCCTTACCCACTGAGTCATGATTCATTTCTCTCACAAGCAACCTCGCTTATGGCATATCTCTGCAAGGTATCTGTGAACACAAGGGCAGCATTTGCCTTGTGGAGGCCCCATGCAAAGGTTTGGTTTGTGGACTGAATCCGCTCAGGGCCCCTGACTGAGCAATTGCCGGAGTTGCAGCCCCTGACTTCTCTGATGATGGGGGTGGATCCATACAGACCAGTTGAGCAGAAATGGAGAATGTTAGGCTGCGAGCACAGCTTGCCTGGACCTAACAATGCTACTAGCCGCAGACAGTTACAGGGACTAGATCAGCTTGGGGCCCCTACTTGGCTCGAGACCCCATGCAATTGCATGGGTTGCAGGGCCCCAAAGCTGCCCCCTGGGTGAGACAGTGTGTGACCTGCTATGCCGAGCAGTCTCTCCAAACTGCGATGTAACCCTGTGTGCGTGATGCTAACGCCAGTGTGTGGTAGCCCTGCCATCAACGGCTGTCTCAAATATAATTGCCCAACCTCTGTAGGTCGCGTAGGCCCATGATTTTCATGACCCTTGCATTTGCTGCCTCAACGACCTCCCTCCTGAAGGCCTGCTGCACACGCTGAATCGGTTTAACACAACAGGTACTTGCAATTGTTAGTGTCACCACGGCTCAGTGGCAACACTCTCGCCTGAGTCAGAAGGTTACAGGTTCAAGTTCCACTCCACAGAACTGAGCATAAAATCTTAGCTGACACTCCAGTGCTGCATTGTTGGAGGTGTCGTTTCTCTGTTGAAAAGTTAAACCGAGGCTCCGTCTGCTCTCTCAGGTGGCCGTAAACGTTCCCAGGGCGCTAGTTCAAGAAAAGCAGGTGAGTTCACCCGGTGTCCCATAGAAACATAGAAAATAGGTGCAGGAGTAGGCCATTCGGCCCTTCTAGCCTGCACCGCCATTCAATGAGTTCATGGCTGAACATGCAACTTCAGTACCCCATTCCTGCTTTCTTGCCATACCCCTTGATCCCCTTAGTAGTAAGGACTACATCTAACTCCTTTTTGAATATATTTAGTGAATTGGCCTCAACAACTTTCTGTGGTAGAGAATTCCACAGGTTCACCACTCTCTGGGTGAAGAAGTTTCTCCTCATCTCGGTCCTAAATGGCTTACCCCTTATCCTTAGACTGTGACCCCTGGTTCTGGACTTCCCCAACATTGGGAACATTCTTCCTGCATCTAACCTGTCTAAACCCGTCAGAATTTTAAACGTTTCTATGAGGTCCCCTCTCATTCTTCTGAACTCCAGTGAATACAAGCCCAGTTGATTCAGTCTTTCTTGATAGGTCAGTCCCGCCATCCCGGAAATCAGTCTGGTGAACCTTCGCTGCACTCCCTCAATAACAAGAATGTCCTTCCTCAGGTTAGGAGACCAAAACTGTACACAATACTCCAGGTGTGGCCTCACCAAGGCCCTGTACAACTGTAGCAACACATCCCTGCCCCTGTACTCAAATTCCCTCGCTATGAAGGCCAACATGCCATTTGCTTTCTTAACCGCATGCTGTACTTGCATCCAACCTTCAATGACTGGTGTACCATGACACCCAGGTCTCGTTGCACCTCCCCTTTTCCTAATCTGTCACCATTCAGATAATAGTCTGTCTCTCTGTTTTTACCACCTTCATCTGCCATGCATTTGCCCACTCACCTAATCTAGCCAAGTCGCTCTGCAGCCTCATAGCATCCTCCTCGCAGCTCACACTGCCACCTAACTTAGTGTCATCCGCAAATTAATCCCCTCGTCTAAATCATTAATATACAGTGTAAACAGCTGAGGCCCCAGCACAGAACCTTGCGGTACCCCACTAGTCACCGCCTGCCATTCTGAAAAGTCCCCATTTACTCCTACTTTTTGCTTCCTGTCTGTCAACCATTTCTCAATCCATGTCAGCACACTACCCCCAGTCCCATGTGCTTTAAATTTGCACATTAATCTCTTGTGTGGAACCTTGTCGAAAGCCTTCTCAAAGTCCAAATATACCACATCAAATGGTTCTCCCTTGTCCACTCTGCTGGAAACATCCTCAAAAAATTCCAGAAGATTTGTCAAGCATGATTTCCCTTTCACAAATCCATGCTGACTTGGACCTATCATGTCACCTCTTTCCAAATGTGCTGCTATGAGATCCTTAATAATTGATTCCATCATCTTACCCACTACCGATGTCAGGCTGACCGGTCTATAATTCCCTGTTTTCTCTCTCCCTCCTTTTTTAAAAAGTGGGGTTACATTGGCTATCCTCCACTCGATAGGAACTGATCCAGAGTCAATGGAATGTTGGAAAATGACTGTCAATGCATCCGCTATTTCCAAGGCCACCTCCTTCAGTACTCTGGGATGCAGTCCATCAGGCCCTGGAGATTTATCGGCCTTCAATCCCATCAATTTCCCCAACACAATTTCCCGACTAATAAGGATTTCCCTCCGTTCCTCCTCCTTACTAGACCCTGTGACCCTTCTTAAATCCGGAATGTTGTTTGTGTCCTCCTTAGTGAATACCGAACCAAAGTACTTGTTCAATTGGTCCGCCATTTCTTTGTTCCCCGTTATGACTTCCCCTGATTCTGACTGCAGGGGACCTACGTTTGTCTTTACTAACCTTTTTCTCTTTACATATCTATAGAAGCTTTTGCAATCCGTCTTAATGTTCCCTGCAAGCTTCCTCTCGTACTCCATTTTCCCTGCCCTAATCAAACCCTTCGTCCTCCTCTGCCGAGATCTAAATTTCTCCCAGTCCCCTGGTTCGCTGCTATTTCTGGCCAATTTGTATGCCACTTCCTTGGCTTTAATACTATCCCTGATTTCCCTTGCTAGCCACGGTTGAGCCACCTTCGCTTTTTTATTTTTATGCCAGACAGGAATGTACAATTGTTGTAGTTCATCCATGCGGTCTCTAAATGTCTGCCATTGCCCATCCACAGTCAGCCCCTCAAGTATCATTCGCCAATCAATCCTAGCCAATTCACGCCTCATACCTTCAAAGTTACCCTTCTTTAAGTTCTGGACCATGGTCTCTGAATTAACTGTATCATTCTCCATCCGAATGCAGAATTCCACCATATTATGGTCACTCTTCCCCAAGGGTAAACACGAGATTGCTAATTAATCCTCTCTCATTACACAACACCCAGTCTAAAATGGCCTCCCCCTTAGTTGGTTCCTCGACATATTGGTCTAGAAAACCATCCCTTATGCACTCCAGGAAATCCTCTTCCACCGTATTGCTTCCAGTTTGGTTAGCCCAATCTATGTGTATATTAAAGTCACCCATTATAACTGCTGCACCCTTATTGCATGCACCCATAATTTCCTGTTTGATGCCCTCCCCAACATCACTACTACTGTTTGGAGGTCTGTACACAACTCCCACTAATGTTTTTTGCCCTTTGGTGTTCTGCAGCTCTACCCATATAGATTCCACATCATCCAAGCTAATGTCTTTCCTAATTATTGTATTAATCTCCTCTTTAACCAGCAATGCTACCCCACCTTCTTTTCCTTTTATTCTATCCTTTCTGAATGTTGAATACCCTTGGATGTTAAGTTCCCAGCCCTGATCATCCTGGAGCCACATCTCCGTAATCCCAATCACATCATATTTGTTAACATCTATTTGCACAGTTAATTCATTCGCCTTATTACGGATACTCCTTGCATTAAGACACAAAGCCTTCAGGCTTGTTTTTTTAACACCCTTTGTCCTTTTAGAATTTTGTTGTACAGTGGCCCTTTTTGTTCTTTGTCTTGCATTTCTCTGCCCTCCACTTTTTCTCATCTCCTTTCTGTTTTTTGCTTTTATCTCCTTTTTGTTTCCCTCTGTCTCCCTCCATTGGTTCACATCCCCCTGCCATATTAGTTTAACTCCTCCCCAACAGTACTTGCAAACAATCCCCCGAGGACATCGGTTCCTGTCCTGCCCAGGTGCAGACCGTCCGGTTTGTACTGGTCCCACCTCCCCCAGAACCGATTCCAATGCCCCAGGAATTTGAATCCCTCCCTGCTGCACCACTGCTCAAGCCACGTATTCATCTGTGCTATCCTGCGATTCCTACTCTGACTAGCACGTGGTACTGGTAGCAATCCCGAGATTACTACTTTTGAGGTCCTACTTTTTAATTTAGCTCCTAGCTCCTTAAATTCGTTTCGTAGGACCTCATCCCTTTTTTTTTTAACCTATGTCGTTGGTACCAATGTGCACCACGACAACTGGCTGTTCTCCCTCCCTTTTTAGAATGTCCTGCACCTGCTCCGAGACATCCTTGACCCTTGCACCAGGGAGGCAACATACTATCCTGGAGTCTCGGTTGCGGCCGCAGAAACGCCTATCTATTCCCCTTACAATTGAATCCCCTATCACTATCGCTCCCCCACTCTTTTTCCTGCCCTCCTGTGCAACAGAGCCAGCCACGGTGCCTTGAACTTGGCTGCTGCTGCCCTCCCCTGATGAGTCATCTCCCTCAACAGCACTCAAAGCAGTGTATCTGTTTTGCAGGGGGATGACCACAGGGGACCCTTGCACTACCTTCTTTGCACTGCTCTTCCTGCTGGCTGTGGACCCTTCTCTTGTGGTATGACCAACTCGCTACACGTGCTACTCACGTCACTCTCAGCATCGTGGATGCTCCAGAGTGAATCCACTCTCAGCTCCAACTCCGCAACGCGGACCGTCAAGAACTGGAGGTGGATACACTTCCTGCACACGTAATCATCAGGGACACTGGAGTCGTTCCTGAGTTCCCACATGGTACAGGAGGAGCATAACACGCGACCCAGCTCTTCTGCCATGACTTAACAATTAGATAGGCAACAATAATGTTAAAGTTTACTCACTGTTAAAGAGAAGAAAGAAAAACTACTCACCAATCACCAGCCAATCAATTAACCCCTTTGCCTATGACGTCACCTTTCTGTTTCTTTTTATTTCTTTTTTGCCTTCTCCCTGTAGCTGCACAAGCACGCCTTTTATAGGCCTCCGACCCCGGACTCGCGCCTCACTAACTGCCGCCGCCTCTCGCTGCCGCTGGGCCTTTTATAGGCCTCCGACCCCGGACTCGCGCCTCACTAACTGCCGCCGCCTCTCGCTGCCGCTGGGCCTTTTATAGGCCTCCGACCCCGGACTCGCGCCTCACTAACTGCCGCCGCTGGGCCTTTTATAGGCCTCCGATCCCGGACTCTCGGCCAATATTTCATCATATGCGATCCCCCGAAGCGAGGATGACTTGCTTCCACGCCAAAAAAGGATGAGTTCACAGGTGTTTCAATGAAGGCCTTAATCTTCCAGATCCTGAACTACATCCTGAATGGTGGAAGATGCCTGTGTGTGGATTTATTTAATGTGTGGTGACCGTTGCACACCAGCCACCACACGGGCTTGACAGAGTTGGTCTTGGTCCAGTGGCAAGGATTACCCCAGACGACTGGAGACCAGCTCTGCTGCACGGACCTAGTGCACACACATATCGCAGTGTGGGCTGGCCCGTGCTGCCCCAGGGCCCTCACCTCTCCTGGGCCCCGAACTCACGCCTCTCCTGGGCCCCGATCACGTCCCTCTATAATCTCTCGCCGCTCCTGGCCAATATTTATCCCTCAACCAACACCTAGAACAGATTATCTGGTCATTATCGCATAGTTGTTGTTAGACCTTGCAGTGCACGGATTGGTTGCCAGGTTTCCTATATTACAACAATGTCTACACTGCATTGGCTGTAAAGCACGTTGGGACGTCCTGAGGTGCTATATAAATGCAAGTGATTTCTTTACACAAAATAGAATCAGGGCTTGGCGACACCTATGTATGAAACCAACTCCGAGTCAAACCCTGCTGCTATTACCAGGCCTGCCAAATCCAGGTTTTAAATGAGTTCACAGGGATAACTGAAAGAACAAAGACGGTCTTCTTCATGGTTACAATGCCACTTGCTTGTACTTTCCTGTAAGCCTATTGCACATGGCCAGACGACTGGGCTTCTATTGTCTGATTTGGCTGCACCAGAGAGCGGAGGCACGGCGCAGTATAACTGCGGCACAGTGACACAGGGAGGTCCCAAACAAACGGAACCGTGAGTTTGAAATGACACTGAGTCTAACAGAAACAGAATCTTGAAGCCGAGGTGTGTCAGGACAAAGCCCGTGTTCTCAATCAACGCCGTGTGTGTACATTGGGTGCGGTTGTTTCTAAACAAATTATGGAAACATTCAAATGGCTCTATGACTGATCATACTGCAGCCCTGCTCTGTGTGGATGGTTAGATACAGGCCCAGTCTCACAAGAGGTGAAGGCTTAGGGGTTTGAATGAGCGAGTTACTGTGTGTTGGTAACAAGTCATATAAATGCAAAGGATGCTAATAAATAGCCCCCACAAGACATGTGCACACAAGCAAAGCAGCAACTTCATTTACTTTTTGTGTGCCTTCAACATAGAAAAGGGCACTTAAAGGTGTAATCAGACAAAAAATAAAGAGGCTGAGCCGAAAAATAAGATATTAGAAAGCATGAGCAAAAGCTTGGTCAAAGAGATGGGTTTTAAGTCGAGTCTTAAACGAGGAGAGGGAAATGGAGGGATTTAGGGAGAGAATTCCAGAGCTTGGGGCCTCGAGGGATGAATTTATGGCCCCCAGTGGTAGGGGGATGCACGTGAGGCCAGAGCCAAAGGAACGGAGAGTTTGAGGAGTGGGTGGGTGGGTTATAGGGCTAGAAGAGGTTACAGAGATGTAGAGTGGTGAGGCCATGAACGGATGCTGAGAATTTTAAAATTTGAGTTGTTGGGGACCAGGATCGCAATCCAGCAAGGACAGGATGACAGATAAGCAAGATTTGGTGCGGGATAGGACAGGGGCAGCAGGGTTTTGGATGAGCTGATGGTCACAGAGCATGGAGGATGGCCAGGACAGCATAGGAATAGTTGAGTGTGGAGGTGACAGAGTCGTTGATGAGGGTTTCAACAGGCGATGGACTGAGGCAGGCGATGGTTGATGAGGGTTTCAACAGGCGATGGGCTGAGGCAGGCGATGGTTGAGGAGGGTTTCAACAGGCGATGGGCTGAGGCAGGCGATGGTTGAGGAGGGTTTCAACAGGCGATGGGCTGAGGCAGGCGATGGTTGATGAGGGTTTCAACAGGCGATGGGCTGAGGCAGGAGATGGTTGAGGAGGGTTTCAACAGGCGATGGGCTGAGGCAGGAGATGGTTGAGGAGGGTTTCAACAGGCGATGGGCTGAGGCAGGAGATGGTTGAGGAGGGTTTCAACAGGCGATGGGCTGAGGCAGGCGATGGTTGATGAGGGTTTCAACAGGCGATGGGCTGAGGCAGGCGATGGTTGAGGAGGGTTTCAACAGGCGATGGGCTGAGGCAGGAGATGGTTGAGGAGGGTTTCAACAGGCGATGGGCTGAGGCAGGCGATGGTTGAGGAGGGTTTCAACAGGCGATGGGCTGAGGCAGGCGATGGTTGATGAGGGTTTCAACAGGCGATGGGCTGAGGCAGGAGATGGTTGAGGAGGGTTTCAACAGGCGATGGGCTGAGGCAGGAGATGGTTGAGGAGGGTTTCAACAGGCGATGGGCTGAGGCAGGAGATGGTTGAGGAGGGTTTCAACAGGCGATGGGCTGAGGCAGGCGATGGTTGAGGAGGGTTTCAACAGGCGATGGGCTGAGGCAGGCGATGGTTGAGGAGGGTTTCAACAGGCGATGGGCTGAGACAGGCAATGGTATGGAGCTGGAAGTAGGTGTTCTTTGGACATCCTGAATCAGATGAAAATAATTTGCTTTTGTTAACAGCATATGTAAATGGTTTACTGAAGTCTATAGTGGGGGGACCCTGAGCTTACTACCAGCAATAAGCCTGTGTTCTGTTTGCTCCTCTGATGACTCACTCTGTAGGCCAAGCAACCACCAGAGCAGCTCCTAAGTCACACAGACCAGAAAGTCCGAGGTTTAATCCCTGCCTCTGCAGATGTGATGCTCGGTCAGGCCAGCAGTTGGGGAGCATTGATTCCCTGTGGGAAAATAGGTGCGTATGGATATCAGGTTAAGAAAGAATTGGGCTGTGATGCCGCATGGGGGTGTAGCTTGTCAGCACTCATACACGAGGAAAGTCCACGGGACCAGAGGACTGGCACTCGAGGAGCCTTGTCCCACATCAGAAAACCAGCATCTGCCACAAACAGAATCTGACCATCAACCAAGTGACCGTCAAATAAGTTTCTGAGATTTGACAACAGATTCAACAGGCTTCCTTTGGTTTTGCTGAGCAAATAGTATCCCACGGAGTTAGCAATAAACTTACTTCCAAACAACTTTTTCAGCAGCCCTACCACATGAACAGCAGCCATGCCTCTGTCAAGCTCCTTTTCAGAGTTGCATGGGCTATTCACCAATCAAACGGATGCTTAAACTAACAGCAGAGTATGCCCGAGCTGTGCCCACCACCGAGCCCTCGCTCGATGACCTCACAGATGAGAGAACTCCCTTCCGCACGACTCCTCCAACTGCTGTTTACGAGCACACAGACCTTCATTCACACAGTTATAACCATCCAGAACCTTACTTGAATGTGTGGCTTTCCCAGGTCCTCATGATGTCAGACCAGGCAAAAGACACAAAGGGAACCAACTGTGGAGCTGGTGCACTGCCGTTACAAGCGCCTTCCCTCCAAGGCTCCGGCCTCTATGCACACATTAGTGTTGCGCACAATTAAACGTGAACGGCACAAGCAAAGCAGAGCCTCCTTACAGAAAAACATGGTCTCAGGTGCAGTCGTCAGTTTGTTTCTTGCCGAGGCCACGTCACCACGCAGGCTCGTGGTTGAGATCTGACAGGAGATAGTGTCTCGGAGCGAACGCAGGCTTATTCGGGACAAACCTGACAAGTTGCGGTCAGCGCGCGCACACACACACACACACACACACACACACAGAGTCTCGGTGACATTAAAGTCATTCAAAGAAGACAACAGGCCCGTGGAGAGCTGTGGGAAGAGAAGTTTGTGTGTTAACAGGAAAACAACCTGCAGTGGCTTATATCTGGGAAATGGTGAAGAGGCCACGGTGTGCTTAAGGTTAGAATGGGGCAAAACATTAACACTTCTAACACGGTGGCTCCTCGGGACTAGCCGTTTATTTATCTATTGAAATTAAAGCCAGATGTACCCTCAGCCTTCTGCAGGATACTTTAATCTTTAAATAATAAACAAATACACCAATTGCACTGCACCACCTCCCTCCCAGACAATTACAGTCCAGCTGCTCTCTTACCCATCAGCACCAAACCCAGTGTTTCCCTCTCTCCCATCTGGTCCCTCCCTCCCCAAAACCCGAATGCAACCAATCCCTCTCCTCTCTGACCTTTAACCCAGCCACCCCCTCTCCTCTCTGACCTTTAACCCAGCCACTCCCTCTCCCCTCTGCTTATGAATTGAGCCTCCTTTATACAATCCCTAAACCAGGTGCTCCTCCTCTTGGGTCCCCTGTGCCGCTAATTCAGCCATCATTTCCCTTTCTGTCTGCTAACCTAGCTTTCTCCTTTAGGCTGCCAATCCAGCAATTCACTCCCTACAGTGCACCTCCATTTCTATTTTTTTTAAACTCCCGCAATGGCCCTCTCCATGATTTCAGCATAGAGTCTAGTGCTGCATGGTTGGCCATGCAATCCTTCCGATGCCTGCCTGTCCCAGTAACTCAGCTTTCCCATATGCATCCGATGTTTAGTGTAAGGCCCATGCTTTCGTACGCCTCGGTGAAAGTGTTGACAATGCTTGCCGCGTACTGTAGTTTGATGAGAGAGGATGGGATGACCTTGGATCTAGCCTGGGGCAACGAAGGTTGAACAGGTTCCCATTGGTACTACAGTTTAGTTCCACTCCAGCAGGGAGCTTGTTGAGAGGTTAACAAAACATACATGGAGATAATTAGTTGGTTCCAAATTTCAACTTAAAAAAAAATTGATGTAGCATTAAACAAAGTGCTATCTATCTCTTTCTCTCTGACCACAGGTGCACTCTCTCACTAACCTATCCACCGCTTAATTTAATACATTTTTAAAGTTTATAGAATACACAATAAAAGCTACAAGTGTGTAATTAAAAATTATTTTTTTACACACACTAGCCTCTCTGTCAGTATGTGTGAAAAATATATTTGACCTCATTAAAGCTTTTGAAATTTGGCCTCTTGTTTTTCAAACTTATTTGATGAATAGCTACTGAGCAGAAAAATATCTCCTCAGTACAGCTGACTGACTACTGATGGTGCATCCTGGAAATTAGAGACACTCTGGGCAAAGATATCAAGTGTAAGCCCAGGCTTCTGGGAGAGGCTGAGGCCAAGTGAAAACTTTGATGAATGCACTAAAAGATACAAATGATAATTCAATGGCTAAGTGCAAATATGCTATTATTAGAATTAAGTACTGTAAATAAAAATGAAACTCTTACTTTGGATATTAGAAATTTTACTTACTGAGAAAAAGATGGCAGCTGAAAATGTTCAGAAAGCATTTTGAAGATTTTAGGGAATCTAGTGACTAGATGAAGCAACCATGGGGTAATGTATAGCAGCGATTGCATGTCACACAATAACATTGAATCGACCCATCACAGCACCACCTACAGGAGTAATAGATACTGCAGGTACTTATGTGAATTTTTAATGAAACACGTGCCCCAAATATTGAGTTTAATATGGAATAGATTATTTTACAGAAATAACGCGTTCATATGGGAAATAGTTGTGCTCAGAAACCAATAGTCAAAACGGCTTTGACAACTAAAATAGCTTATTTGAAATGTTGATGCAAGTGGATTGGAGACAGTCATGTAGATTACTCTATTTTCTCTTGGGAGTGCATTATAAGCAAAGTATAGGAAGTGGATGGCAATTTGTACATTTACTTGAAAATAAATTGCTGCAACAAAATCCCATGGCATCAATCACAGCTCTGAATGTCAGTTTTCAGTTTTGGCAAAAGCACCCGAGCACAGCGGGCACATTGGATCTTGTGCCCTTCATGGGCAACATCTCACCTGAAGGTCCAGCAAGAGAAACTCCAACCGTTTTATCCAAATATCTTGTTGCTTGTCAGACTAAGTAAAAAAACACCGTAACAAGAGGGTGTATTAACTCCAGGTCAACAAATTCTCATTGTGTTCTAAACATTGCGCTGTGTCTTTTGGTTTCTGTGCATTATTTAAAGTGAAAATAAATTTGAAGAAGAAATGTTCATTGTTATGTGCAGGTCTGGGGATATATTCTCCGAGCTGAGAACATGGAGCACATTGCACGTATTCTCTAGTGAGTGATGTACAGTAACTGGCCTGTATGCATTGTGAGCAAGGATGTGGGTTTTTTTGTGCATAAGAGACCTGGAAACTAATGCCTACTTGTGAATAAGAGAGCAAGTGTTGGGAAGAACTTGAACTCTACCAGCTGCCTCTAGCTACACTTCAGCTTTGCGAACTCTCGGGATCTAACTAACAATTTGATGATTTTACTCTATCGTTTTAATCCACAAGTTTCATCGGCATAGAAGGACGAGGAGGAGAATATTTTCCTCTCTTTCCCTTCCACCCATGTATCACGAGCAGGATCGGACTGAGCTGTGATAGTATCACCAGGCTATTCGACCGTGGAGACAATGTAAAGAGTGGTGAAAACCGGCAAGCAAAAGCTCTTTGTTACAGAAGCACCTTACACAGTTACGTGGTTCCTTGGGAATGTGTCGCGATGTGGACCAGTGCTACAACAATGCACTCCCAACAGCTTCCTGATTTTGATCCTCCAGAATCCCCAAAGAAACTATCATTGAATCGGGGGCAGGGACTCAATAAAATTAACGTAGGTAAAACAACAACAACAACAAAAATAATGGCACTAAAGAGTGACAAATCCCCAGGGACAGAAGGTTTCCATCCCAGGATTTAAAGGAAGTAGCTGAGCACTTTGCAGATGCACGAACTATAATCTTCCAAAGTTCTCTCGATTCAGGAACCGTCCCTTTAGATGGGAAAATTGCGCCTGTCACTCCCTGTGGGAAATTGGCCCGCGGGAGCAGGCGTTGCCGTCGGTCGTTGCCACTGACAGCTCTCCCCGGTGGGAAGCTGTGTGTGGTTGGGTGCAGCATCCACCCTGAAAGGGGAGGGCATGCTGCCACGCCTCCATTTCATTTTAATTGTCGGCCGGCTGAAACCCTCCCTGGTGGCCCAGTGGGCCAAACTAAAGTAAATGCAGAGTTTGCAGCGGCCCTCACACTTAACTGGCAGTGACGAGTCGGAAAAGTGTTCCAAACTTCTACGACCCTGTGTGTAGAAGTGCTTCCGAATTTCACTCCTGAAAGGTCTGGCTCTAATTTTTAGATTTTGCCCCCAACTAGCGGAAATAGTTTCTCTATATATTCCCGATGCGTTCGCCTTAATATCCTGAAAACTTCAATCTGATCACCTCTTTACCTTCTTAATTCTAGGAAAAACAACCCAATTGTGTAATCTCTCCTTGTAACATAGAAACACCGCCCCAACACCAAAAGAAAATAAAGCCTCAATATCGCTCTAATCTCCGCCCCATGGACAGGGGCGGAGAAAAAACATTAAAAAGTTGCGAAGTACACCCCGTTTGGGGCGGAGAGTATTTTTGGCCCCAGAGAGTAGGGGGATAATGGGCAGGTACTCTAACTGGGAGGATGTGACCAGTGGTGTCGCGGAGGGAACTATGTTGGGGCCTCAACTATTCACAGTATTTATTAATGACTTAGATGATGGCGAAGAAAGCCACATATCCAAATTTGCTGATGACACAAAGATAGGTGGCATTGTAGGCAGTGTAAATGAAAGCATAAAATTGCAAAGGGATATTAATACAATCGGGTACTTTTAAAATGGTAAAAAGCTAAAAACAGTGGACGTCCAAAGAGACTTGGGGGTTCAGGGACAAAGATCATTACAATGTTACGAACAAGTACAGAAAATAATCAAAAAGGCTAATGGAATGCTGGCCTTTATATCTAGAGGACTAGAGTACAAGGGGACAGAAGTTATGCTGCAGCTGTACAAAGCCCTGGTTAGACCACACCTGAGCCCAGTTCTGGGCACCACATCTTAGGAAGGATATACTGGCCTTGGAGGTAGGTTTACCAGAATGATACCCGGACTTCAAGGGATAAGGTGCAGCAAGCAGTTAGGAAGGTAAATGGTATGTTGGCCTTCATTGCAAGAGGATTTGAGTATAGGAGCAAGGATGTCTTACTGCAGTTATACAGGGCCTTGGTGAGAACGCACCTGGAGTATTGTGTGCAGTTTTGGTCTCCTTACCTAGGAAAGCATAGAGGGAGTGCAGCGAAGGTTCACCAGATTGATTCCTGGGATGGCAGGACTGTCGTATGGGGAGAGATTGGGTCGACTAGGCCTGTATTCACTAGAGTTTAGAAGAATGAAAGGGGATCTCATTGAAACATATAAAATTCTGACTGGGTTGGACAGACTGGATGTGGGGAGGATGTTTCCCCTGGCTGGGACGTCTAGAACAAGGGGTCACAGTCTCAGGATACGGGGTAGAAAATTTAGGACCGAGATGAGGAGAAATTTTTTCACTCAGAGGGTGGTGAACCTGTGGAATTCTCTACCACAGAAGGTTGTGGAGGCCAAGTCACTGAATATATTTAAGAGGGAGATAGATAGATTTCTAGAAACAAAAGGCATCAAGGGGTATGGGGAAAAAGCGGGAATATGGTGTTGAGATAGAGGATCAGCCATGATGATATTGAATGGCAGTGCAGACTCGAAGGGCCGAATGGCCTACTACTGCACCTATTTTCTATGTTTCTATGTTACAAGGAGAGATTACACAATTGGGTTGTTTTTCCTAGAATTTAGACCAGATCAGATTGAAGTTTTCAGGATATCAATGCAAACAGATAGGGTATATACAGAGAAACTATTTCCGCTGGTTGGGGGCAAAATCTAAAAATTAGAGCCAGATCTTTCAGGAGTGAAATTTGGAAACACTTCTACACACACAGGGTGGTAGACGTTTGGAACACTCTTCCACAAACGGCAATTGATGCTAGATTAATTGTTAATTTTAAATCAGTGGTTGATAGCTTTTTGTTAACCAAAGGTATTAAGGGATATGGGCCAAAGGCGGGTATATGGAGTTAGGTCGCAGATCAGCCTTGATTCATCGAATGGCGGAACAGGCTCGAGGGGCTGAATGGCCTACTCCTGTTCCTATGTTCCACAGTCTCCAATTAAATCTTGCTCAGAAGTGTTGCTGCATTTCTGCTTTAGCAACTTGATTGGGCTGGAGCTGCCAGTAATGATGTCCCAGTGGATGGAAGGCTCTCTCCTACAGTGAGTTCAGCTGTAAATAGAGCTCTCTCTGTCCCTGCAGGAATTTTTCTCACCAGGCAACATAATTCCATTGAACATAAAATTGGGGCCATTATCTTTCAACAACAATAAATTGGCCACCTGATTTCAAGAAGGTACAGCTTTCAGCATCTTGCTATTAAGTATCAGCTCCCCTGATCAGTGGAGGAGTATAGGGACTATGCTTTGTATTTAATCAGGCGCACAGAAATCACGGGCCCGAGCTTGCCACATCTTCCCAGGACGTTACACAGGAGAACCTCTGGATACCATTTCAAAATCTTAATTTTTGGCATACTGGCTGGCGCAGTGGGTGCAACACTGGCCTTTCTCACATGGAACTCAAGTCTGTTGGCGGCAACGGTCCTGCATGAAATGAGTTTGGACAATCCCAGTCTAGCCTGGTGCCCATTGACTGGGCGCGCAGCACAAAACTGCTCCTAATTCAGCATGAATTGGTACTAAACTGCTGGCCTCAGTCAGAAATGTCGCAGGATGGCTGGCGTTGGAAACAGAAAAATCTCACACTGGTTCAGTAGGGGGCAGACCTCCGAGCTTTGCTTTGAAGTGGATCTTTTGAGAGTGTAAAGGAAGCTTCACTCTGCCCTGATCCTGTACTATCTCTAGACTGGCAGTGGCTAATGCATAGTGTGAACCTATCCCATTATATACCTGAACTGGCATCGATTGATGCAGCAGTGTAGCGAGGGCTTCACCGTCTCTTGATACTTTACTCCAGAAAATATTCTGCACAGGATCCTAAGCTTTCTCTGATTGCCCCGATGTCCCTTGATTTGCGAGTTACTCTTTTTGTTGAGGGTAATTACATTTTTGTGAAAATGATTTCAGAATTTATTTGTGTTGCTGTCAGACTCTAAATTTTATGCTCATTTGGGGCAAAAGGACAATTCTAAAAATGTTTTGGAACGATATAAAAGATCCAGAGAGTTCCGTCATGGGTAAAGATCCCCAGCCTGCAGGCAATTCGCTGATCTCAACCAGTAAGGCAGTAGGGGGTGCTGCATTGGACCGGTGTCCGTGCTCTCAGGAGTGAGGTCAGCTGCTGTTGCATGGAGGATTTGAACACAAGGATGAGAATTTTAAATCTGAGGCGTTGCTGGCCTGACAGCCAATATAGGTCAGCAAGCACAGGTGTGATTGGAGAATGGGACTTGATGTGCGTTAGGATACGGATATATCAAATGGCTATTATACACTAGATTCAGACAAGAACAACGTCCACTTGGGTGAGATACCGGAGGTGCTTCTAACGTTTGTGTATTGGTACTCCAGCTAGAGTGCCTTCAGGAAAGCAGAAAAGAATAATTAGGAGGAGAGAGACGTGGAGGACCTACAGTGCATGGGGCGGGTGGGGGGTGGGGGGAGGAGTGGGTTTGAATTGTCACAAAGAATATATAACATAAAACCACCTGTTAATGGTCTCGCTGCAATTACAGTCATGCTTGGGATGCGAGCCTTAACTATTGACTGGTAACTGGCTCCGGCTGTTCCCAATTACATGCAAACAGCAGCGATTGTTAGTGACATGTGTACAGTGGAGTTATACACACATCTCACACAGCCACTTCCAGAAAAGCACAAATCATCACATAAAAAAAAAAACAGGTTCTGCTACATGACTGCTGCTGGTCCACCTGCTATATTCCACAACGTGACACAACATGAACAACATTGTGCAATATTACTGGATCACTCTGTGCAATATTACTGGATCACTCTGTGCAATACGTGAATACAACTTGCAATCTAAATTGCACAGCTCTTGCGGCAGATTCTAGTCACAATTCTGGGGGCGGCTCAAGACTGCAAACTCGGTCAGGCCCTGGCCTTAAGTGCAAGTTTCCTGTATGGACTTGTGGGGGTGAATCTTTCACCTGCTCCTACAAGGCTGTCGATACAAGGGGAGGGGGCTGCCCAGTGATTCACTAAACCTGGTTTGCCTGGCCAACTGCAGCCACAGTGAGGCCAACCTGGAGTTCAGAAGGGGTCAGCCCTGAAAGTTAGATGGTGGGGTAAAACATTTTAACAATATTTGGGGCTGTGGGGGAACCAGATTCCTCCTCCAGGGGGGACCCACCATCCCGTGTGGCTGGCCAGCTTATGGCGGCATTTCGGGGGTCCATAACAAGGGCACAGCAGATTCACCCACAGGCTGCCAATGGCCTATTCGTGGAAACCCCTCTTTCTGATGCTGTGAATTTCGGCGGAGTTCCGTGGCTGGTATAATCTTGGTGTAACCGCTGGATTCATGACCCAGCAGATTTTCCAGGGCCATGTCTATATGTCCGAAGAATATGATTTCCCAGATTTAACACAGCAGAAAATTGTAATTTATTCTGGACAGGAGGTATAATTAGTTCTGTTCCCATTACATTATTCAATGGCACTAACTAACCTGGATTTTAATTAAAATTGTATGGAAGCTTACCTTACTGAATAAACAGGAACTCCGCACAATTACACACGGAGTCCCTTACCATGCTGAATAAACAGAAACTCCACACAATTACACAAGGAGTAACCTTCATCTTGCTGAATAAAAAGGAACTCATTATAGTTGCACAGTGAGTAACCCTTACCCTGCTGAATAAATAGCATACCGAGAATTAAATAATAAATATTCCAAATGATCATTAATGGGTTAACGTGGAGTTAAATTTGGAGTCTGAATGATCATATTCCACGTGATGTGTGAAATGAGCTGTTCTCCTGAAGGAATGAGCTTTCTTATGTTTACACTGAGGACTTTAGACCTGTTTAAATTCAGTTCAAGTTGAAATGCCTTCAACACAAACAGTCCATGTTAAAGTGCATTGGTGCAAATTACTTCCTTAACTTTTAATACTTTTTGCCAACTTTCTCCTGTTCTGAAGGCACTGCCTCTTGCCGTGTTATGGCTCTATGGGCAACGACTGCCTTCTGCTTCCTGACCCAAGGGGGAATGGGTTTCGAATGGACGGGAGGTGGGGCGACCATCAAAGCCCCCCCCCCCCGGCCCCCCCAGACGTCATCAATTGCGGGGCTCATTTACATCCTGACGGCCAGTAACCTGCCTGAAACAGGTGCAACGTAACAGCTGACCAGGTGCTGGCAGTGGAAGATCAGGTGACCCGAAGGCTTCCTGCTAGCACTTGGTAAGTTATGGTAAGTAAGGGGGGGCATGATTTGGCATGGTCTCGCGGGGGGAGGGGCGGAGACGGACATTCCTGCTCCTTCTGGCACCACAGGGTAAGTTATCTTTCAGAGTCTCCACTTTCTCCCTGACAGGCTTTACTGAGTGGGCAACCACCCCACTCAATCGGCGGTTAAGATACCATTGGCATTCTAATGCCAGTGTAGGAGCCTGATTCGCATGTATTAATGAGTCTCCTGCCTGAGTAAGTTGGGCAGCTTCCCCACCCATGTAAAGTATCGGCAGGTGGGAATACGGGAATGGGAAACTTTCGGAGGCGAGTTTAACTATGCGTTCCCGTCAGGTGAGACGTGTTAAAATCATCCCTGGAGTTTTAGCAGCCTATTTGGCTGTGGGGGCAACATAACTAAATTCATCTCTATCCTTGCAAAGTGCACACCCATATTGAAGCATGGCTCACTGCTGGTGTTTAGGAGCAAGTACTTTGGTTGTTCTGCCCTCCCTAGCCCGTGGACCCCGAGATCTCTAGCTTCCATACCACTGATTTAGCATAGCCTGGGCATCATCCTATGGAGCTGAGTCTTTGGCTACTGATCCTGGCATTCCATTACACTCAATGGGAATTCAGCACCACTTACATCGGGGAAGAGGTTAAAAGTTGTTATTTTCAAATCAGTCAAACACCCACTACACCTTACTTCAATGAAGCAGGCAGAGATTTATTATGGTGCTATAGATTAAAAACACCAGCCTATCCAGTCATTAGGAATATTGCCTTATTATTGAACGCAAAGTTGGCAGCAGCGAGGTTTTTAGAGAGATTTACATAGAACACTAAAACAGTTTGTTCGACCCAAGAAGCCCATGTTGGTGTTTATCCCCCACATCAGTTTTACACCGACCTACGAGACTGGCTGCAACTGCTCGATGTGAAGACATTAACTTAAAGTCCTTATTTTGCAGCTCGACCCTCCACTACTCTCGAAGCACTGGTACCATTTCACCAGGGCATAGCCGTCTCCTTCCACCTCTTAATATCGCCCGTCTCCACCCCTGCCTCAGCCCATCGGCTATTGAAACTCTCATCCATGTCTTTGTTACCTCGGAGATTCAATTATTCCAATGCTATCTTGGCCGGCCTCCCATCTTCCACCCTATGTAAACTTTAACTCAGCCCAAGCTCTGCTGCCTGTATCCTAACTTGCACCAAGTCCCGTTCACCCATCACCTCTGTACTGACTGACTGACATTCGCCGGGGTCTGGTAACACCTCGAATTTTAAATTCTTATCCTTGTGTTCAAATCCTTCGATAGCTGTGGTCGTCCCTATCTCTGTAACCTCCTCCACCCCTACAACCCTCCAAGATCTCTGCACTCTTCCAATTCTGGGCTGTTGCTCATCCCTGCTTTCCATCACCCCACCACTGGCAGCCTTGCCTTCAGCTGCCTAGGCTCCAAGTTCTGGAACACTCTCTCTAAACCTCTCCACCTCTCTCGCTCTCCTCCTTTAAGATGCTCCTTAAAACCTACACTTCTCATCATGCTCTTGGCCTGTCCAAATACGTGTGTGTGACTCGGTGTCAAATTCTGTTTGATAATGTTGCTGTGAAGCTCCTTAGGATGTTTTACTTCATTAAAGTTGCTATATAAATGCAAGTTTTTGTTCATGTGAGTTTCCAGATGATGGCAGAAGGGGATATCACAGCTGATCTGGATCCTGTCCTCACCCAATGTCCATATGTACACTTGCCGACAGGAGCCATTGGATAGCATCAGTAGGGGGACGTCTGGCTGGTTTTCCACTCCCCAGACCATGTGTCCAACTGTAGTGACCAATCACTTCCCCAGACCATGTGTCCAACTGTAGTGACCATCCATTTCCCCAGACCATGTGTCCAACTGTAGTGACCATTCACTTCCCCAGACCATGTGTCCAACTGTAGTGACCATTTACTTCCCCAGACCATGTGTCCAACTGTAGTGACCATCCATTTCCCCAGACCATGTGTCCAACTGCAGTGACCATCCATTTCCCCAGACCATGTGTCCAACTGTAGCGACCATTTACTTCCCCAGACCATGTGTCCAACAGTAGTGACCAATCACTTCCCCAGACCATGTGTCCAACTGTAGTGACCATTCACTTCCCCAGACCATGTGTCCAACTGTAGTGACCATCCATTTCCCCAGACCATGTGTCCAACTGTAGTGACCATTCACTTCCCCAGACCATGTGTCCAACTGTAGTGACCATCCATTTCCCCAGACCATGTGTCCAACTGTAGTGACCATCCACTACCCCAGACCTTGTGTCTAACTGTAGTGACCATCCACTTCCCCAGACCATGTGTCCAACTGTAGTGACCATCCATTTCCCCAGACCTTGTGTCCAACTGTAGTGACCATCCATTTCCCCAAACCATGTGTCCAACTGTAGTGACCATCCATTTCCCCAGACCATGTGTCCAACTGTAGTGACCATCCATTTCCCCAGACCATGTGTCCAACTGTAGTGACCATCCACTTCCCCAGACCTTGTGTCTAACTGTAGTGACCATCCATTTCCCCAAACCATGTGTCCAACTGTAGTGACCATCCACTACCCCAGACCTTGTGTCTAACTGTAGTGACCATCCATTTCCCCAGATCTTATGTCCAACTGTAGTGACCATCCACTTCCCCAGACCTTGTGTCTAACTGTAGTGACCATCCATTTCCCCAAACCATGTGTCTAACTGTAGTGACCATCCATTTCCCCAGACCATGTGTCCAACTGTAGTGACCATCCACTTCCCCAGACCATGTGTCCAACTGTAGTGACCATCCACTTCCCCAGACCTTGTGTCCAACTGTAGTGACCAATCACTTCCCCAGACCTTGTGTCCAACTGTAGTGACCAATCACTTCCCCAGACCATGTGGCCAACTGTAGTGACCATCCACTTCCCCAGACAAGATCAGCTAACTCAGTAGAGATCAGGACTGGAGCCTGGTACCCACCTCTTAATATCACCCATCGCCACCCTTACCTCAACTGTTGAAACCCTCACCCATGGTCTATGTACTCATTGAATCTCGGGAACACCAAACTCCAAACATTAACTGAGTAACCCACCATAAGATTTGGGAATCTGGGTGACAAGGGAGCCAGAATGTTAAGCAATGCCACTGGGTTCATGTTATGACAGTTAATCCAGCTGTGTCCATTCAGCAACCGACCTTCTTTCTTCCAGTTGCATTTTAACGCTATCGAGATAAAAACATTTACAAGACCACCCAAAGAATCTGAACAATTCAGGTCAATTTACAATCTACTCAGTCAGTGAGAGCAGCTGCCGCTGACACTGTACCCCCACTGTCTCAATCTCATGGCCACCTGTGGCTTGTGGCCGATGATTTCACACCCGTCCTCCCGGCGTCTGGCTGCTGGACTCTGGCTGCTGGACTCTGGACGGCTTCACACAAAATGAAAAATAGTTCAGCAGAGGGGTAGGAGAATGAGTGAAAGATCTACAGCTGTTGCTTGCAGACATCTGGCTCCAGGAATCATGTACGGGAATGTGGCCTGGCCCAGAGTCTGTACACGAGAAGCTAAAGTCTCTCAGCCACAAAGAATGAATAGATCCGAGTGGAACCTCACCACTTCAGTAAGGTTAGACGGCGAATGATTAAAACTCCTTCATGACCATCAGGGAATTCTCTCACCTAACCCTAATCTGTTCAGCATTCCCAACAGCCAGCTCTGTGTTACTGCTACGCTTGGAACGCCAGTGTAGGTAGGGTGACCACACGTCCCCGTTTTCTGGGGACAATCCCCGGCTGCGGGACAGCGTCCGCGATCAAGAAATGTCCCCGGTTCAGGAAACTCGTCCCCGGACACGTGCAGGTTCAAAACAGGAAGCACGTGATCCCGAGCTGCCCTGTGCGACAGGACCGGTTCCGATTGGTGGGAGGGATGTCAATCTCCTGTTTTCAACCAGTATGCAGAGATCACACTCTGTGGGGCAGTACACATGCTCCGCCCCCTCAACCCCCTCCCCCACCCATCCCTGGATAGTCCTGTGAAATTCCGCTGAAGAGAAATAGGCCAAAATGTTTGCGCAATGGAGGCTGCTGGTAACTGGACTAATGAGTGGTGGCTGGAGCTGAGCCGAGCCGTGTGGATGTCCCGGGAGCCGGATCAGAGCGAATGTCGGACTAGGAACAGTGCCTGCATTATTAAAAAGCAAAATACTGCGGATGCTGCAATCTGGAAATTATTCAGGTGGACAGTTCTGGCCCCACTTTTTGCAGATTCAGTTTGCATTAAAATAACAAAAAGGTTTTGCCTCGCGAGGCTGCCCTACCTACATTTTCCGCCCTGGCTACTTTGCTATGCTCCCACACTGTGTGTCCGCGGACTCGGTTTGGAATATATGGTAACCCTACTCTAGTGTCAATGGCTTCCAGCCACCAAATGACAAAAACTCCCAATATGGACATGACTAACTCTGAATTCGATACTCCTCACCAACCATGGACTGGCAGGTGAGCAACAGGCTCTGCCGTTCTGCCAAACTGGCACTCCCACCAGCACCGACAATCAACTCTCCCAACAGCAGCTAAGAGAATGTGCAGAGGAAGGTATGGGGATGGCCAAAGGGGGAGAGATGCATAAAGAAAGAGAGGGAGTAAGATAAACACAGAAAAAAAGCACACAGAAATATGTCGTGAGACAGGCAGATGCACAGACCAAGGCAGAGAGAAACATGCAGGAAGACAAATTCACATACAGGAAGAGGGAGCGCGCGACAGATGGAGGCAGAGTTAGCGAGAGGCACGACAGACAAAAGACAGATAGGCCGAGAGACAGCCGGAGAGAATGACAGATGCTAACCTTCCATTGCCTTGTATCTGAGATCTTGGCCCACTCCTGGTCTCTGAATGTAGCACTCGTCTGTGCAGATCTCATGATTCAGAATTGTAAAGGTCATTCCAGAGCTGCAGCTTTTCCTGGTTAAACTGCTTGTGGTGTTGTGTGTGATAGATTTAAACCCAGAGAAGGCAAATGCTTTTATCGGTATTGGGTCATAATCTGCTACGCTACGCAATCCTTTGCAAACACACAGAGTAAAATTATGGGATTAATTACGTCAGAAAATTCATTTGTAAAATTAATATATATTTTTTTAAAACATGGACATATCTCCACTCCCAAACCCTAATTATATGGCAAGTATCTTATGGTTATTGGGTGCTTGGCTTTAAAATACGATTAGAATAAAAGGTACAAATTCATCCATAATATCTGCACATTTAAACTTCTGACTAGAAATCTATGAACAAAGAGAGATTTTCTGAAGGCAACACATCAGGCCAAGCATATATATATATATATATAGACACTTTTAAATTGTGTTACGGATGGACAGTAACTGCCCCCTTCTAGGAGCGATCGATCAGCCAAGGCAGCAACATGGACATACTTCATAGAATTAGAGGCATTTAGGGCACAGGAGGTCGTCATTCGGCCCATCGTGTCTGTGCCGACTAAGAAAGAGCTATCCAGCCTATCCCACTTTCCAGCTCGGTCCATAGCCTTGTAGATTACAGCACTTCAAAGACGTAACCAAGTACTTTTTAAATGCGATGAGGGTTTCTGCCTCTACCGCCCTTTCAGGCAGCGAGCTGCAGACCCCCACGGCCCTCTGGGTGAAAAAAGTTCTCAACTCCCCTGTAATCCTTACTTTAAATCTATGCCCTCTAGTTACTGATCTCTCTGCTAAGGGAAATAGGTCCTATCTCTCTTTAATTTTTTTACACCTCAATCAAGTCTCCCCTCAGCCTCCTCTGTTCCAAAGAAAATAACCCCCATCTATTCAATCTTTCCTCATAGCTACATTTCTCCAATCCTGGCAACATCCTTGTAAATCTCCTCTCTACCCTCTCTAGTGCAATCACATCTTTCCTGTAATGTGGTGACCAGAACTGTACGCAGTACTCTAGCTATGGCCTAACCAGTGTTTTACACAGTTCAACATAACCTCCAAGCTGTTATATTCTATTCCTCAACTAATAAAGGAAAGTATCCCGTATGCCTTCTTAACCACATTATTTACCTGTCCTGCTACTTTCAGGGATCTGTGGATATGCACTCCAAGGTTCCTCTGTTCCTCTACACGAGTCAGTATCCTACCATTTATTGTGCATTCCCTTGCCACGTTAGCCCTTTCCAAATGCATCACCTCTTACTTCTCCGGATAGAATTCCATTGTCACTTTTCTGCCCATGTGACTAGTCCATTGATATCTTCCTGCAGTCTACAGCTTTCTTCCTCACTGTCAACAAGGACATCCTTTGCAAGAGGGTTTTTTGTAAGAGGGCCTGACTGAGGAGTCACTTACTGGTATAAGACCATAAGAATTAGGAGCAGAAGTATGCCATTCGGCCCCTCGAGCTGCTCGGCCATTTATAAGATCCTGGCTGATCTTCTACCTCAAGTCCACTTTCCTACAGTATCCCCATATCCTGCGATTCCTTTAATATCCCAAAATCTATCGATCTCTGCCTTGAATATATTCAACGACTGAGCCTCCACAGCCCTCTGGGATGGAGAAATCCAAATATTCACCATCCTCTGAGTGAAGAAATCTCAGTCCGAAATGGTTGACCCCTTATTCTGAGACTGTGACCCCTGGTTCTAGACTCTCCAGCCAGGGAGAACATTCTCCCTGCATCTACCCTGTTAAACCCTGTAAGAATTTTGTACGTTTTAATTTGATCACCTCGCATTCTTCTAAACTCTATAGAATATAGACCTGGCCTACTCAATCTCTCCTCATAGGACAATCCCCCAACCCCCACACCCCAGTAATCAGTCTGGCGAACCTTTGTTACACTCCCTCTCTTAGGTAAGGAGACCAAAACTGTACACAATACTCCAGGTGCGGTCTCACCAGAGCCCTATATAATTGCAGTAAGACGTCTTTACTCTTATACTCAAATCCTCCTGTAATAAAGACCAACATACCATTTACTTTCTTAATTGCTTGCTGTACCTGCATGTTAACTTTCAGTGATTTGTGTACAAGGACACCCAGGTCCCTCTGAACACCAACATTTCACAATCTCTCACCATTTAAATAATACTTTGCTTTTCTATTTTTCCAACCAATGTGGATAAGTTCATATTGCTCCACATTATATTCCATTTGCCATGTTCTTGCCCACTCACTTAGCCTGTCTATATCCCCTTGAAGCCTCTTTGCATCCTCCTCACAACTTACATTCCCACCTAGCTTTGGATCATCAGCAAACTTGGATATATTATATTTGGTCCCCTCATCCAAATCATTGATAGATTGTGAATAGCTGGGGCCCAAGCACTGATCCTTGCAGTACCCCACTAGTTACAGCCCGCCAACCCGAAAATGACCCATTTATTCCTATTCTGTTTTCTGACTGTTAACCAATCCTCAACCCATGCTGGTATATTACCCCCAATCCCAGGAGCCCTAATTTTATTTAACAACCTCTTGTGTGGCACCTTACCGAATGCCTTCTGAAAATCCAAATACACCACATCCACTGGTTCCCCCTTATCTATTCTGCTAGTTACAATTTCAAAAAACTAAAATTCATCAAATATGATTTCCCTTTCATAAATCCGTGTTGAATCTGCCCAATTCTATTATTATTTGCTAAGTGCCCTGAGGATCTCATAGAAACATATAAAATTCTGACGGGATTGGACAGGTTAGATGTTCCCAATGTTGGGGAAGTCCAGAACCAGGGATCACAGTCTAAGGATAAGGGGTAAACCATTTAGGACCGAGATGAGGAGAAGCTTCTTCACTCAGACAATTGTGAAGTTATTGAATTCTCTACCACAGAAAGTTGTTGAGGCCAGTTCGTTAGATATATTCAAAAAGGAGTTGGATGTGGCCCTTACGGCTAAAGGGATCAAGGGGTATGGAGAGAAAGCAGAAACGGGGTACTGAAGTTGCATGATCAGCCATGATCATATTGAATGGTGCTGCAGGCTCCAAGGGGCGAATGACCTACTCCTGCACTTATTTTCTATGTTTCTATATTAGCACGTCCTTAATAATAGATTCTAGCATTTTTCCTACTACTGATGTCAGGCTAACTGGTCTGTAGTTCCCCGTTTTCTCTCTCCCTCCTTTCTTAAATAGCGGGGTTACATTTGCTACCTTCCAATCCATGGGAACCGTTTTAGAACCTATGGAATTTTGGAAAATGACATCCACTATCTCTATAGCCACCTCTTTCAAAACCCTCGGATGTAGGCCATCAGGTCAAGGGGATTTATCGGCTTTCAGTTCCATTAATTTCTCAAGTAATATTTTTTTACTAATACTAATTTTGTTCAGTTCCTCATTCTCGCTAGACCCTTGGTTCTCCACTATTTTTGCGGGGTTTTTTTGCATCTTCTTCCGTGAAGTCAGACACAAAGTATGTGTTTAATTTCTCTGCCATTTCCTTATTCCCCATTATAATTTCTCCTGTCTCATAGAAACATAGAAAATAGGTGCAGGAGTAGGCCATTCGGCCCTTGGAGCATGCATCACCATTCAATATGATCATGGCTGATCATTTTTGCAACTTTAGTACCCCATTCCTGCTTTCTCTCCATACCCCTTGATCCCTTTAGCCTGAAGGGCCACATCTAACTCCCCTTTGAATACATCTAACGAACTGGTCTCAACAACTTTCTGTGGTAGAGAATTTCACAGTTCACAATTCTCCGAGTGAAGAAGTTGCTCCTCATCTCAGTCCTAAATGGCTTACCCCTTGCCCTTAGACTGTGACCCCTGTTTCTGGACTTACCCAACATTGGGAACATTCTTCCTGCATCTAACCTGTCCAATCCCTTCAGAATTTTATATGCTTCTCTGAGATCCCCTCTCATTCTTCTAAATTCCAGTGAATATAAGTCTAGTCGATCCAGTCTTTCTTCATATGTCAGTCCTGCCATCCTGGGAATCAGTCTGGTGAACCTTCGCTGTACTCCCTCAATAGCAAGAATGTCCTTCCTCAGATTAGGAGACCAAAACTGTACACATTATTCAAGGTGTGGCCTCACCAAGGCCCTGTACAATTGCAGTAAGACCTCCTTGCTCCTATACTCAAATCCTCTCGCGATGGAAGGCCAATATGCCATTTGCCTTCTTCACCGCCTGCTGTACCTGCATGCCAACCTTCAATGACTGATGTACCATGACACCCAGGTCTTGTTGCACCTCCCCCTTTTCTAATCTGTCAGCCTGTAAGGGACCCACATTTACTTTTGTTAATCTTTCCCTTTTTGCATACCTATAGAAGCTTTTACCGTCTGTTTTTATGTCTCTCGCTAGTTTACTCATTCAATTTTCCCTTTCATCAATTTCTTGGTCCTCCTCTGCTGAATTCTAAAATACTCCTTAAGCTTACTGCTCTTTTTGGCAACTATCTTCAACTTCTCTCGTTTGCCATGGCTGGACCACTTTTCTTGTGGAGTTTTGTGCCTTAAAGGAATGTATATTTGTTGTAAATTATGTATTAATTCTTTAAATACTAGCCATTGCTTGTCTACAATTATACCTTTTAATGTAGTTTTTCAAGCTACCTTAGCCAACTCGCCTCTCATGCCTATTAAGTTTGTTTAGATTTAAGACCCTAGTTTTGGATTTAAGTAAATTACTTTCAAACTTAATATAAAATTCTATCATATTATGGTCATTCTTCCCTAAGGGCCCCTTTACTACAAGGTTATTAATTAACCCTTTCTCATTGCACAACAGAAGTCTAAAATAGCCTGCTCCCTCATTGGTTCCTCAACAAAGTGATCTCGAACAATATGTTGTTTACATTCCATGAATTCGTCCTCCACACTATTACTGCAAATTTGGTTTGCCCAGTCTATATGTAGATTAAAGTCCCCCATGATTACTGTATTACCCTTGTTACAATTTCCTGGTTTATACTCTGCCACAACTACTGCTTGGAGGCCTATAAACAACTCCCACCAATGTTTTCTGCCCTTTGCTGTTTCTTAGCTCCACCCAAACAGATTCTACGTCTTGATGTTTGGAGCTAAGATCCTTTCTCTCTACTGTCTTTATCCCATCCTTTATTATCAGGGCTACCCCTCCTCCTTTTCCATTTTGCCTATCACTTCTAAAAGTTAAGTATCTTGGAATATTTAGTTCCCAACCTTGGTCACTTTGCAACCACATCAAAGGTTTTAATTTCTATCTGCGCGATTAACTCATCTATTTTGTTGCTAATGCTTCGCCCATTCAGATATAGTGCCTTCCGCTTTGACCTTTTTGTATTTTTCCCTGATGTTACCTCAGTCACTGATGCCCTGCCTAGGGACTGCCTATGATGATGATGATGATGCCCTATTACCTTTGTTACCCTCTCTGTCCCACTCTGCTAATTTTTATCCTGAGTGGCTCTAGTGCCTTGACATTTCTCTTGCTGCTTTAAAATTTACTCTTTCCTGAATCTTCCCACCCCCCCCCTTCATTAGTTTAAAGCCCTGTCTACTGCCCTGGTTATTCGATTCGCCAGGACACCGGTTCCAGCCCGGTTTAAGTGGAGCTTGTCCCAACAGAACAGCTCCCTCTTTCCCCAATACTGGTGCCAGTGCCCTACGAAGCAAAACCTCTACCTCCCACACCTCTCTGAGCCACAGTTTTAATTTTCTAATCTGCGTATCCCTATATGCCAATTGGCTTTGGTAACAATCCAGAGATTATTACCTTTGAAGTTCTGATTTTAATTTGGACCCCAACTCCTCAACGGAACCTCATTCCTAGTTCTACCTATGCCGTTGGTTCCTACATGGTCCATGACAACTGGATCCTCTCCTTCCTCTCCAAGTTATTCTCCAGCCGCGAGGAGACGTCTTTTACCCTAGCACCGGGCAGGCAACACAACCTTTGCACTCCCGGTCGCGACTGCAAAGAACAGTACTTATCCCTCTTACTATACTTGACCTACCACAGCTACATTCCCTTTCACTCCCTCCACTTGGCCTCCTGCACCATGCTGCCATGGTCAGCCAGCTCATCCATCCTGCAGGCTTTTCCCTCATCCATCCTGCAGGCTTTTCCCTCATCCATCCTGCAGGCTTTCCCCTCATCCATCCTGCAGGCTTTTCCCTCATCTATCCTGCAGGCTTTTCCCTCATCCATCCTGCAGGCTTTCCCCTCATCCATCCTGCAGGCTTTCCCCTCATCCATCCTGCAGGCTTTCCCCTCATCTATCCTGCAGGCTTTCCCCTCATCTATCCTGCAGGCTTTCCCCTCATCCATCCTGCAGGCTTTTCCCTCATCCATCCTGCAGGCTTTCCCCTCATCTACATAGGCAGTAAGAACCTCATATCTCTTGGATAAAGGCAAATACCGAGGATCCTCTTACACCTGGGATCCCTTTACCTGCCCGAGTCGCAATCACGCCCTCCTGGTCCCTGACCACTAACCAGACCTGCACCACTACCTAACCCAAGTGGTGTGACTGCCTCCTGGATCAAAGTGTCCAGGTAACTCTCCCTTCCTTGATACCCCGCAATGTCTGCACCTCAGACTCCAGCTCAACAACTCTGAGCTGAAGATCCTTAAGATGCAGGCACTTACTGTAAACGGCTTTCCGGAATCACAATGCTCTCCACAAACTCCCACGTGTTGGAGATGCGGCACTCCAGCTGCACTGCCATCCCTATATGACCTTGTTTTATTTAGTTATATTTGTATTTAAGTAACGTAGTTTACAGTTTTGTTTCTTGACTATTTAATTGATGGGCAATTACATTAAATATCTACCTGTAACACAAAGCACTACAAGTAGTATAGACAAAAAGCAGCAACTCCGTCCCCCTCTTCTCCAAATTCCCACCCTTTCCAAATTCTCAAATAAAACACTCTGTTTAAGTGCACTCAATTCAATCCCGCTCTGTGCAGACCGTATGATTTGTGGAGAATGGTGAATTCCAAAGGTGCACAGGTCTTCCCCTAGCTGTGCTAGGGCAGGGCTCCCTTGTAATTTTACACACTGCTTCGCAATTCTACATGTAGGCGAGAGATCTTCGTAAATACTCACGTTAAAATTTGGTAATGCTTGGTTTAATGTTTTTCAGAGGTTGCTTGTAGGATATGTGTGGGTGGCTGGTGAACGATTGTGTTTGTTGTTGGTGTGTTAAATGGAGGCGGATTTTGTCTGATCCTTGGCAGTACACAGTATTAGTTGGGGAGAGTCTGTGAGGGGGCGGGGGGGTTCCTAGTCTGTTCCTTGTTGGTGTATTAGTCAGTGGATATGCATTGTTTTTTGTTGGAAGCTAGTACACCTTCTCCAACTGTATCCCGTCTAGACCAGCCAACTTAGCACAAACTAGGAACTGAACTTGGGACTTTGTGGTCTGTATGGCTTAGTGCTGCACTCAGCATGGCTTTACCCACCGAGGTATTTGGAAACCATTTTCTGCTGAATGCTTAACGCAATGACATCAAGAGTTGTGTGATTGCACTCTCCAGTCATTCCACCCAGAGAAAGTGTTTCTTAGCGTGACAACTTCAGAATACCCCAAATACAATGGGATGTACCAGAGGCTTCTCCCTTTCTGCATTAAAACTGTGTGTAGTGGGCACGACGTGAGAGGCCTGTCCTTGGCATCTAAACTGATTCAATTCTCCACAGCCTTCCTCATGTGCTGACTGGTGGTGGATAAATTCCATTTAGGGGCATGGGGAGGGGTATGAGGAGCATGGGGTGGGGCATGAGGGGAGGGGCATGGGGAGGACCCCCGAGCAATTTCAGGGCCCTTGTATCCTACCTCTCCACTCTTGTGATTGGTGGGTTTTTGACACAACTTTTCTATCATTCTTTGTGGAATTGACTGGTTAGTTGGTGTTCAGGTAACAGGAGGGAAGTAACTTGCGTTTGTTCATGAGCAGCCAGCGATTCATATTCTCAGCTGTACTGGCACCAAAGGGACTGAAGGCCATCACAAACTTTTTGGTTATTCTGTTTGGTACAAAATGTACAAGAAAACTGGTAATGAGATAAGCGAGTGTGTTATAAATGTGGGTGAAGCTCAGTGGTACAAGGACGACACAAGCAAAACACTTTATTACGTTTCTTAGAAACATCTCCCATCACTTCACATTTAATCAATTGGTATGAGGTATAGAGAAGGCCAAGGAGTGTTAAGAGATTTTTTTTTAAATTATGAAGGGTTTTAATAGATTGAATAGGCCGAAGACTATTTCCTCTGAATGGGGAGTCTGGGCCAGCCACTTAAAATGATCACCAAGATAAAGTGGAGAGAGGTTAGGGGAGCCTTGCAGAGGGCTGTTGGAGCGTAGAATGCTTTGCCACAGGAAGTGGTTAAAGCAGAAACCATTGCTTCTTTGAAGGGATAGATGTTTCAAGCAGAGGAAAATACAGAGCTACGGGGAGAATGGGATGTTTGGAATAGTTTTAGATTGCTCTACCAACCAGACATAATGGGCCTATTTGCCTCCTTCTGTGCTGTGAACTTCTACGGAATGACCAGTTATTGTGTGTTTGATGGTAATACTTGAGACAGGAATGTTGACCAAGAGGAGGTCCTGCTCGCCTCTGAATAGTGCCATGGGATCTTTTAACATCCACCTGAATCACGGAGCGAGCAGTTTAATGTCTCATCCAAAGGATGGGATCTCCGATCATGCAGCACTGTCTCAGCATAGTACTGGAGTGGCAGCCTAAATTATGTGGTTGATTTATTTTGGTACACATTTGATTCTAACATGAACAGCGGGGGCCTGGGACATTCGCAGTGAATGTAAATGATGAAGAAGATGGAATGGCAATATCGAATAGTGGCCGATTAAAGGAACATCAGGCAGCAAGAAAAATTGCTATGTCGTGATTCAAAAACGTTCCTCATCAAACTGGGTCATCTCCTGGCTTAGCTGTTTTATACTCTGTCTAGCCTTTTCATCTAGTCGCTAAAAGAACTAATTGATTTCTGGTGATGAGTAAAAGCTGAAAGGTCAATAGTCTGGACGCTTTTATCTGATATGAAACGGAAGCTTATGTTTCTCTGTACGAGCACAAACCCGCAGAGATTCAGCCTTTGTTCTCTGGAGCTCGGCCTCACCCAAGGTGTCCAGTCTATCGTTACTTGATCTCAATCATTTCTGCTCAATTTTGAGCAGGACACAAAGGTTGGTAATAGCAACACCTACAACACGTAAAATGTCTTTAACTTTACAGCACCACGGACACCTCCAACCTCTCCCGGTCATCATCACACAGGTGCTCTAACATAGAAACATAGAAACATAGAAAATAGGTGCAGGAGCAGGCCATTCAGCCCTTCTAGCCTGCACCGCCATTCAATGAGTTCATGGCTGAACATGAAACTTCAGTACCCCCTTCCTGCTTTCTCGCCATAACCCTTGATCCCCCGAGTAGTAAGGACTTCATCTAACTCCCTTTTGAATATATTTAGTGAATTGGCCTCAACTACTTGCTGTGGTAGAGAATTCCACAGGTTCACCTCACACTACCGCCATTCGATTTTGCCATTCCATCTTCCCCATCATTTACATTCACTCAAAACGTCCCAGGCCCCTGCTGTTCATATTAGAATCAAATGTGCCCAAAATAAGTCAGCACAAACTCCAACCACACACTGTCACTATCAGACACTCCAACCTCACAGTCACTATCAGACACTCCACCCACACTGGTAGTGCAGGGGTCCCCCTGCGGTCATCCCCCTGCAAAACAGATACACCGCTTTGAGTACTATTGAGGGGGATGACTCATCAGGAGGGGAGCAGCAGCAGCCAAGTTCATGGCACTGTGGCTGGCTCTGCTGCACAGGAGGGCAGGAAAAAGAGAGAGAGTGATAGTGATAGGGGATTCAATAGTAAGAGGAATAGATAGACGTTTCTGCGGCTGAAACCGAGACTCCAGGATAGTATGTTGCCTCCCTGGTGCAAGGGTCAAGGATGTCTCAGAGCGGGTGCAGGACATTCTGAAAAGGGAGAGTGAACAGCCAGTTGTCGTGGTGCACATTGATACCAACGATATAGGTAAAAAACGGGATGAGTTCCTACGAGACGAATTTAAGGAGCTAGGAGCTAAGTTAAAAAGTAGGACCTCAAAAGTAGTAATCTCGGGATTGCTACCAGTGCCACGTGCTAGTCAGAGTAGGAATCGCAGGATAGCGCAGATGAATACGTGGCTTGAGGAGTGGTGCAGCAGGGACGGATTCAAATTCCTGGGGTATTGGAACCAGTTCTGGGGGAGGTGGGACCAGTACAAACCGGACGGTCTGCACCTAGGCAGGACCGGAACCAATGTCCTAGGAGGAGTGTTTGCTAGTGCTGTTGGGGAGGAGTTAAAGTAATATGGTAGGGGGATGGGAACCAATGCAGGGAGACAGAGGGAAACAAAATGGAGACAGAAGCAAAAGACAGAAAGGAAATGAGTAAAAGTGGAGGGCAGAGAAACCCCAAGGCAAAGAACAAAAAGGGCCACTTTGCAGAAATATTCTAAGGGTCTAAGTGTGTTAAAAAGGCAAGACTGAAGGCTCTGTGCCTCAATGCGAGGAGTATTCTGAATAAGGTGGACGAATTAACTGTGCAGACAGCAGTTAATGGATACAATGTGGTTGGCATCACGGAGACATGGCTCCAGGGTGACCAAGGCTGGAAACTCAACATCCAGGGATATTCAACATTTAGGAAGGATAGACAGAAAGGAAAAGGAGGTGGGGTGGCGTTGCTGGTTAAAGAGGAAATTAATGCAATTGTAAGGAAAGACATTAGCTTAGATGATGTGGAATCGGTATGGGTGGAGCTACGGAATACCAAGGGGCAGAAAACGCTAGTGGGAGTTGTGTACAGACCTCCAAACAGTAGTAGTGATGTTGGGGAGGGCATCAAACAGGAAATTAAGGGTGCATGCAATAAAGGTGCAGCAGTTATCATGGGTGACTTTAATATGCATATAGATTGGGCTAACCAAATTGTAAGCAATACGGTGGAGGAGGATTTCCTGGAGTGCATAAGGGACGGTTTTCTAGACCAATATGTCGAGGAACCAACTAGGGGGGAGGCCATCTTAGATTGGGTGTTGTGTAATGAGAGAGGATTAATTAGCAATCTCGTTGTACAAGGCCCCTTGGGGAAGAGTGACCATAATATGGTGGAATTCTACGTTAGGATGGAGAATGAACCAGTTAATTCAGAGACCATGGTCCAGAACTTAAAGAAGGGTAACTTTGAAGGTATGAGGCGTGAATTGGCTGGGATAGATTGGCGAATGATACTTAAGGGGTTGACAGTGGATGGGCAATGGCAGACATTTAGAGACGGCATGGATGAACTACAACAATTGTACATCCCTGTCTGGCGTAAAAATAAAAAAGGGAAGGTGGCTCAACCGTGGCTATCAAGGGAAATCAGGGATAGTATTAAAGCCAAGGAAGTGGCATACAAATTGGCCAGAAATAGCAGCGAACCCGGGGACTGGGAGAAATTTAGAACTCAGCAAAGGAGGGCAAAGGGTTTGATTAGGGCAGAGAAAATAGAGTACGAGAGGAAGCTTGCAGGGAACATTAAAATGGACTGCAAAAGCTTCTATAGATATGTAAAGAGAAAATGGTTAGTAAAGAGAAAAAGGTTAGTAAAGACAAACGTAGGTCCCCTGCAGTCAGAATCAGGGGAAGTCATAACTGGGAACAAAGAAATGGCGGACCAATTGAACAAGTACTTTGGTTCGGTATTCACTAAGGAGGACACAAACAATCTTCTGGATATAAAAGGGGTCAGAAGATCTAGCAAGAAGGAGGAACTGAGGGAAATCCTTATTAATCGGGAAATTGTGTTGGGGAAATTGATGGGATTGAAGGCCGATAAATCCCCAGGGCCTGATGGACTGCATCCCAGAGTACTTAAGGAGGTAGCCTTGGAAATAGCGGATGCATTGACAGTCATTTTCCAACATTCCATAGACTCTGGATCAGTTCCTATGGAGTGGAGGGTAGCCAATGTAACCCCACTTTTAAAAAAAGGAAGGAGAGAGAAAACAGGGAATTATAGACCGGTCAGCCTGACATCGGTAGTGGGTAAAATGATGGAATCAATTATTAAGGATGTTATAGCAGCGCATTTGGAAAGAGGTAATATGATAGGTCCAAGTCAGCATGGATTTGTGAAAGGGAAATCATGCTTGACAAATCTTCCGGAATTTTTTGAGGATGTTTCCAGTAGAGTGGACAAGGGAGAACCAGTTGATCTGATGTATTTGGACTTTCAGAAGGCTTTCGACAAGGTCCCACACAAGAGATTAGTGTGCAAAGTTAAAGCACATGGGATTGGGGGTAGTGTGCTGACGTGGATTGAGAACTGGTTGGCAGACAGGAAGCAGAGAGTGGGAGTAAATGGGTACTTTTCAGAATGGCAGGCAGTGACCAGTGGGGTAAAGCAAGGTTCTGTGCTGGGGCCCCAGCTGTTTACATTGTACATTAATGATTCATTCGAGGGGATTAAATGTAGTATCTCCAAATTTGCGGATGACACTAAGTTGGGTGGCAGTATGAGCTGCGAGGAGGACGCTACAAGGCTACAGAGTGACTTGGATAGGTTAGGTGAGTGGGCAAATGCATGGCAGATGAAGTGTAATGTGGATAAATATGAGGTTATCCACTTTGGTGGTAAAAACAGAGACACAGACTATTATCTGAATGGTGACCGATTAGGAAAAGGGGAGGTGCAACGAGACCTGGGTGTCATGGTACATCAGTCATTGAAGGTTGGCATGCAGGTGCAGCAGGCGGTTAAGAAAGCAAATGGCATGTTGGCCTTCATAGCGAGGGGATTTGAGTACAGGGGCAGGGAGGTGTTACTACACTTGTACAGGGCCTTGGTGAGGCCAAACCTGGAGTATTGTGCACAGTTTTGGTCTCCTAACTTGAGGAGGGACATTCTTGCTATTGAGAGAGTGCAGCGAAGGTTCACCAGACTGATTCTCGGGATGGCGGGACTGACATATCAAGAAAGATTGGATCGACTGGGCTTGTATTCACTGGAGTTCAGAAGAATGAGAGGGGATCTCATCGAAACGTTTAAAATTCTGACGGGGTTAGACAGGTTATATGCAGGAAGAATGTTCCCAATGTTGGGGAAGTCCAGGACCTGGGGTCACAGTCTAAGGATAAGGAGTAAGCCATTTTGGACCGAGATGAGGAGAAACTTCTTCACCCAGAGACTGGTGAACCTGTAGAATTCTCTACCACAGAAAGTTGTTGAGGCCAATTCACTAAATATATTCAAAAAGGAGTTAGATGAGGTCCTTACTACTAGGGGGATCAAGGGGTATGGCGAGAAAGCAGGAATGGGGTCCTGAAGTTGAATGTTCAGCCATGAACTCATTGAATGGCGGTGCAGGCTAGAAGGGCCGAATGGCCTACTCCTGCACCTATTTTCTATGTTTCTATGTTTCTATGAATGGCGGTGCAGGCTCGAAGGGCCGAATGGCCTACTCCTGCACCTATTTTCTATGTTTCTAATTCACTATCGGACACTCCAACCTCACTGTCACTATCAGACACTCCACCCTCACTACTAGTGACATGAGGTTAACTGGGTTGTGAATGGGTGAATTTTGGCCAAAGGGAAGTGGCCTGGATGTCAAAGAGTAGATTTCTCTTTGTTTGTAAGATTTTTCTATTTGCCTACTTGTTTTGAGGCTGTGAAAAGCTGTGCTGTATCTGAGCTAGTGGCTAGGGCAAGGAATGGAATCAGTGGCAAGGGTAGAAGTTTGTTACAGGGGCCAAAGATGATGGTTTTGATTGCAATGTTCAACTGATGGAAATCAGAGGAAACCAAAATTGAAGTCTGACAACACAGAGGTGGTGGAGGGGTTGTGAAAGGTGGTGCAGAGGTTAAGCAGAGTGTGTGTCGCCTGCATCCATGTGAAACCTGGCTGATGGTCCCGGGAGCAGTATGTAGGAAAGGAAGGGGCCAAGAATTGGAATGGAATCAGTGGCAAGGGTAGAAGTTTGTTGCAGGGGCCAAAGATGGCTTTGATTGCAATGTTCAACTGATTGACATTGGAGGAAACCAGAGATAAGGGTGTGGGGGTGGGAGAAGAACCCATTGCAGCAGGTGCTCTGGTTACAGTTGGACAGGTGATGGAACAGAGTGAGGGTGATCCCACTGAAATTAACAACGGAGGAGAGGCATTGGAGGAGGATTGTATTGATGGGAACATTTCCACTGAGCTATTTAAGAACATAAGAAATAGGAGCAGGAGTAGGCCATACAGCCCCTCGGGCCTGCTCTGCCATTCAATAAGATCATGGCTGCTCCAATCATGGACTCAGCTCCACTTCCCCGCCCGCTTAAGAAACTGTCTATTTCTGTCTTAAATTTATTCAATGTCCTAGCTTCCACAGCTACCTGAGGCACTGAATTCCACAGATTAACAACCCTATGAGAGAAGAAATTCCTCCTCATCTCGGTTTTAAATGGGCGGCCCCTTAATCTAAGATCATGCCCTCTAGTCCTAGGCTCCCCCATCAGTGGAAACATCCTCTCTGCATCCACCCTGTCAAGTCCCCTTGTAATCGCCTCTCATTCTTCTGAATTCCAATGAGTAGAGGCCCAACCTACTCAACCTTTCCTCATAAGTCAACCCCCTCATCCCCGGAATCAACCTAGTGAACCTTCTTTGAACTGCCTCCAAAGCAAGTATATCCTTTCGTAAGTATGGAAACCAAAATTGCACGCAGTATTCCAGGTGTGGCTTCACCAATACCTTATATAGCTGTAGCAAGACTTCCCTGCTTTTATAATCCATCCCCTTTGCAATAAAGGCCAAGATACCATTGGCCTTCCTGATCACTTGCTGTACCTACATACTATCCTTTTGTGTTTCATGCACAAGTACCCCCAGGTCCCGCTGTACTGCTGTTCTTTGCAATCTTTCTCCATTTAAATGATAACTTGCTCTTTGATTTTTTTCTGCCAAAGTACATGACCTCACACTTTCCAACATTATGCTTCATCTGCCAGATGTTTGCCCACTCACTTAGCCTGTCTATGTCCTTTTGCAGATTTTTTGTATCCTCCTCACACATTGCTTTTCCTCCCATCTTTGTATCATAATCAAACTTGGCTACGTCACATTCAGTCCCTTCTTTTAAGTCGTTAATATAGATTGTAAATAGTTAGGGTCCCAGCACTGATCCCTGCAGCACCCCACTAGTTACTGATTGCCAACCAGAGAATGAACCATTTATCCCGACTCTCTGTTTTCGGTTAGTTAGCCGAGGGAGTTAGTTAGTTTGGGAGGACACCTTTACTTAGAGTGTTAAATACTTGGAAATATCTTCCAGCTTGGTCAGCAGAGGGTGCAGTACTGGGAACATTCAAATGCAACTGCATTCTGTAATGGAGAAATTAGTATGCTAGAGGATTAAGTTTTTAATGGGCTGAATCCGCTTCTCATGTCCTTGACTTTTTAAAATATATTTCTATTTGATAAAAATCCTAATCATTCAGCATCAAAATATATATTTTAATACAAGAATAATTCACTCTCTGGTATTGCTAAATCCAGTCAGTGCATTGTCAAATGGCAGAGATAGTAGCAGCCAAGTCACTGGGTATAACAAGTGTAAACTTGCTGATTATGCCACCACAGGAATTTCAGGACCGTCCTTTGGAGATGAAAACAGAAACAACAGCAACACTCACTATAGATTCCAAAATACTAGAATTGCAGCAAATAAATTCTTCACAAACATTTTTAGGGCGGGATGCGAGGGGGTCAGCGGAGATGAGGACTAAGTTTTGTGTTTTCAGTGCTTGTATTTCTCCCTTAGGCTTTCATTCATGTATGTTCCTTTAACTCCGAAACAAATGTTAGCTAAAACTTAAATTACAAGACTGCCCTGGAGCTGCCAGCTTTTGAGAGACTTTATAAATCTGTTGGTACTGCTTTAGCTCATTTTCCAATTTGGCATTTATGTACTATCTGGGCTCATACATAAAGTGTGACTATTTCGGCAAAATATTCGCCGACTACCAGCATCTGTGCAACTGAACTCCATAAAGAGTTTCCACCTTCAAGAAAGGCGAGAACAAAATAGGGGCGGGGGGAGGGGAAAGAGGGGGAATAGCCTCTGGTGATCTGCTTCTGATTGCTGAGTGATTTAGATGTGGCTTTGCACCAAAATGGGAATATTGGAGGAAGTGTTCATGTTTCCTGACAGTCTATTGGAGATAAGCAATTATGAGAAGCCCTTCCTATTGTGTTCCTGACACAGATGAGACTGCACACAGGGAGGTTAAAGTCTTTAAGACACTCCAGAGTGAGGAACAGGCCTTAAGGGCCAGCTTATATACAGTGCTCCCAAGGGATGCTGGGATCCCTTGGGACTTCAGGGGATGCACTCCCTGGTGGCGGAACATGGGAGTGCATGCTTTACAGATACACAACATCACTCCCCCGCCAAAGTCAAAGTGAAAACTATTTACAAGGTGTGGCGGTCGGGAGCCTTTCGTTCCCTGGTGGACCGCCTCGGTACAAATGTCTGTTCTGGTGTGTTGGCTGTGCCCTCACTGGGCTGGCATGTTGCTCGCCCTGCAGGGCTGCTGGGTGAGCCTGGCCTTGTTGGGCTGTTAGATGTGATGGATTCGATTTCCTGATCCGGGGTGGTGTCGTTGATCCTTTGGGTGTGTGTTGTGGGCTCGAAAAAGGTGGTGTCTGCTGTGGGTTGTTCAGGGCAGTCTGTGAACCGCAGCCTCGTTTGGTCCAGGTGCTTTCTGCAATGTGTCCATTGTCTAGTTTGACTACAAACACCCTACTCCCTTCTTTAGCTATCACCGTGCCCGCGATCCACTTGGGACCATGTCCATAGTTTAGCACATACACAGGGTTATTCAGATCAATTTACCGTGACACAGAGGCGCGACCATCGTTTACATTTTGTTGCTGCCGCCTGCTCTCTACCTGATCATGCAGGTTGGGGTGAACCAGCGAGAGTCTAGTTTTAAGTGTCCTTTTCATGAGTAGCTCAGCTGGGGGCACCCGTGAGTGAGTGGGGTCTCGTGCGGTAGCTGAGCAGTACTCGGGACAGGCGGGTTTGGAGTGAGCCTTCTTGACTCGTTTAAGGCTCTGTTTGATTGTTTGTACTGCCCGCTCTGCCTGCCCATTGGAAGCTGGTTTGAACAGGGCCGAGGTGACGTGTTTGATCCCATTGCGGGTCATGAATTCTTTAAATTCGGCACTGGTGAAACACGGCTCATTGTCACTGACCAGTATGTCAGGCAGGCCGTGGATGGCAAACATGGCCCTCAGGCTTTCAATGGTGGCGGTGGTGGTGCTTCCCGACATTATTTTACATTCAATCCATTTTGAAAAAACATCCACCACCACTAGGAACATTTTACCGAGAAATGGGCCCGCATAGTCGACATGGATCCTTGACTATGGCCTGGAGAGCCAGGACCACAAACTTAGTGGTGCTTCTCTGGGCGCATTGCTCAACTGAGCACACACGCTGCATTGCCGTACACAGGACTCTAAGTCAGATTCGATACCGGGCCACCACACGTGGGATCTGGCTATCGCTTTCATCATTACAATACCCGGGTGTGTGCTGTGGAGATCCGAGATGAACGTCTCCCAGCCCTTTTTGGGTAGCATTACGCGGTTACCCCACAACAGGCAATCTGCCTGAATGGACAGCTCGTCCTTTCGCCGCTGGAACGGCTTGATTAGCTCTTGCATTTCAACGGGGATGTTAACCCAGCTCCCATGCAGTACACAGTTTTTTTTTAACGAGGGACAGCAGAGGATCTTGGCTGGTCCAAGTCCTAATCTGTCGGGCCGTGACAGGTGATTTATCATTTTCAAATGCTTCCATGACCATCAACAAGTCTGCGGGCTGCGCCACCATCAACAAGTTTGCAGGCTGCACCATTTCCACCCGTGGTGGGCAATGGTAGCCGATTGAGAGCATCCGCACAGTTCTCGGTGCCTGGCCTGTGGCGGATGGTATAGTTATACGTTGATAGCGCGAGTGCCCACCTTTGTCTGCGGGCTGAGGCATTAGTATTTATCCCCTTGTTTTCAGCGAACAGGGTTATGAGGGGCTTGTGATCGGTTTCCAGCTCAAATTTGAGGCCAAACAGGTACTGATGCATTTTCTTTACCCCGAACACACAAGCTAATGCCTCTTTCTCAATCATGCTATGGGCCCTCTTGGCCTTAGACAAACTCCTGGAGGCATAGGCGACAGGTTGCAACTTCCCCGCAACGTTAGCTTGTTGTAATACACACCCGACCCCGTACGACGATGCATCACATGCTAGCACAAGTCTTTTACACGGGTTATACAATACAAGCAGCTTGTTGGAGCATAAAATGTTTCTGGCTTTCTCAAAAACAATTACTTGTTTTTTTCCCCATACCCAGTTCTCACTTTTACGCAATTACACATGTAGGGGCTCTAAAAGGGTGCTTAACCCCGGTAGGAAGTTACCAAAATCGTTGGAGTCCCAGGAACGACCGTAGCTCCGTGATGTTCTGTGGCTTGGGCATGTTCGTGATAGACGTCAAGACAGAGGCTGTGGCTCGAATGCTGTCCGCCGCGATCTTTCTCTCCAAAAACTCCACTTCTGTTGCCATGAAGATGCATTTCGACCTCATCAGCCGCAGCCCTACACGATCCAGTCGCTGGAGGACCTCCTCCAGGTTTTGTAGGTGCTCGATGGTGTCCCGACCCGTGACCAATATGTCGTCCTGAAAAACCACCATGCGTGGTACCGACTTGAGTCGGCTCTCCATGATTCTCTGGAAGATCTTTGCAGCCAACCTAATTCCAAACGGGCATCTATTGTAGATGAACAGTCCCTTGTGCATGTTGATGCAGTTGAGGCCCTTCGAAGACTCTTCCAGCTCCTGCGTCATGTAGGCCGAAGTCAGGTCGAGCTTGGTGAACGTCTTGCCTCCTGCCAGCGTCGCAAATAGGTCATCTGCCTTAGGTAGCGGGTATTGGTCCTGTAGCGAGAAACGATTAAGTTACTTTATAATCGGCACAAATCCTGACCGTGCCATCACTTTTGAGTACTGGAACAATCAGGCTGGCCCACTCGTTGAATTCCACTAAGGAGATGATGCCCTCGCGTTGCAGCCTGTCCAGCTCGATTTCCATTCTCTCCCTCATCATGTGAGGTACCGCTCGCGCCTTGTGGTGAATGGGTCATCCCTCTGGGACCAAGTGGATCCGCAACTTCGTCCCGGAAGTTTCCAATGCCTGGCTCAAAAAGGAAGGAAATTTGTTAAGAACTTGAGTACATGAGGCCTCATCGACATGTGATAGCACTCGGATGTCATCCCAGTTCCAGCGGATTTTGCCCAGCCAGCTCCTTCCAAGCCATCGCCTGGGACAATCCAGAGTGGCAGTTCGTGCACCGTGCCCTCGTAGGTGACCTTGATCATGGCGCTGCCAAGGCCAGTGATAAGCTGTTTGGTGTATGTTCTCAGTTTCGTGTGGATGGGGCTCAGGGCTGGTCTGAGTGCCTTGTTGCACCACATTCTCTCAAACATCTTTTTACTCATGATGGATTGGCTGCGCCAGTGTCCAGTTCCATGGCTACGGGTAAGCCATTCAATTTTACGTTTAGCATTATAGGTGGACATTTCGTCGAAAATGTGTGCACCCCGTGTACTTCAGCATCTGCCTCCTCTCTCAGGCTCGAAATTGCTTTGATCTACCATGGACCGATCTTCCTCTGCCATGTGGTGGTTAGCAGGTTTTGCAGAGCTTGCAGCTCGTTTGCAAGCTCGTTGGAGGTGCCCCATTGTTCCATAGCTCTTGCAAACATACCCTTTGAAGTGGCATGAATAGGCTGAATGGAAGTCTCCACAACGCCAACAAGGTGTGAATTGCCTTGCATTCATCCTTTGTTGGGGACTCTGAGTCATCTGGGTCACCTGAGGCCTGCTGGCAATTGCAGACTCGTGGGTTCTGCCCTGTACATTTCTGCTTGCAAACACAGTTCCAGTTAATTTATGAACATTGTGTGCTGAGAGATTTGTTTGGTGTTATCACTGGTGGACATAAACGCCTGTGCTATCGCAATGGCCTTACTGAGGGTCGGTGTCTCTGCAGTCAAAAGCTTTCGTAGGACAAAAAAGTCTCTGAGCATTTGTTCCAGGTAGCCATCAAACTCACATTGTCCTGCAAGTCGCCTTAGCTCGGCGACATAGCTCGCCACTTCCTGTACTTCAGATCGCTGGCACGTGTAGAACCGATACCTTGCCATCAGCACGCTCTCCCTTGGATTAAGATGCTCCCGAACCAGTGTACACAGCTCCTCATATGACTTATCTGTGGGTTTCACCGGAGCCAGAAGATTTTTCATGAGGCTGTAGGTTGGTGCCCCGCAGACCATGAGGAGGACCGCTCTCCTTTTTGCAGCGCTTACTTCTCCATCCAGCTCATTTGCGACAAAGTACTGGTCTAACCGTTCGACATAGGCTTCCCAGTCCTCACCCATCGAGAACTTCTACAGGATGCCCACAGTTTGCTGCATCTTTGCGTCGGATTCGTATACTCGTCGCCAGTTATTGTGTTCCTGACAGATGAGACTGCACACAGGGAGGTTAAAGTAACAGTGACCTCAGTCTTTATTAAGACACTCGAGAGTGAGGAACAGGCCTTGGGGGCTGACTTATATACAGTGCTTCCAAGGGATGCTGGGATCCCTTGGGACTTCAGGGGATGCACTCCCTGGTGGCGGAACATGGGAGTGCATGCTTTACAGATACACAACACTTCCGATCCCTGGTAGTAAGAGGCTAAACTGAAGTCAGATTGCCTCAGCTGACAATCGAGCCATATGGCCCTCAAGAGCTTGCTGTGCAGATACAACTTTACTGAGTGACTGTAGACAATAAGCAGCAACCACGAAGGGGCACTTATCAGGGCAGGGATGGGGTTACCTTTCAGAGAAAAGAGGACATGACTACGACATGGGAAGCAGGCAAATACTGTAGTCCCGACTGTAACCCTGCCCACCCAGGATAAGTGGGTTGTTAAACTGGCGACTGGGCAGGTTTGCACCTTGTTCCCGCTCCATAAGATTTTAACACCATGTTTTGGGGAGTGTGGAGGGCCCCTGCTCTGATAAAGGTGGAGATCTGATAAATATTGAAATGTAGGTGTCCGAGGATGTAATTCGGACCTCAACATCATTTTAACGTTGAAAAGTGCGAATCGTGTTCAGGCTCGTAGCTTCCAGAAAAAGCTGCCGACAAGCAGCACAGGCCACAAGAAAGGATCCATGCGTGCTCCGTCTTGCCCGACAAGGAAACCTGCCGACTCCTCTACCCTGGGCTTTCCCCTCAAACTCTCCGGCCATGCTTGGTCCAGACCCCCACCCGGTGCTCGACTGTCGTGGAACCGTCCAGCTCCTGCCCCAATTCTCACTCCCACTCCATCGTCACCACCATCTGTTTCAGGTGGGAGACAGAACAAAACTGCTTAAATTAGGCCCGGGTGTTAAAATGGCCTCATGTCAAAGGGGGCTTGCCTCCCGCCCCAAAGCCCACCTGGAATACACTCGGAGTTAAAATTGGGGCCTATGTTTGTACATGGGGGTCGGGTATACATGCAATCGGGGCCAGGGTGGTGCGGGGGGCGGGGGGGTGGAAAGAGATGGTGAGATGGGAGGAAACACAGACCCCTACACTCGGGTATGTATGTAAAGTCAGTCCTTCTATACTTGATGGGGGTGAGCAGATGTAGCCATATAGTTAGTGGGTTAAACACAGTCATACAGTTCTGTGGGCAGGGGGCTGTTAAACACATTCCTTCTGCACTCAATGCAGGAATTTCTGGGCTGCTTGTTAATATAATCTATTGTAGACTTTAGTGAAGGAGTATAAGGTCTGCAGTCCTGATTGCTGTTCTTCAAAATTCATTCTTGGGATGTTGGTGTTGCTGATTAGTCTGGTATTTATTGCTCATCCCTAGTTGCCATGAGAAGTGGTGTGGGTCTTATTCTTGAACCACAGGTCACGGTTTTGATACAGCTGAGTAGCTTGCTCTGCCACTTCAGAGGGCAATTAAGAGTCAATCGTGTTGGTGGATATTGTTGACGGTACTCGCTCCTCCGCTACTGTCCCCCTTTCCTTCAAGTCTGCTGTCATCACCCCTCTCCTCAAAAAACAACCCTTGACCCTCTCTCTCCTTGCAAACTATTGCCCCTATCGCCAACCTCCCTTTCCTCTCCAAAGTTCTTGAATGTGTTCTCGCCTCCCAAATCCATGCCCAAGTTTCCCAGAACTACTTGTTTGAATCCCTCCAATTAAACCTCTGCCCCTGCCCCAGTACTGAAACTGCTCTTACTAAGGTCACACATGGCATCCTAATTGACCGCCCGCGACAAGGCTAGTCTGCAGTCGCCTGGTTTCATTCCTATCTTTTCACCCATAACCACCTGCAATGGCTTCTCTTCCCGATCCTGCATTGTCCCCTCTGATGTCCCCCAAGGATCTAGCCTAGATCCCCTCCTATTTCTCATCTACATGCTGTCCCTCGGTGACATCATCCGGCAACACAATGTGAGTTTTCACATGTACGCTGATGATACCCAGTTCTACCTCTCCCTCCACCTCCCTCGAACCCTCCACCGTCTCTCTACTATGAGACTGCTTGTCCGTCATCCAGCACTGGAGGAGTAGGAATTTCCTCCAATTAAATATTGGGAAGACCAAAGCCATTGTCTTTGGTTCACGCCACAAACTCATTTCCTTTCCACTGTTTTGATCTCTCTCCCCGACAACTGTCTCAGGCTGGCTGTCTGTTCACAACCTTGTTGTTATATTTGATCACATATTGAGCTTCCTATCTTCTATCCGTTCTACCACTGAGACTGCCCATTTCCACCTTCGTAATATCGTCCATCTCCACCCTTACCTCAACTTATCTGCTGCTGAAATCCTCACCCATGACTTTATCACCATTAGACTTGACTATTCCATGCACTCCTGGCCGGTCTCCCTAGTCCTATCCTCCATAAACTTGAGGCCATCCAAAACTCTCCCGCCCATGTCCTAACTCGCACCCAGTCGCGCCCAGCTATCTCCCCTGTGCTCGCTGACCTACACTGGCTCCCAGTTAAGCAACGCCTCGATTTTAAAATTCTCATCCTTGTTTTCAAATCCCTCCATGGCCTCGCCCCTCCCTATCTCTGTAATCTCCTCCAGCCCCACAATCCCCCCAGACCTCTGCACTCCGCCTATTCTGGCCTTCTGAACATCTTCAATTTTAAATGCTCCAACATTGGCGGTCGTACCTTCAGCTGCCCAGGCCCTAAATTCTTGGAATTCTTGTCTGAAATCTCACCACCTCTCCATTTCTCTTTCCTCCTTTAAGACGCTCCTTAAAACTTACCTCTTCGACCAAGCTTTTGGTCATCTCCCCTAACATCTCCTTATAAGGCTCAGTGTCAGTTTTCTTTTTCATAACACTCCTGTGAACTGCCTTGGTACGTTTTATTACATTGAAGGCGCGATATAAATATAAGTTGTTGTAGCATGGGACTGGAGTCACACATAGGCCAGACTGGGTAAGGATGGCAGACTGCCTTCCGCAAAGGACATTAGTGAACAATCGGACGATGGCATGGTCACTTTTACTGACAGCTTTTTCCTTCCATATGTATTTATTCAAATTCACAGTGGTGGGATTGGAACTCACATTCACTAGATTATTCGTTCAGGTCTTTGGAGTGTCAGCTGTGGCTCAGTGGGTAGCACTCTCACCTCGGAAGCTTCTGGGTCCAAATCCCACTCCAGGGACTGGAGCACAAAAAAAAAATCTAGGCTGACACTGCAGTGCAGTGCTGAGGGAGCACTGCACTGTCGGAGGGGCAGTACTGAGGGAGCGCTGCCCTGTCGAAGGGGCAGTGCTGAGGGAGCACTGCACTGTCGGAGCGGCCGTCCTTCGGATGAGACATTAAACTGTTCTCTCAGAGATCCCATTTTGAAGAAGAGCAGGGGAATTATCCCGGTGTCCTGGCCAATATTTATCCCTCAATCAACATCACAATAAAACAGATTATCTGGCCATTATCACACTGCTGTGTGTGGGAGCTTGCTGTGCACAAATTGGCTGCCGTGTTTCCCACATTACAAGTGACTACACTCCAAAAGTACTTCATTGGCTGTAAAGTGCTTTGAGACATCTGGTGGTCGTGAAAGGCGCTATATAAATCCAACTCTTTCTTTTATTAGTCCAGTAAAAAAAAAACACTAGCCTACTGTTCTGTTTTCTGCGTTGTAGTCACCAACACGCAGATGGTTACGTTTTGAAACAAATCAGCAGCTGTTGTTTTCTGATCCATTCACTCTTAACCGAATACTTGTGCACCCACAGTAACTCCGCGGGCAAATAATCCCCCCCCAGTGTGACATTAGCCATACACAGTGGCAGCTTCCAAACCTGTGTGAATCTTAGACAGAGCACTGGTCAAGATGGCAGAATTAGTCTCAGCACTCCAGGGCTGGGAGCAAAATCAGCCAGCCGGACTTTACATCCACTGATTCCTGCTGGAAGAGAAGTATAGATGTTGCATGAGTACAGCTATGATCCTTTGCTCCATGTGGTCAAACAGCACACCAGTGGAGATGTATGCACGACACGCAGCACTTAGGCGATATACAGGACAGCTGCGGACATCAGAGAGGGGGACATTCCTCTGGGTGGCAGGGCAAACCAGGTGATCGCCAATCGGCAGCTTGTTTTACACTGTCGCCGAATATTCGAATATGTAGCCGAGTGTAAAACGTACTGCCTATTCGCTATCGCCCATTTTGCACGACCGATTTGCTACTGTGCATTTTGCGCTAACGATTCGCTATTGCTTATTTTGCATTACCAATTCGCTTCATTTGCACAACCGACTCGCTGTCGCCTATTTTGCACTAACGTCCATTTTGCGCTCATGATGAATTTCACCGCCTTTAGAAGAGAAGCAAAAATTAGAACAAAACCGAAATATTCCCATTGTAAATCTACTGGATTGTGATTGCAGTTCTTTTGGCAATATCATATGTGGCTAGTCAACACCAGTTACGAAAGCACAATAGTATTGCAACCTTCTCAAAGAAACCCCTGGCATTTGGCGTGCCCCTGATGTCCAGGTTGAAACTGTGAAACATGTGTTAACAAGCCATGCTCCACCGGACTGTGCATCAATATCATGAACTGAGGCACCCACTCGAGAAATTGAAGAGACCAGCCCAGAACTCACAAAATGTTGGACACATGCCAACAACCCTGCTTCTTTGCAAAAGTCAAACCAACACCGTAAAAGTCAGGTCCTGCCAAACATTACTTGTGGTATGTAAATCCAATTGTAGCAGAGCGGTTTTCGCCCAGTGACTGGCCATTGCTATTATGGGGGTTACAGAGTGGGCAGTAACACTGGCTCGGCACAAGACAAACGGAGGGCTACACACATACACAGGCTGGTTGTGAATGAATCATTGTGTTAGTAATTGCTCTGTCTAACCGCACTATGTGCTATATCTCAGAGCTGCCTGGTTTATTCTGGAGTTCTTTGTTCACTGTTCTAATCATTTTTTTAATCTCACCTTCCCCGGCTGTAATTCACTGGGCAGCATGTGTGCGTGAGGGGCGGAGATCACATCTCCACCCTACCTCAGTGCTCTCGCATTACCTTCCACAGCTATGTGTCTTTAAGCCGAGCCAGGATGGATCATGCATTTCCCGAGCTTTGTGAAAGATGCTGGCAGAGCTGATGTGCTGGCCAGATCAGGCTGTAGGATGATGAAGGGGCTCTGATTTTTCTATGTGGCCAGATAGAGCTTACCTCTTGTAACATGGAAGGCATCTCACAGACCAATGTGTATGAAAAGCCTCTGGCTGAAAACTCCGCTTTAAATCCCACTTCTCTGAGGATGACTCACAGACACTGAAAAGTTCCCAAAGACCCATTTCACGCACGGATCTAAAACCATGTTGTCGGTTCAAAGGACACAAGGCCAGTTGACGGACGCAACCTCGCTTTAGTTGCTGCTGAGGCAAATGTCTCTCCTCCCCGTTCCTGCCCCTCCCAGAGACGGGTGGCTGGAGGGGGAACGCCACCTTTCCTTGTGTTGTATCCTCTGCTCAGCTCCAATTTCTGTTGCTGTGTCTTCTTTTCTCCCTCTCTCCCGAGCACAAATGGAGAGAGAGAAAACCCAACTGGGAGACAGGCTAGAGAGACAGCTTCATTGGAAAAGAGTCATAGCACGGGCTGGCTACAAGCATTAGCATCTCAAAGCTGTACAGCTGTCTGGGAGCCTGTGGCAGGAAATACCACAGGGCGGCCAGAACTGGGAGCATTCAAGGCACATGGCAAAACCTGGCACAGAGTGTCATTTCAGGGATTAGGAATGGAGAATCCATCTCTATATGTTAAATGCACACATCGACATTATTTTTATATAAACATATACCTCTCACATAAGATTTATGTGCTTCTGTTGCATAAATAAATACATAAATATGTAAATTGCCATACACAATGGTTTAGTCCGGGAAAAATGGATTTTCATGTTTACCGTAGTTCCACTACAGTCTAAAAGTGACAGCTGTTCAACCATTGCCGGGGTACAGCCAATTTACTGAAGCAAAATATCACAGGGCTGACCTGGCAAAGATGTTACATACCTTACTGATCCTTAAAGATACAGGCCCCATAGATGTAATATTTATCAACCATGTCCCTACCGCTCACAAAACTTAAGAATCTTAAGTTAAGATGCATGTAACTTTGTAAAGTGTTGGGTAAATGTTCTCTCTTCAAAAATCTCTTATTCTCGGTTATTTACATGTTTGTAGAATTGCAATATTTAGTTATAAATACTCGTTTATTTATTCTTTTTCCCCCCTTCTCAAAACTTTACGTTTTCACAATTATTTGCATTAATTATATAAAATATATTTTTCTCCCATACTGTGAATTGTGCATCTCTCTCTCGTGTATGGGCAGTTTTATTTTTTTAAAATGACATGGAGTTAATAAAGAATATTTAACCGAAGAAAAAAGTTTGCAGATCTACAACGTATTTCATATCCTCAGGATGTTCCAAAGCACTTCATGGCAATGAAATACCTGTACTGTTATATCGGCACACAATTCCCAGCGACAAGCGTAATGTTGTCCTTTCTGTTTCTTCTGGTATAATTCTTTAATTTGATTGGTCCTGTTAAGCATGTGCTTTGCAGAAACCAAGGGAGAATACCAGTGACCAATGACAGAGAAGATATTGCAGCCACGTGCTTCTCATGGACCAATCAGGTTGTTAGAAAGTGACATCGTACCACAGACCAATCAGATGTTTAGAACACACCGTGGGAAGGTAAAGTTTTACATACATAAAAATATACATATACAACTATAAATACAGCATCCTTTACTTATATATTTATTCATGCAACTACCTTTTGCCAAGTCCAAAATGAAACAGGAATAGGGTGGGCAATGTGGAAAGGCAGAGGCCTGGGATCATGGGATGATTTATGCTTTATTGGTCATGGAAAATATATAAAAATCTTAATAAAGCGTCAATGTTTCCAAATCGTGAGATAGGAGCAAGTGGAAAAATCATACTATTGGTGTACTGTTCAAAATTTAGAAATTTCCAGACATCTGAATTTCAGGAAAAGGTTGGCTAAAGTAAATGTTGGTCCCTTTCGAGGACGAGACCAGGGAATTAGTGATGGGGAACATGGAGATGGCAGAAACTCTGAACAAATATTTTGTATCAGTCTTTACGGTAGAGGACACTAACAATATTCCAACAGTGGATAGTCAAGGGGCTATGAGGGGGAGGAACTTAACACAATCACAATCACTAAGGAGGTGGTACTCAGTAAGATAATGGGACTAAAGGCAGATAAATCCCCTGGATCTGATGGCTTGCATCCTCGGGTCTTAAGAGAAGTAGCGGCAGGGATTGTGGATGCATTGGTTGTAATTTACCAAAATTCCCTGATTCTGGGGAAGTCCCAGCAGATTGGAAAACTGCAAATGTAACGCCCCTATTTAAAAAAGGAGGCAGATAAAAAGCAGGAAACTACAGACCAGTTAGCCTAACGTCTGTGGTTGGGAAAATGTTGGAGTCCATTATTAAAGAAGCAGTAGCAGGACATTTGGATAAGCAAAATTCAGTCAGGCAGAGTCAGCATGGATATATGAAGGGGAAGTCATGTTTGACAAATTTGCTGGAGTTCTTTGAGGATGTAACGAAAAGGTGGATAAAGGGGAACCAGTGGATGTGGTGTATTTGGATTCCAGAAGGCATTTGACAAGGTGCCACATAAAAGGTTACTGCACAACATAAAAGTTCACGCGGTTGGGGGTAATATATTAGCATGGATAGAGGATTGGCTAACTACCAGAGAACAGAGAGTCGGATAAATGGTTCATTCTCTGGTTGGCAACCAGTAATGAATGGGGTGCTGCAGGGATCAGTGCTGGGACCCCAACTATTTACAATCTACATTAACGACTTGGAAGAAGGGACTGAGTATAACGTAGTCAAGTTTGCTGATGATACAAAGATGGGAGGAAAAGCAATGTGTGAGGAGGACACAAAAAATCTGCAAAAGGACATAGACAGACTAAGTGAGTGGGCAAACATTTGGTAGATGGAGTATAATGTTGGAAAGTGTTTAGCAGAAAAAATCAAAGAGCAAGTTATTATTTAAATGGAGAAAGATTGCAAAGTGCCACAGTACAGCGGTGTTATGTTCAGAATAACTCCACAAGACTGTATACTGTAAGCTCAAACTGTTATGCCCTTGGTCTCTTTAATGTAACTCCAGAGTGAGGAAGCAACATGGTAGACTGCCTTTTATACCTGCTTGCCTAAGTTGTGCAGGTGACCCCTGGGTTTCCAACAGGTGCACCCTCTGGTGGCAAGTCCCACACACTAGCAAAGTTTACATACACAAGCGGGACCTGGGGATATTTGTGCAGGAAACACAAATAATAGTATGCAGGTATAGCAAGTGATCAGGAAGGGCAATGGTATCTTGGCCTTTATTGCAAAGGAGATGGAGTATAAAAACAGGGAAGTCTTGCTACAGCTATACAAGGTATTGGTGAGGCCACACCTGGAATACTGCGTGCAGTTTTGGTTTTCATATTTACAAAAGGATATACTTGCTTTGGAGGCAGTTCAGAGAAGGTTCACTCAGTTGATTCCAGAGATGAGGAAAGGTTGAGTAGGTTGTGCCTCTACTCATTGGAATTCAGAAGAATGAGAGGTGACCTTATCGAAACGTATAAGATTATGAGAGGGCTTGACCAGGTGGATGTAGTGAGGATGTTTCCACTGATTGGGGAGACTAGAACTAGAGGGCATGATCTTAGAATAAGGGGCCGCACATTTAAAACAGAGACGAGAAGGAATTTCTTCTCTCAGAGGGTTGTAAATCTGTGGAATTCGCTGCCTCAGAGAACTGTGGAAGCTGGGACATTGAATAAATTTAAGACAGAAATAGACAGTTTCTTAACCGATAAGGGGTTATGGGGAGTGGGCAGGGAAGTGGACCTGAGTCCATGATTGGATCAGCCATGATCGTATTAAATGGCGGAGTAGGCTCAAGGGGTTGTATGGCCTACTCCTGCTCCTATTTCTTATGTTCTTATGTTCTAAAAGGTAACTGTCCAAAATTCAGTGGGTGGTGACCCAGCCCTGCGGCACATGTTAAAAGAAAATAGCATAGACTGAAGGCCGTACTATCAGATGAGACACAGTCCATCAAGCATCGATTGACAAACTGATCAGCATGTCCATCCACAAAACCCTCGAAACATCTCACACCTTTCCTCATAACAGGAAGCTCCAAACCCTCGCCCCCCCGCTTCCCCAGTGCACATTCTCTCTGCACTGAGAGACAGGAGACAGCATTACAGGCAGGTGCCACAACACAGTACCACAGATACCAAAAAACACAAAGGATTTTAATCCTACTCGTTCAGCAGAAACCTGGCGGGTGGGTTGTTAAAATCGCCTGGCTTTTATCTGTCCGAAAGCCGTCATGGTCACAACATCTGCAATTTTAACCTGCTCTGCTGAGCAGGCAGCAAGGACATGTTCCCGAACCCTTCAGAACTTTAACAATTTACAAGTCAATTCAATTATTCATACACTCGAAAAAACATTGGAACATTACAGAATTTTTGGTAGTTCAGAATTTTTTGTAGTTGCCAACTGCTGTATTTTAAGAGTTTCAATCCATTGTTGTTTCCTCAATAAAAAATAACCTGCGTTTATATAGCACTATTAATATAGAAAACATCCCAAGATGCTTCACAGAGTCATGAGTAAAAACAGATGCTGTAAAAGAAAGAAAAAGATTGGGAGTGGGTGGCAAAAAGCTTGGTCAAAGAGGTATGTTGTTAGGAGAGTCCTGAAGAGGCGGAGGCGATTAGGGAAGCTATTCCAGAGGGTGCTCAATGGGCAGCTGAAAGCATGGCTGTCAATGGTGGGGCTAAGGGAGGAAGGTTGCACGAGAGGCTGGAGTCAGTGGAACATAGACTTTGGCGGAGCTGGAGGAAATGACAGAGATGGCGAAGTGCCAGGGCCTTGAAGGGATTTAAAGATAGACAAGAGTTTTAAATTTCAGACATTGGAATTCTGGGAGCCAGTGCATGTGAGTGAGGACAACAACCACACCTTGTATTTATATAACACCTTCAAAATAGCGAAACCTTCCAAGGCACTTCACTGGAGTATTGTGAGATTTTAAAAACATTTGACGGCAGGCTGCATAACTAGAAAATTAGCACAGGTAACCAAAAGCTTGGTCAAAGAGGTATGTTTTAAGGAGCGTTTTGAAGGAGGAAAGAGTCGGGGAGAGGCGGAGAGGTTTCGGCAGGGAGCGTTTGGGCGGAGGTGATATGTGTGCAGGCTGGTGCTGGATAGGATACAGACAGCAGCATTTTAGATAAGCTGGAGTTTATGGAGGGTGGGTGATGGGAGGCCAGCCAGGAGAACATTGAACTTAAGGTATGAACCAGGGTTTCAGTGGTGGTGGCAGCAGTGTTACAGAGGTGGGAATAAGCGGTCTTTGTGATGGAGAGGAAAGAGAGTCAGAAACTAAGCTTGAGATGGAACAGGATGCTGAGGTTGCAACCTTGTTTAGCCTGAAACAATGCCCAGGCAGAGAGGAGGAGTCGGCGGAGAGGGAGCAAAGTTTGTGACAGTAAACGGAGACGATGGCATTGCTCTTTTGCATATTTAGCAGGAGGAAATTCTGACTCATCCAAGATTTGAGACAAACAGACTGACTGCACAGATGCAGTAGAGGAGTTGAGAGAGGTGATGGAAAGGTATAGGTTGATGTCATCAGTGTACGTGTGGAAGTTGACCCCATGTTAGTGCATGATATTGCCATGTAGATGAGGAAGTGGAGGGTTGAAGCTTGCATCCTTAGGGGACTTCAGATGTAACAGTGTAGGGATTCTACCCTACGTAAACTAGAGGTGATCCAAAACTCGGCTGCCCGTGTCCTAACTCGCTCCAAGTCCCGCTCAACCATCACCCCTGGGCTCGCTGACCTACATTGGCTTCCGGTTAAAGCAACGCCTCGATTTCAAAATTCTCATCCTTATTTTCAAAATCCCTCCATGGCCTCGCCCCTCCCTATCTCTGTAATCTCCTCCAGCCTCACAGTCCCTCAAGATGTCTGCGCTCCTCTAATTCTGCCCTCTTGAGCATCCCTGATTATAATCGCTCATAACATCGGTGGCCGTGCCTTCTGTTGCCTGGGCCCCAAGCTCTGGAACTCCCTGCCTAACCTCTCCGCCTCTCGACCTCCTTCAAGACGCTCCTTAAAACCTACCTCTTTGACCAAGCTTTTGGTCACCTGCGCTAATTTCTTCTTGTGCAGCTTGGTGTCAAATTTCTATCGCTCAACATTCCTGTGAAGCTACATTAATGCTGCTATATAAATACAAGTTGTTGTTGTTGGATGAGAAGAGAAGGCATTGCTGCAGATGCTCTGGCTTTCTGTTCACTGTTTTTTGTCTTGTATCTGTGTTATATTTACTTTCTGTACTGTAATGCATTAGAGCACTGAGACCCCATATCCCTTTGCGACTAGTACTGAGAACCCATGTCCAAATATGGATAGTACTGACTCCATCTTGCAATATGAGTACTGCTGAGACGCACTCTCCCAGTACAACAACAACTGACCCACTCTCCCAGGTCAACAACTGGTGACCCACTCTCCCAGTACAACAACAACTGACCCACTCTCCCAGTACAACAACTGGTGACCCACTCTCCCAGTACAACAACAACTGACCCACTCTCCCAGGTCAACAACTGGTGACCCACTCTCCCAGTACAACAACAACTGACCCACTCTCCCAGTACAACAACTGGTGACCCACTCTCCCAGTACAACAACAACTGACCCACTCTCCCAGTACAACAACTGGTGACCTACTCTCCCAGTACAACAACAACTGACCCACTCTCCCAGGTCAACAACTGCTGAGACGCACTCTCCCAGTACAACAACTGGTGACCCACTCTCCCAGTACAACAACTGGTGACCCACTCTCCCAGTACAACAACTGCTGAGCCACATTCTCCCAGTACAACAACTGCTGAGACCCACTCTCCCAGTACAACAACTGCTGGCCCACTCTCCCAGTACAACAACTGGTGACCCACTCTCCCAGTACAACAACTGCTGACCCACTCTCCCAGTACAACAACTGCTGAGACCCACTCTCCCAGTACAACAACTGCTGGCCTACTCTCCCAGTACAACAACTGCTGGCCCACTCTCCCAGTACAACAATTGCTGGCCCACTCTCCCAGTACAACAACTGCTGACCCACTCTCCCAGTACAACAACTGCTGGCCTACTCTCCCAGTACAACAACTGCTGGCCCACTCTCCCAGTACAACAATTGCTGGCCCACTCTCCCAGTACAACAACTGCTGACCCACTCTCCCAGTACAACAACTGCTGGCCCACTCTCCCCGTACAACAACAACTGACCAACTCTCCCAGTACAACAACTGCTGGCCCACTCTCCCAGTACAACAACAACTGACCAACTCTCCCAGTACAACAACTACTGACCCACTCTCCCAGTACAACAACTGCTGGCCCACTCTCCCAGTACAACAATTGCTGGCCCACTCTCCCAGTACAACAACTGCTGAGCCACACTCCAAGTACAACAACTGCTGGCCCATTCTCCCAGTACAACAACTACTGACCCACTCTCCCAGTACAACAACTGCTGGCCCACTCTCCCAGTACAACAACTGCTGACCCACTCTCCCAGTACAACAACTGCTGGCCCACTCTCCCAGTACAACAACAACTGACCAACTCTCCCAGTACAACAACTGCTGGCCCACTCTCCAAGTACAACAACTGGTGACGCACTCTCCCAGTACAACTGCTGACCCACTCTCCCAGAACAACAACTGCTGACCCACTCTCCCAGTACAACAACTGCTGACCCACTCTCCCAGTACAACAACTGCTGAGACGCACTCTCCCAGTACAACAACAACTGACCCACTCTCCCAGTACAACAACTGCTGAGACGCACCCTCCCATAACATCAACTGCTGAGACGCACTCTCCCAGTACAACAACTGGTGAACCACTCTCCCAGTACAACAACTGGTGACCCACTCTCCCAGTACAACAACTACTGAGCCACATTCTCCCAGTACAACAACTGCTGGCCCACTCTCCCAGTACAACAACAACTGACCCACTCTCCCAGTACAACAACTGCTGGCCCACTCTCCCAGTACAACAACAACTGACCCACTCTCCCAGTACAACAACTGCTGGCCCACTCTCCCAGTACAACAACAACTGACCCACTCTCCCAGTACAACAACTGCTGAGCCACATTCTCCCAGTACAACAACTGCTGGCCCACTCTCCCAGTACAACAACAACTGACCCACTCTCCCAGTACAACAACTGCTGGCCCACTCTCCCAGTACATCAACTGGTGACCCACTCTCCCAGTACAACAACTGCTGAGACCCACTCTCCCAGTACAACAACTGCTGGCCCACTCTCCCAGTACAACAACTACTGAGACCCACTCTCCCAGTACAACAACTGCTGGCCCACTCTCCCAGTACAACAACAACTGACCCACTCTCCCAGTACAACAACTGGTGACCTACTCTCCCAGTACAACAACAACTGACCCACTCTCCCAGGTCAACAACTGCTGAGACGCACTCTCCCAGTACAACAACTGGTGACCCACTCTCCCAGTACAACAACTGGTGACCCACTCTCCCAGTACAACAACTGCTGAGCCACATTCTCCCAGTACAACAACTGCTGAGACCCACTCTCCCAGTACAACAACTGCTGGCCCACTCTCCCAGTACAACAACTGGTGACCCACTCTCCCAGTACAACAACTGCTGACCCACTCTCCCAGTACAACAACTGCTGAGACCCACTCTCCCAGTACAACAACTGCTGGCCTACTCTCCCAGTACAACAACTGCTGGCCCACTCTCCCAGTACAACAACTGCTGACCCACTCTCCCAGTACAACAACTGCTGGCCTACTCTCCCAGTACAACAACTGCTGGCCCACTCTCCCAGTACAACAATTGCTGGCCCACTCTCCCAGTACAACAACTGCTGACCCACTCTCCCAGTACAACAACTGCTGGCCCACTCTCCCCGTACAACAACAACTGACCAACTCTCCCAGTACAACAACTGCTGGCCCACTCTCCCAGTACAACAATTGCTGGCCCACTCTCCCAGTACAACAACTGCTGAGCCACACTCCAAGTACAACAACTGCTGGCCCATTCTCCCAGTACAACAACTACTGACCCACTCTCCCAGTACAACAACTGCTGGCCCACTCTCCCAGTACAACAACAACTGACCAACTCTCCCAGTACAACAACTGCTGACCCACTCTCCCAGTACAACAACTGCTGGCCCACTCTCCCAGTACAACAACAACTGACCAACTCTCCCAGTACAACAACTGCTGACCCACTCTCCAAGTACAACAACTGGTGACGCACTCTCCCAGTACAACTGCTGACCCACTCTCCCAGAACAACAACTGCTGACCCACTCTCCCAGTACAACAACTGCTGACCCACTCTCCCAGTACAACAACTGCTGAGACGCACTCTCCCAGTACAACAACAACTGACCCACTCTCCCAGTACAACAACTGCTGAGACGCACCCTCCCAGTACATCAACTGCTGAGACGCACTCTCCCAGTACAACAACTGGTGAACCACTCTCCCAGTACAACAACTGGTGACCCACTCTCCCAGTACAACAACTACTGAGCCACATTCTCCCAGTACAACAACTGCTGGCCCACTCTCCCAGTACAACAACAACTGACCCACTCTCCCAGTACAACAACTGCTGGCCCACTCTCCCAGTACAACAACAACTGACCCACTCTCCCAGTACAACAACTACTGGCCCACTCTCCCAGTACAACAACAACTGACCCACTCTCCCAGTACAACAACTGCTGAGCCACATTCTCCCAGTACAACAACTGCTGGCCCACTCTCCCAGTACAACAACAACTGACCCACTCTCCCAGTACAACAACTGCTGGCCCACTCTCCCAGTACATCAACTGGTGACCCACTCTCCCAGTACAACAACTGCTGAGACCCACTCTCCCAGTACAACAACTGCTGGCCCACTCTCCCAGTACAACAACTGGTGACCCACTCTCCCAGTACAACAATTGCTGGCCAACTCTCCCAGTACAACAACTGCTGACCCATTCTCCCAGTACAACAACTGCTGACCCACTCTCCCAGTACAACAACTGCTGGCCCACTCTCCCAGTACAACAACTGCTGACCCACTCTCCCAGTACAACAACTGCTGGCCCACTCTCCCAGTACAACAATTGCTGGCCCACTCTCCCAGTACAACAACTGCTGACCCACTCTCCCAGTACAACAACTGCTGACCAACTCTCCCAGTACAACAACTGCTGAGACGCACCCTCCCAGTACATCAACTGCTGAGACGCACTCTCCCAGTACAACAACTGGTGAACCACTCTCCCAGTACAACAACAACTGACCCACTCTCCCAGTACAACAACTGCTGAGACGCACCCTCCCAGTACATCAACTGCTGAGACGCACTCTCCCAGTACAACAACTGGTGAACCACTCTCCCAGTACAACAACTGGTGACCCACTCTCCCAGTACAACAACTGCTGAGCCACATTCTCCCAGTACAACAACTGCTGGCCCACTCTCCCAGTACAACAACTGGTGAACCACTCTCCCAGTACAACAACAACTGACCCACTCTCCCAGTACAACAACTGCTGAGACGCACCCTCCCAGTACATCAACTGCTGAGACGCACTCTCCCAGTACAACAACTGGTGACCCACTCTCCCAGTACAACAACTGCTGAGCCACATTCTCCCAGTACAACAACTGCTGACCCACTCTCCCAGTACAACAACAACTGACCCACTCTCCCAGTACAACAACTGCTGGCCCACTCTCCCAGTACAACAACTGCTGACCCACTCTCCCAGTACATCAACTGCTGAGACGCACTCTCCCAGTACAACAACTGCTGACCCACTCTCCCAGTACAACAACTGCTGAGACGCACTCTCCCAGTACATCAACTGCTGAGACCCACTCTCCCAGTACAACAACTACTGAGACCCACTCTCCCAGTACAACAACTGCTGAGACCCACTCTCCCAGTACAACAACTACTGGCCAACTCTCCCAGTACAACAACTGCTGGCCCACCCTCCAAGTGCAACAACTGCTGAAATGCACTCTCCCAGTACAACAACTGCTGACCCACTCTCCCAGTACAACTGGTGACCCACTCTCCCAGTACAACAACTACTGAGACGCACTCTCCCAGTACAACAACTGCTGACCCACTCTCCCAGTACAACTGCTGACCCACTCTCCCAGTACAACTGGTGACCCACTCTCCCAGAACATCAACTGCTGAGACGCACTCTCCCAGTACAACAACTAGTGACCCACTCACCCAGTACAACAACTGCTGACCCACTCTCCCAATACAACAATTGCTGGCCCACTCTCCCAGTACAACAACTGGTGACGCACTCTCCCAGTACATCAACAACTGACCAACTCTCCCAGTACAACAACTGCTGACCCACTCTCCCAGTACATCAACAACTGACCAACTCTCCCAGTACAACAACTGCTGAACCACTCTCCCAGTACAACAACTGCTGACCCACTCTCCCAGTACAGCAACTGCTGGCCCACTCTCCTGGTACATCAACTGCTGGCGCACCCTCCAAGTACAACAACTGCTGAAATGCACTCTCCCAGTACAACAACTGCTGACCCACTCTCCCAGTACAACTGGTGACCCACTCTCCCAGTACATCAACTGCTGAGACGCACTCTCCCAGTACAACAACTGGTGACCCATTCTCCCAGTACAACAACTGCTGACCCACTCTCCCAGTACAACAACTACTGACCCAGTACGACAACTGCTGACCCACTCTCCCAGTACAACAACTACTGACCCACTCTCCCAGTACAACAACTGCTGGCCCACTCTCCCAATACAACAATTGCTGGCCCACTCTCCCAGTACAACAACTGCTGACCCACTCTCCCCGTACAACAACTACTGACCCACTCTCCCAGTACAACAACTGCTGGCCCACTCTCCCAGTACAACAACTGCTGACCCACTCTCCCAGTACATCAACTGCTGACCCACTCTCCCAGTACATCAACTGCTGACCCACTCTCCCAGTACAACAACTGCTGACCCACTCTCCCAGTACAACAACAACTGACCCACTCTCCCAGTACAACAACTGCTGACCCACTCTCCCAGTACAACAACTGCTGACCCACTCTCCCAGTACATCAACTGCTGAGACGCACTCTCCCAGTACAACAACTGCTGACCCACTCTCCCAGTACAACAACTGCTGAGACGCACTCTCCCAGTACATCAACTGCTGAGACCCACTCTCCCAGTACAACAACTACTGAGACCCACTCTCCCAGTACAACAACTGCTGAGACCCACTCTCCCAGTACAACAACTACTGGCCAACTCTCCCAGTACAACAACAACTGACCAACTCTCCCAGTACAACAACTGCTGACCCACTCTCCCAGTACAACAACTGCTGGCCCACTCTCCCAGTACAACAACAACTGACCAACTCTCCCAGTACAACAACTGCTGACCCACTCTCCAAGTACAACAACTGGTGACGCACTCTCCCAGTACAACTGCTGACCCACTCTCCCAGAACAACAACTGCTGACCCACTCTCCCAGTACAACAACTGCTGACCCACTCTCCCAGTACAACAACTGCTGAGACGCACTCTCCCAGTACAACAACAACTGACCCACTCTCCCAGTACAACAACTGCTGAGACGCACCCTCCCAGTACATCAACTGCTGAGACGCACTCTCCCAGTACAACAACTGGTGAACCACTCTCCCAGTACAACAACTGGTGACCCACTCTCCCAGTACAACAACTACTGAGCCACATTCTCCCAGTACAACAACTGCTGGCCCACTCTCCCAGTACAACAACAACTGACCCACTCTCCCAGTACAACAACTGCTGGCCCACTCTCCCAGTACAACAACAACTGACCCACTCTCCCAGTACAACAACTACTGGCCCACTCTCCCAGTACAACAACAACTGACCCACTCTCCCAGTACAACAACTGCTGAGCCACATTCTCCCAGTACAACAACTGCTGGCCCACTCTCCCAGTACAACAACAACTGACCCACTCTCCCAGTACAACAACTGCTGGCCCACTCTCCCAGTACATCAACTGGTGACCCACTCTCCCAGTACAACAACTGCTGAGACCCACTCTCCCAGTACAACAACTGCTGGCCCACTCTCCCAGTACAACAACTGGTGACCCACTCTCCCAGTACAACAATTGCTGGCCAACTCTCCCAGTACAACAACTGCTGACCCATTCTCCCAGTACAACAACTGCTGACCCACTCTCCCAGTACAACAACTGCTGGCCCACTCTCCCAGTACAACAACTGCTGACCCACTCTCCCAGTACAACAACTGCTGGCCCACTCTCCCAGTACAACAATTGCTGGCCCACTCTCCCAGTACAACAACTGCTGACCCACTCTCCCAGTACAACAACTGCTGACCAACTCTCCCAGTACAACAACTGCTGAGACGCACCCTCCCAGTACATCAACTGCTGAGACGCACTCTCCCAGTACAACAACTGGTGAACCACTCTCCCAGTACAACAACAACTGACCCACTCTCCCAGTACAACAACTGCTGAGACGCACCCTCCCAGTACATCAACTGCTGAGACGCACTCTCCCAGTACAACAACTGGTGAACCACTCTCCCAGTACAACAACTGGTGACCCACTCTCCCAGTACAACAACTGCTGAGCCACATTCTCCCAGTACAACAACTGCTGGCCCACTCTCCCAGTACAACAACTGGTGAACCACTCTCCCAGTACAACAACAACTGACCCACTCTCCCAGTACAACAACTGCTGAGACGCACCCTCCCAGTACATCAACTGCTGAGACGCACTCTCCCAGTACAACAACTGGTGACCCACTCTCCCAGTACAACAACTGCTGAGCCACATTCTCCCAGTACAACAACTGCTGACCCACTCTCCCAGTACAACAACAACTGACCCACTCTCCCAGTACAACAACTGCTGGCCCACTCTCCCAGTACAACAACTGCTGACCCACTCTCCCAGTACATCAACTGCTGAGACGCACTCTCCCAGTACAACAACTGCTGACCCACTCTCCCAGTACAACAACTGCTGAGACGCACTCTCCCAGTACATCAACTGCTGAGACCCACTCTCCCAGTACAACAACTACTGAGACCCACTCTCCCAGTACAACAACTGCTGAGACCCACTCTCCCAGTACAACAACTACTGGCCAACTCTCCCAGTACAACAACTGCTGGCCCACCCTCCAAGTGCAACAACTGCTGAAATGCACTCTCCCAGTACAACAACTGCTGACCCACTCTCCCAGTACAACTGGTGACCCACTCTCCCAGTACAACAACTACTGAGACGCACTCTCCCAGTACAACAACTGCTGACCCACTCTCCCAGTACAACTGCTGACCCACTCTCCCAGTACAACTGGTGACCCACTCTCCCAGAACATCAACTGCTGAGACGCACTCTCCCAGTACAACAACTAGTGACCCACTCACCCAGTACAACAACTGCTGACCCACTCTCCCAATACAACAATTGCTGGCCCACTCTCCCAGTACAACAACTGGTGACGCACTCTCCCAGTACATCAACAACTGACCAACTCTCCCAGTACAACAACTGCTGACCCACTCTCCCAGTACATCAACAACTGACCAACTCTCCCAGTACAACAACTGCTGAACCACTCTCCCAGTACAACAACTGCTGACCCACTCTCCCAGTACAGCAACTGCTGGCCCACTCTCCTGGTACATCAACTGCTGGCGCACCCTCCAAGTACAACAACTGCTGAAATGCACTCTCCCAGTACAACAACTGCTGACCCACTCTCCCAGTACAACTGGTGACCCACTCTCCCAGTACATCAACTGCTGAGACGCACTCTCCCAGTACAACAACTGGTGACCCATTCTCCCAGTACAACAACTGCTGACCCACTCTCCCAGTACAACAACTACTGACCCAGTACGACAACTGCTGACCCACTCTCCCAGTACAACAACTACTGACCCACTCTCCCAGTACAACAACTGCTGGCCCACTCTCCCAATACAACAATTGCTGGCCCACTCTCCCAGTACAACAACTGCTGACCCACTCTCCCCGTACAACAACTACTGACCCACTCTCCCAGTACAACAACTGCTGGCCCACTCTCCCAGTACAACAACTGCTGACCCACTCTCCCAGTACATCAACTGCTGACCCACTCTCCCAGTACATCAACTGCTGACCCACTCTCCCAGTACAACAACTGCTGACCCACTCTCCCAGTACAACAACAACTGACCCACTCTCCCAGTACAACAACTGCTGACCCACTCTCCCAGTACAACAACTGCTGACCCACTCTCCCAGTACATCAACTGCTGAGACGCACTCTCCCAGTACAACAACTGCTGACCCACTCTCCCAGTACAACAACTGCTGAGACGCACTCTCCCAGTACATCAACTGCTGAGACCCACTCTCCCAGTACAACAACTACTGAGACCCACTCTCCCAGTACAACAACTGCTGAGACCCACTCTCCCAGTACAACAACTACTGGCCAACTCTCCCAGTACAACAACTGCTGGCCCACCCTCCAAGTACAACAACTGCTGAAATGCACTCTCCCAGTACAACAACTGCTGACCCACTCTCCCAGTACAACTGGTGACCCACTCTCCCAGTACAACAACTACTGAGACGCACTCTCCCAGTACAACAACTGCTGACCCACTCTCCCAGTACAACTGGTGACCCACTCTCCCAGTACATCAACTGCTGAGACGCACTCTCCCAGTACAACAACTAGTGACCCACTCTCCCAGTACAACAACTGCTGGCCCATTCTCCCAGTACAACAACTACTGACCCACTCTCCCAGTACAACAACTGCTGGCCCACTCTCCCAGTACAACAACAACTGACCAACTCTCCCAGTACAACAACTGCTGGCCCACTCTCCCAGTACAACAACTGGTGACGCACTCTCCCAGTATAACTGCTGACCCACTCTCCCAGTACAACAACTGCTGACCCACTCTCCCAGTACAACAACTGCTGACCCACTCTCCCAGTACAACAACTGCTGAGACGCACTCTCCCAGTACAACAACAACTGACCCACTCTCCCAGTACAACAACTGCTGAGACGCACCCTCCCAGTACATCAACTGCTGAGACGCAATCTCCCAGTACAACAACTGGTGAACCACTCTCCCAGTACAACAACAACTGACCCACTCTCCCAGTACAACAACTGCTGAGACGCACCCTCCCAGTACATCAACTGCTGAGACGCACTCTCCCAGTACAACAACTGGTGAACCACTCTCCCAGCACAACAACTGGTGACCCACTCTCCCAGTACAACAACTGCTGAGCCACATTCTCTCAGTACAACAACTACTGGCCCACTCTCCCAGCACAACAACAACTGGCCCACTCTCCCAGCACAACAACAACTGACCCACTCTCCCAGTACAACAACTGCTGGCCCACTCTCCCAGTACAACAACTGCTGGCCCACCCTCCAAGTACAACAACTGCTGAAATGCACTCTCCCAGTACAACAACTGCTGACCCACTCTCCCAGTACAACTGGTGACCCACTCTCCCAGTACAACAACTACTGAGACGCACTCTCCCAGTACAACAACTGCTGACCCACTCTCCCAGTACAACTGGTGACCCACTCTCCCAGTACATCAACTGCTGAGACGCACTCTCCCAGTACAACAACTAGTGACCCACTCTCCCAGTACAACAACTGCTGACCCACTCTCCCAATACAACAATTGCTGGCCCACTCTCCCAGTACAACAACTGGTGACGCACTCTCCCAGTACATCAACAACTGACCAAGTTGTCTCCCAGTACAACAACTGCTGACCCACTCTCCCGGTACATCAACTGCTGACCCACTCTCCCAGTACAACAACTGCTGAACCACTCTCCCAGTACAACAACTGCTGACCCACTCTCCCGGTACATCAACTGCTGACCCACTCTCCCAGTACAACAACTGCTGGCCCACCCTCCAAGTACAACAACTGCTGAAATGCACTCTCCCAGTACAACAACTACTGACCCACTCTCCCAGTACTACAACTGGTGACCCACTCTCCCAGTACAACAACTGCTGGCTCACTCTCCCAATACAACAATTGCTGGCCCACTCTCCCAGTACAACAACTACTGACCCACTCTCCCAGTACAACAACTGCTGGCCCACTCTCCCAGTACAACAACTGGTGACGCACTCTCCCAGTACAACAACTACTGACCCACTCTCCCAGTACATCAACTGCTGAGACGCACTCTCCCAGTACAACAATTGGTGACCCACTCTCCCAGTACAACAACTGGTGACCCACTCTCCCAGTACAACAACTGCTGAGACGCACTCTCCCAGTACATCAACTGCTGAGACGCACTCTCCCAGTACATCAACTGCTGAGACCCACTCTCCCAGTACAACAACTGCTGAGACGCACTCTCCCAGTACAACAACTGGTGACCCACTCTCCCAGTACAACTGCTGAGCCACATTATCCCAGTACAACAACTGCTGGCCCACTCTCCCAGTACAACAACTGCTGGCCCACTCTCCCAGTACAACAACTGCTGGCCCACCCTCCAAGTACAACAACTGCTGAAATGCACTCTCCCAGTACAACAACTGCTGACCCACTCTCCCAGTACAACTGGTGACCCACTCTCCCAGTACAACAACTGCTGACCCACTCTCCCAGTACAACAACTGCTGACCCACTCTCCCAGTACAACTGGTAACCCACTCTCCCAGTACAACAACTGGTGACCCACTCTCCCAGGACAACAACAGCTGAGACCCACTCTCCCAGTACATCAACTGCCGGACCACTCTCCCAGTACAACAACAACTGACCCACTCTCCCAGTACAACAACTGCTGAGACCCACTCTCCCAGTACAACAACTACTGGCCAACTCTCCCAGTACAACAACTGCTGGCCCACCCTCCAAGTACAACAACTGCTGAAATGCACTCTCCCAGTACAACAACTGCTGACCCACTCTCCCAGTACAACTGGTGACCCACTCTCCCAGTACAACAACTACTGAGACGCACTCTCCCAGTACAACAACTGCTGACCCACTCTCCCAGTACAACTGGTGACCCACTCTCCCAGTACATCAACTGCTGAGACGCACTCTCCCAATACAACAATTGCTGGCCCACTCTCCCAGTACAACAACTGGTGACGCACTCTCCCAGTACATCAACAACTGACCAAGTTGTCTCCCAGTACAACAACTGCTGACCCACTCTCCCGGTACATCAACTGCTGACCCACTCTCCCAGTACAACAACTGCTGACCCACTCTCCCAGTACAACAACTGCTGGCCTACTCTCCCAGTACAACAACTGCTGGCCCACTCTCCCAGTACAACAATTGCTGGCCCACTCTCCCAGTACAACAACTGCTGACCCACTCTCCCAGTACAACAACTGCTGGCCCACTCTCCCCGTACAACAACAACTGACCAACTCTCCCAGTACAACAACTGCTGGCCCACTCTCCCAGTACAACAACAACTGACCAACTCTCCCAGTACAACAACTACTGACCCACTCTCCCAGTACAACAACTGCTGGCCCACTCTCCCTGTACAACAATTGCTGGCCCACTCTCCCAGTACAACAACTGCTGAGCCACACTCCAAGTACAACAACTGCTGGCCCATTCTCCCAGTACAACAACTACTGACCCACTCTCCCAGTACAACAACTGCTGGCCCACTCTCCCAGTACAACAACTGCTGACCCACTCTCCCAGTACAACAACTGCTGGCCCACTCTCCCAGTACAACAACAACTGACCAACTCTCCCAGTACAACAACTGCTGGCCCACTCTCCAAGTACAACAACTGGTGACGCACTCTCCCAGTACAACTGCTGACCCACTCTCCCAGAACAACAACTGCTGACCCACTCTCCCAGTACAACAACTGCTGACCCACTCTCCCAGTACAACAACTGCTGAGACGCACTCTCCCAGTACAACAACAACTGACCCACTCTCCCAGTACAACAACTGCTGAGACGCACCCTCCCAGTACATCAACTGCTGAGACGCACTCTCCCAGTACAACAACTGGTGAACCACTCTCCCAGTACAACAACTGGTGACCCACTCTCCCAGTACAACAACTACTGAGCCACATTCTCCCAGTACAACAACTGCTGGCCCACTCTCCCAGTACAACAACAACTGACCCACTCTCCCAGTACAACAACTGCTGGCCCACTCTCCCAGTACAACAACAACTGACCCACTCTCCCAGTACAACAACTGCTGGCCCACTCTCCCAGTACAACAACAACTGACCCACTCTCCCAGTACAACAACTGCTGAGCCATATTCTCCCAGTACAACAACTGCTGGCCCACTCTCCCAGTACAACAACAACTGACCCACTCTCCCAGTACAACAACTGCTGGCCCACTCTCCCAGTACATCAACTGGTGACCCACTCTCCCAGTACAACAACTGCTGAGACCCACTCTCCCAGTACAACAACTGCTGGCCCACTCTCCCAGTACAACAACTACTGAGACCCACTCTCCCAGTACAACAACTGCTGGCCCACTCTCCCAGTACAACAACAACTGACCCACTCTCCCAGTACAACAACTGGTGACCTACTCTCCCAGTACAACAACAACTGACCCACTCTCCCAGGTCAACAACTGCTGAGACGCACTCTCCCAGTACAACAACTGGTGACCCACTCTCCCAGTACAACAACTGGTGACCCACTCTCCCAGTACAACAACTGCTGAGCCACATTCTCCCAGTACAACAACTGCTGAGACCCACTCTCCCAGTACAACAACTGCTGGCCCACTCTCCCAGTACAACAGCTGGTGACCCACTCTCCCAGTACAACAACTGCTGACCCACTCTCCCAGTACAACAACTGCTGAGACCCACTCTCCCAGTACAACAACTGCTGGCCTACTCTCCCAGTACAACAACTGCTGGCCCACTCTCCCAGTACAACAATTGCTGGCCCACTCTCCCAGTACAACAACTGCTGACCCACTCTCCCAGTACAACAACTGCTGGCCTACTCTCCCAGTACAACAACTGCTGGCCCACTCTCCCAGTACAACAATTGCTGGCCCACTCTCCCAGTACAACAACTGCTGACCCACTCTCCCAGTACAACAACTGCTGGCCCACTCTCCCCGTACAACAACAACTGACCAACTCTCCCAGTACAACAACTGCTGGCCCACTCTCCCAGTACAACAATTGCTGGCCCACTCTCCCAGTACAACAACTGCTGAGCCACACTCCAAGTACAACAACTGCTGGCCCATTCTCCCAGTACAACAACTACTGACCCACTCTCCCAGTACAACAACTGCTGGCCCACTCTCCCAGTACAACAACAACTGACCAACTCTCCCAGTACAACAACTGCTGACCCACTCTCCCAGTACAACAACTGCTGGCCCACTCTCCCAGTACAACAACAACTGACCAACTCTCCCAGTACAACAACTGCTGACCCACTCTCCAAGTACAACAACTGGTGACGCACTCTCCCAGTACAACTGCTGACCCACTCTCCCAGAACAACAACTGCTGACCCACTCTCCCAGTACAACAACTGCTGACCCACTCTCCCAGTACAACAACTGCTGAGACGCACTCTCCCAGTACAACAACAACTGACCCACTCTCCCAGTACAACAACTGCTGAGACGCACCCTCCCAGTACATCAACTGCTGAGACGCACTCTCCCAGTACAACAACTGGTGAACCACTCTCCCAGTACAACAACTGGTGACCCACTCTCCCAGTACAACAACTACTGAGCCACATTCTCCCAGTACAACAACTGCTGGCCCACTCTCCCAGTACAACAACAACTGACCCACTCTCCCAGTACAACAACTGCTGGCCCACTCTCCCAGTACAACAACAACTGACCCACTCTCCCAGTACAACAACTGCTGGCACACTCTCCCAGTACAACAACAACTGACCCACTCTCCCAGTACAACAACTGCTGAGCCACATTCTCCCAGTACAACAACTGCTGGCCCACTCTCCCAGTACAACAACAACTGACCCACTCTCCCAGTACAACAACTGCTGGCCCACTCTCCCAGTACATCAACTGGTGACCCACTCTCCCAGTACAACAACTGCTGAGACCCACTCTCCCAGTACAACAACTGCTGGCCCACTCTCCCAGTACAACAACTGGTGACCCACTCTCCCAGTACAACAATTGCTGGCCAACTCTCCCAGTACAACAACTGCTGACCCATTCTCCCAGTACAACAACTGCTGACCCACTCTCCCAGTACAACAACTGCTGGCCCACTCTCCCAGTACAACAACTGCTGACCCACTCTCCCAGTACAACAACTGCTGGCCCACTCTCCCAGTACAACAATTGCTGGCCCACTCTCCCAGTACAACAACTGCTGACCCACTCTCCCAGTACAACAACTGCTGACCAACTCTCCCAGTACAACAACTGCTGAGACGCACCCTCCCAGTACATCAACTGCTGAGACGCACTCTCCCAGTACAACAACTGGTGAACCACTCTCCCAGTACAACAACAACTGACCCACTCTCCCAGTACAACAACTGCTGAGACGCACCCTCCCAGTACATCAACTGCTGAGACGCACTCTCCCAGTACAACAACTGGTGAACCACTCTCCCAGTACAACAACTGGTGACCCACTCTCCCAGTACAACAACTGCTGAGCCACATTCTCCCAGTACAACAACTGCTGGCCCACTCTCCCAGTACAACAACTGGTGAACCACTCTCCCAGTACAACAACAACTGACCCACTCTCCCAGTACAACAACTGCTGAGACGCACCCTCCCAGTACATCAACTGCTGAGACGCACTCTCCCAGTACAACAACTGGTGAACCACTCTCCCAGTACAACAACTGGTGACCCACTCTCCCAGTACAACAACTGCTGAGCCACATTCTCCCAGTACAACAACTGCTGACCCACTCTCCCAGTACAACAACAACTGACCCACTCTCCCAGTACAACAACTGCTGGCCCACTCTCCCAGTACAACAACTGCTGACCCACTCTCCCAGTACATCAACTGCTGAGACGCACTCTCCCAGTACAACAACTGCTGACCCACTCTCCCAGTACAACAACTGCTGAGACGCATTCTCCCAGTACATCAACTGCTGAGACCCACTCTCCCAGTACAACAACTACTGAGACCCACTCTCCCAGTACAACAACTGCTGAGACCCACTCTCCCAGTACAACAACTACTGGCCAACTCTCCCAGTACAACAACTGCTGGCCCACCCTCCAAGTGCAACAACTGCTGAAATGCACTCTCCCAGTACAACAACTGCTGACCCACTCTCCCAGTACAACTGGTGACCCACTCTCCCAGTACAACAACTACTGAGACGCACTCTCCCAGTACAACAACTGCTGACCCACTCTCCCAGTACAACTGCTGACCCACTCTCCCAGTACAACTGGTGACCCACTCTCCCAGAACATCAACTGCTGAGACGCACTCTCCCAGTACAACAACTAGTGACCCACTCACCCAGTACAACAACTGCTGACCCACTCTCCCAATACAACAATTGCTGGCCCACTCTCCCAGTACAACAACTGGTGACGCACTCTCCCAGTACATCAACAACTGACCAACTCTCCCAGTACAACAACTGCTGACCCACTCTCCCAGTACATCAACAACTGACCAACTCTCCCAGTACAACAACTGCTGAACCACTCTCCCAGTACAACAACTGCTGACCCACTCTCCCAGTACAGCAACTGCTGGCCCACTCTCCTGGTACATCAACTGCTGGCGCACCCTCCAAGTACAACAACTGCTGAAATGCACTCTCCCAGTACAACAACTGCTGACCCACTCTCCCAGTACAACTGGTGACCCACTCTCCCAGTACATCAACTGCTGAGACGCACTCTCCCAGTACAACAACTGGTGACCCATTCTCCCAGTACAACAACTGCTGACCCACTCTCCCAGTACAACAACTACTGACCCAGTACGACAACTGCTGACCCACTCTCCCAGTACAACAACTACTGACCCACTCTCCCAGTACAACAACTGCTGGCCCACTCTCCCAATACAACAATTGCTGGCCCACTCTCCCAGTACAACAACTGCTGACCCACTCTCCCCGTACAACAACTACTGACCCACTCTCCCAGTACAACAACTGCTGGCCCACTCTCCCAGTACAACAACTGCTGACCCACTCTCCCAGTACATCAACTGCTGACCCACTCTCCCAGTACATCAACTGCTGACCCACTCTCCCAGTACAACAACTGCTGACCCACTCTCCCAGTACAACAACAACTGACCCACTCTCCCAGTACAACAACTGCTGACCCACTCTCCCAGTACAACAACTGCTGACCCACTCTCCCAGTACATCAACTGCTGAGACGCACTCTCCCAGTACAACAACTGCTGACCCACTCTCCCAGTACAACAACTGCTGAGACGCACTCTCCCAGTACATCAACTGCTGAGACCCACTCTCCCAGTACAACAACTACTGAGACCCACTCTCCCAGTACAACAACTGCTGAGACCCACTCTCCCAGTACAACAACTACTGGCCAACTCTCCCAGTACAACAACTGCTGGCCCACCCTCCAAGTACAACAACTGCTGAAATGCACTCTCCCAGTACAACAACTGCTGACCCACTCTCCCAGTACAACTGGTGACCCACTCTCCCAGTACAACAACTACTGAGACGCACTCTCCCAGTACAACAACTGCTGACCCACTCTCCCAGTACAACTGGTGACCCACTCTCCCAGTACATCAACTGCTGAGACGCACTCTCCCAGTACAACAACTAGTGACCCACTCTCCCAGTACAACAACTGCTGGCCCATTCTCCCAGTACAACAACTACTGACCCACTCTCCCAGTACAACAACTGCTGGCCCACTCTCCCAGTACAACAACAACTGACCAACTCTCCCAGTACAACAACTGCTGGCCCACTCTCCCAGTACAACAACTGGTGACGCACTCTCCCAGTATAACTGCTGACCCACTCTCCCAGTACAACAACTGCTGACCCACTCTCCCAGTACAACAACTGCTGACCCACTCTCCCAGTACAACAACTGCTGAGACGCACTCTCCCAGTACAACAACAACTGACCCACTCTCCCAGTACAACAACTGCTGAGACGCACCCTCCCAGTACATCAACTGCTGAGACGCAATCTCCCAGTACAACAACTGGTGAACCACTCTCCCAGTACAACAACAACTGACCCACTCTCCCAGTACAACAACTGCTGAGACGCACCCTCCCAGTACATCAACTGCTGAGACGCACTCTCCCAGTACAACAACTGGTGAACCACTCTCCCAGCACAACAACTGGTGACCCACTCTCCCAGTACAACAACTGCTGAGCCACATTCTCTCAGTACAACAACTACTGGCCCACTCTCCCAGCACAACAACAACTGACACACTCTCCCAGTACAACAACTGCTGGCCCACTCTCCCAGTACAACAACTGCTGACCCACTCTCCCAGTACATCAACTGCTGAGACGCACTCTCCCAGTACAACAACTGCTGACCCACTCTCCCAGTACAACAACTGCTGAGACGCACTCTCCCAGTACATCAACTACTGAGACCCACTCTCCCAGTACAACAACTGCTGGCCCACTCTCCCAGTACAACAACAACTGACCCACTCTCCCAGTACAACAACTGGTGACCTACTCTCCCAGTACAACAACAACTGACCCACTCTCCCAGGTCAACAACTGCTGAGACGCACTCTCCCAGTACAACAACTGGTGACCCACTCTCCCAGTACAACAACTGGTGACCCACTCTCCCAGTACAACAACTGCTGAGCCACATTCTCCCAGTACAACAACTGCTGAGACCCACTCTCCCAGTACAACAACTGCTGGCCCACTCTCCCAGTACAACAGCTGGTGACCCACTCTCCCAGTACAACAACTGCTGACCCACTCTCCCAGTACAACAACTGCTGAGACCCACTCTCCCAGTACAACAACTGCTGGCCTACTCTCCCAGTACAACAACTGCTGGCCCACTCTCCCAGTACAACAATTGCTGGCCCACTCTCCCAGTACAACAACTGCTGACCCACTCTCCCAGTACAACAACTGCTGGCCTACTCTCCCAGTACAACAACTGCTGGCCCACTCTCCCAGTACAACAATTGCTGGCCCACTCTCCCAGTACAACAACTGCTGACCCACTCTCCCAGTACAACAACTCCTGGCCCACTCTCCCCGTACAACAACAACTGACCAACTCTCCCAGTACAACAACTGCTGGCCCACTCTCCCAGTACAACAATTGCTGGCCCACTCTCCCAGTACAACAACTGCTGAGCCACACTCCAAGTACAACAACTGCTGGCCCATTCTCCCAGTACAACAACTACTGACCCACTCTCCCAGTACAACAACTGCTGGCCCACTCTCCCAGTACAACAACAACTGACCAACTCTCCCAGTACAACAACTGCTGACCCACTCTCCCAGTACAACAACTGCTGGCCCACTCTCCCAGTACAACAACAACTGACCAACTCTCCCAGTACAACAACTGCTGACCCACTCTCCAAGTACAACAACTGGTGACGCACTCTCCCAGTACAACTGCTGACCCACTCTCCCAGAACAACAACTGCTGACCCACTCTCCCAGTACAACAACTGCTGACCCACTCTCCCAGTACAACAACTGCTGAGACGCACTCTCCCAGTACAACAACAACTGACCCACTCTCCCAGTACAACAACTGCTGAGACGCACCCTCCCAGTACATCAACTGCTGAGACGCACTCTCCCAGTACAACAACTGGTGAACCACTCTCCCAGTACAACAACTGGTGACCCACTCTCCCAGTACAACAACTACTGAGCCACATTCTCCCAGTACAACAACTGCTGGCCCACTCTCCCAGTACAACAACAACTGACCCACTCTCCCAGTACAACAACTGCTGGCCCACTCTCCCAGTACAACAACAACTGACCCACTCTCCCAGTACAACAACTGCTGGCACACTCTCCCAGTACAACAACAACTGACCCACTCTCCCAGTACAACAACTGCTGAGCCACATTCTCCCAGTACAACAACTGCTGGCCCACTCTCCCAGTACAACAACAACTGACCCACTCTCCCAGTACAACAACTGCTGGCCCACTCTCCCAGTACATCAACTGGTGACCCACTCTCCCAGTACAACAACTGCTGAGACCCACTCTCCCAGTACAACAACTGCTGGCCCACTCTCCCAGTACAACAACTGGTGACCCACTCTCCCAGTACAACAATTGCTGGCCAACTCTCCCAGTACAACAACTGCTGACCCATTCTCCCAGTACAACAACTGCTGACCCACTCTCCCAGTACAACAACTGCTGGCCCACTCTCCCAGTACAACAACTGCTGACCCACTCTCCCAGTACAACAACTGCTGGCCCACTCTCCCAGTACAACAATTGCTGGCCCACTCTCCCAGTACAACAACTGCTGACCCACTCTCCCAGTACAACAACTGCTGACCAACTCTCCCAGTACAACAACTGCTGAGACGCACCCTCCCAGTACATCAACTGCTGAGACGCACTCTCCCAGTACAACAACTGGTGAACCACTCTCCCAGTACAACAACAACTGACCCACTCTCCCAGTACAACAACTGCTGAGACGCACCCTCCCAGTACATCAACTGCTGAGACGCACTCTCCCAGTACAACAACTGGTGAACCACTCTCCCAGTACAACAACTGGTGACCCACTCTCCCAGTACAACAACTGCTGAGCCACATTCTCCCAGTACAACAACTGCTGGCCCACTCTCCCAGTACAACAACTGGTGAACCACTCTCCCAGTACAACAACAACTGACCCACTCTCCCAGTACAACAACTGCTGAGACGCACCCTCCCAGTACATCAACTGCTGAGACGCACTCTCCCAGTACAACAACTGGTGAACCACTCTCCCAGTACAACAACTGGTGACCCACTCTCCCAGTACAACAACTGCTGAGCCACATTCTCCCAGTACAACAACTGCTGACCCACTCTCCCAGTACAACAACAACTGACCCACTCTCCCAGTACAACAACTGCTGGCCCACTCTCCCAGTACAACAACTGCTGACCCACTCTCCCAGTACATCAACTGCTGAGACGCACTCTCCCAGTACAACAACTGCTGACCCACTCTCCCAGTACAACAACTGCTGAGACGCACTCTCCCAGTACATCAACTGCTGAGACCCACTCTCCCAGTACAACAACTACTGAGACCCACTCTCCCAGTACAACAACTGCTGAGACCCACTCTCCCAGTACAACAACTACTGGCCAACTCTCCCAGTACAACAACTGCTGGCCCACCCTCCAAGTGCAACAACTGCTGAAATGCACTCTCCCAGTACAACAACTGCTGACCCACTCTCCCAGTACAACTGGTGACCCACTCTCCCAGTACAACAACTACTGAGACGCACTCTCCCAGTACAACAACTGCTGACCCACTCTCCCAGTACAACTGCTGACCCACTCTCCCAGTACAACTGGTGACCCACTCTCCCAGAACATCAACTGCTGAGACGCACTCTCCCAGTACAACAACTAGTGACCCACTCACCCAGTACAACAACTGCTGACCCACTCTCCCAATACAACAATTGCTGGCCCACTCTCCCAGTACAACAACTGGTGACGCACTCTCCCAGTACATCAACAACTGACCAACTCTCCCAGTACAACAACTGCTGACCCACTCTCCCAGTACATCAACAACTGACCAACTCTCCCAGTACAACAACTGCTGAACCACTCTCCCAGTACAACAACTGCTGACCCACTCTCCCAGTACAGCAACTGCTGGCCCACTCTCCTGGTACATCAACTGCTGGCGCACCCTCCAAGTACAACAACTGCTGAAATGCACTCTCCCAGTACAACAACTGCTGACCCACTCTCCCAGTACAACTGGTGACCCACTCTCCCAGTACATCAACTGCTGAGACGCACTCTCCCAGTACAACAACTGGTGACCCATTCTCCCAGTACAACAACTGCTGACCCACTCTCCCAGTACAACAACTACTGACCCAGTACGACAACTGCTGACCCACTCTCCCAGTACAACAACTACTGACCCACTCTCCCAGTACAACAACTGCTGGCCCACTCTCCCAATACAACAATTGCTGGCCCACTCTCCCAGTACAACAACTGCTGACCCACTCTCCCCGTACAACAACTACTGACCCACTCTCCCAGTACAACAACTGCTGGCCCACTCTCCCAGTACAACAACTGCTGACCCACTCTCCCAGTACATCAACTGCTGACCCACTCTCCCAGTACATCAACTGCTGACCCACTCTCCCAGTACAACAACTGCTGACCCACTCTCCCAGTACAACAACAACTGACCCACTCTCCCAGTACAACAACTGCTGACCCACTCTCCCAGTACAACAACTGCTGACCCACTCTCCCAGTACATCAACTGCTGAGACGCACTCTCCCAGTACAACAACTGCTGACCCACTCTCCCAGTACAACAACTGCTGAGACGCACTCTCCCAGTACATCAACTGCTGAGACCCACTCTCCCAGTACAACAACTACTGAGACCCACTCTCCCAGTACAACAACTGCTGAGACCCACTCTCCCAGTACAACAACTACTGGCCAACTCTCCCAGTACAACAACTGCTGGCCCACCCTCCAAGTACAACAACTGCTGAAATGCACTCTCCCAGTACAACAACTGCTGACCCACTCTCCCAGTACAACTGGTGACCCACTCTCCCAGTACAACAACTACTGAGACGCCCTCTCCCAGTACAACAACTGCTGACCCACTCTCCCAGTACAACTGGTGACCCACTCTCCCAGTACATCAACTGCTGAGACGCACTCTCCCAGTACAACAACTAGTGACCCACTCTCCCAGTACAACAACTGCTGGCCCATTCTCCCAGTACAACAACTACTGACCCACTCTCCCAGTACAACAACTGCTGGCCCACTCTCCCAGTACAACAACAACTGACCAACTCTCCCAGTACAACAACTGCTGGCCCACTCTCCCAGTACAACAACTGGTGACGCACTCTCCCAGTATAACTGCTGACCCACTCTCCCAGTACAACAACTGCTGACCCACTCTCCCAGTACAACAACTGCTGACCCACTCTCCCAGTACAACAACTGCTGAGACGCACTCTCCCAGTACAACAACAACTGACCCACTCTCCCAGTACAACAACTGCTGAGACGCACCCTCCCAGTACATCAACTGCTGAGACGCAATCTCCCAGTACAACAACTGGTGAACCACTCTCCCAGTACAACAACAACTGACCCACTCTCCCAGTACAACAACTGCTGAGACGCACCCTCCCAGTACATCAACTGCTGAGACGCACTCTCCCAGTACAACAACTGGTGAACCACTCTCCCAGCACAACAACTGGTGACCCACTCTCCCAGTACAACAACTGCTGAGCCACATTCTCTCAGTACAACAACTACTGGCCCACTCTCCCAGCACAACAACAACTGACCCACTCTCCCAGTACAACAACTGCTGGCCCACTCTCCCAGTACAACAACTGCTGACCCACTCTCCCAGTACATCAACTGCTGAGACGCACTCTCCCAGTACAACAACTGCTGACCCACTCTCCCAGTACAACAACTGCTGAGACGCACTCTCCCAGTACATCAACTACTGAGACCCACTCTCCCAGTACAACAACTACTGAGACCCACTCTCCCAGTACAACAACTGCTGAGACCCACTCTCCCAGTACAACAACTACTGGCCAACTCTCCCAGTACAACAACTGCTGGCCCACCCTCCAAGTACAACAACTGCTGAAATGCACTCTCCCAGTACAACAACTGCTGACCCACTCTCCCAGTACAACTGGTGACCCACTCTCCCAGTACAACAACTACTGAGACGCACTCTCCCAGTACAACAACTGCTGACCCACTCTCCCAGTACAACTGGTGACCCACTCTCCCAGTACATCAACTGCTGAGACGCACTCTCCCAATACAACAATTGCTGGCCCACTCTCCCAGTACAACAACTGGTGACGCACTCTCCCAGTACATCAACAACTGACCAAGTTGTCTCCCAGTACAACAACTGCTGACCCACTCTCCCGGTACATCAACTGCTGACCCACTCTCCCAGTACAACAACTGCTGAACCACTCTCCCAGTACAACAACTGCTGACCCACTCTCCCAGTACAGCAACTGCTGGCCCACTCTCCCGGTACATCAACTGCTGACCCACTCTCCCAGTACAACAACTGCTGAACCACTCTCCCGGTACATCAACTGCTGACCCACTCTCCCAGTACAACAACTGCTGAACCACTCTCCCAGTACAACAACTGCTGAGACCCACTCTCCCAGTACAACAACTACTGGCCAACTCTCCCAGTACAACAACTGCTGGCCCACCCTCCAAGTACAACAACTGCTGAAATGCACTCTCCCAGTACAACAACTGCTGACCCACTCTCCCAGTACAACTGGTGACCCACTCTCCCAGTACAACAACTACTGAGACGCACTCTCCCGTACAACAACTGCTGACCCACTCTCCCAGTACAACTGGTGACCCACTCTCCCAGTACATCAACTGCTGAGACGCACTCTCCCAGTACAACAACTAGTGACCCACTCTCCCAGTACAACAACTGCTGACCCACTCTCCCAATACATCAACAACTGACCAAGTTGTCTCCCAGTACAACAACTGCTGACCCACTCTCCCGGTACATCAACTGCTGACCCACTCTCCCAGTACAACAACTGCTGAACCACTCTCCCAGTACAACAACTGCTGACCCACTCTCCCGGTACATCAACTGCTGACCCACTCTCCCAGTACAACAACTGCTGGCCCACCCTCCAAGTACAACAACTGCTGAAATGCACTCTCCCAGTACAACAACTGCTGACCCACTCTCCCAGTACAACTGGTGACCCACTCTCCCAGTACAACAACTGGTGACCCACTCTCCCAGTACAACAACTACTGACCCACTCTCCCAGTACAACAAGTGCTGACCCACTCTCCCAGTACAACAACTACTGACCCACTCTCCCAGTACAACAACTGCTGGCTCACTCTCCCAATACAACAATTGCTGGCCCACTCTCCCAGTACAACAACTACTGACCCACTCTCCCAGTACAACAACTGCTGGCCCACTCTCCCAGTACAACAACTGGTGACGCACTCTCCCAGTACAACAACTACTGACCCACTCTCCCAGTACATCAACTGCTGAGATGCACTCTCCCAGTACAACAATTGGTGACCCACTCTCCCAGTACAACAACTGGTGACCCACTCTCCCAGTACAACAACTGCTGAGACGCACTCTCCCAGTACATCAACTGCTGAGACGCACTCTCCCAGTACATCAACTGCTGAGACCCACTCTCCCAGTACAACAACTGCTGAGACGCACTCTCCCAGTACAACAACTGGTGACCCACTCTCCCAGTACAACAACTGCTGAGCCACATTATCCCAGTACAACAACTGCTGGCCCACTCTCCCAGTACAACAACTGCTGGCCCACTCTCCCAGTACAACAACTGCTGGCCCACCCTCCAAGTACAACAACTGCTGAAATGCACTCTCCCAGTACAACAACTGCTGACCCACTCTCCCAGTACAACTGGTGACCCACTCTCCCAGTACAACAACTGCTGACCCACTCTCCCAGTACAACAACTGCTGACCCACTCTCCCAGTACAACTGGTAACCCACTCTCCCAGTACAACAACTGGTGACCCACTCTCCCAGGACAACAACAGCTGAGACCCACTCTCCCAGTACATCAACTGCTGGACCACTCTCCCAGTACAACAACAACTGACCCACTCTCCCAGTACAACAACTGCTGAGACCCACTCTCCCAGTACAACAACTACTGGCCAACTCTCCCAGTACAACAACTGCTGGCCCACCCTCCAAGTACAACAACTGCTGAAATGCACTCTCCCAGTACAACAACTGCTGACCCACTCTCCCAGTACAACTGGTGACCCACTCTCCCAGTACAACAACTACTGAGACGCACTCTCCCAGTACAACAACTGCTGACCCACTCTCCCAGTACAACTGGTGACCCACTCTCCCAGTACATCAACTGCTGAGACGCACTCTCCCAATACAACAATTGCTGGCCCACTCTCCCAGTACAACAACTGGTGACGCACTCTCCCAGTACATCAACAACTGACCAAGTTGTCTCCCAGTACAACAACTGCTGACCCACTCTCCCGGTACATCAACTGCTGACCCACTCTCCCAGTACAACAACTGCTGACCCACTCTCCCAGTACAACAACTGCTGGCCTACTCTCCCAGTACAACAACTGCTGGCCCACTCTCCCAGTACAACAATTGCTGGCCCACTCTCCCAGTACAACAACTGCTGACCCACTCTCCCAGTACAACAACTGCTGGCCCACTCTCCCCGTACAACAACAACTGACCAACTCTCCCAGTACAACAACTGCTGGCCCACTCTCCCAGTACAACAACAACTGACCAACTCTCCCAGTACAACAACTACTGACCCACTCTCCCAGTACAACAACTGCTGGCCCACTCTCCCAGTACAACAATTGCTGGCCCACTCTCCCAGTACAACAACTGCTGAGCCACACTCCAAGTACAACAACTGCTGAACCACTCTCCCAGTACAACAACTGCTGACCCACTCTCCCAGTACAGCAACTGCTGGCCCACTCTCCCGGTACATCAACTGCTGACCCACTCTCCCAGTACAACAACTGCTGAACCACTCTCCCGGTACATCAACTGCTGACCCACTCTCCCAGTACAACAACTGCTGAACCACTCTCCCAGTACAACAACTGCTGAGACCCACTCTCCCAGTACAACAACTACTGGCCAACTCTCCCAGTACAACAACTGCTGGCCCACCCTCCAAGTACAACAACTGCTGAAATGCACTCTCCCAGTACAACAACTGCTGACCCACTCTCCCAGTACAACTGGTGACCCACTCTCCCAGTACAACAACTACTGAGACGCACTCTCCCAGTACAACAACTGCTGACCCACTCTCCCAGTACAACTGGTGACCCACTCTCCCAGTACATCAACTGCTGAGATGCACTCTCCCAGTACAACAACTAGTGACCCACTCTCCCAGTACAACAACTGCTGACCCACTCTCCCAATACAACAATTGCTGGCCCACTCTCCCAGTACAACAACTGGTGACGCACTCTCCCAGTACATCAACAACTGACCAAGTTGTCTCCCAGTACAACAACTGCTGACCCACTCTCCCGGTACATCAACTGCTGACCCACTCTCCCAGTACAACAACTGCTGAACCACTCTCCCAGTACAACAACTGCTGACCCACTCTCCCGGTACATCAACTGCTGACCCACTCTCCCAGTACAACAACTGCTGGCCCACCCTCCAAGTACAACAACTGCTGAAATGCACTCTCCCAGTACAACAACTGCTGACCCACTCTCCCAGTACAACAACTGGTGACCCACTCTCCCAGTACAAGAACTACTGACCCACTCTCCCAGTACAACAACTGCTGGCCCACTCTCCCAGTACAACAACTGGTGACGCACTCTCCCAGTACAACAACTACTGACCCACTCTCCCAGTACATCAACTGCTGAGACGCACTCTCCCAGTACAACAATTGGTGACCCACTCTCCCAGTACAACAACTGGTGACCCACTCTCCCAGTACAACAACTGCTGAGACGCACTCTCCCAGTACATCAACTGCTGAGACGCACTCTCCCAGTACATCAACTGCTGAGACCCACTCTCCCAGTACAACAACTGCTGAGACGCACTCTCCCAGTACAACAACTGGTGACCCACTCTCCCAGTGCAACAACTGCTGAGCCACATTATCCCAGTACAACAACTGCTGGCCCACTCTCCCAGTACAACAACTGCTGGCCCACTCTCCCAGTACAACAACTGCTGGCCCACCCTCCAAGTACAACAACTGCTGAAATGCACTCTCCCAGTACAACAACTGCTGACCCACTCTCCCAGTACAACTGGTGACCCACTCTCCCAGTACAACAACTGCTGACCCACTCTCCCAGTACAACAACTGCTGACCCACTCTCCCAGTACAACTGGTAACCCACTCTCCCAGTACAACAACTGGTGACCCACTCTCCCACGACAACAACAGCTGAGACCCACTCTCCCAGTACATCAACTGCTGGACCACTCTCCCAGTACAACAACAACTGACCCACTCTCCCAGTACAACAACTGCTGGCCCACTCTCCCAGTACAACAACTACTGAGACGCACTCTCCCAGTACAACAACTGCTGACCCACTCTCCCAGTACAACAACTGCTGAGCCCCACTCTCCCAGTACAACAACTGCTGAGCCACACTCTCCCAGTACAACAACTGCTGAGCCCCACTCTCCCAGTACAACAACTACTGAGACCCACTCTCCCAGTACAACAACTGCTGGCCCACTCTCCCAGTACAACAACTGGTGACCCACTCTCCCAGTACAACAACTACTGAGACGCACTCTCCCAGTACAACAACTGGTGACCACTCTCCCAGTACAACAACTACTGAGACCCACTCTCCCAGTACAACAAGTGCTGGCCCACTCCCCCAGTACAACAACTGGTGACCCACTCTCACAGTACAACAACTACTGAGACGCCCTCTCCCAGTACAACAACTGCTGGCCCACTCTCCCAGTACAACAACAACTGCTGACCCACTCTCCCAGTACAACTGCTGAGATCCACTCTCCCAGTACAACAACAACTGCTGACCCACTCTCCCAGTATAACAACTGCTGAGATCCACTCTCCCAGTACAACAACAACTGACCCACTCTCCCAGTACAACAACAACTGACCCACTCTCCCAGTACAACAACTGCTGAGATCCACTCTCCCAGTACAACAACTACTGAGGCGCACTCTCCCAGTACATCAACTGCTGAGACCCACTCTCCCAGTACAACAACTACTGAGACCCACTCTCCCAGTACAACAACTGCTGGCCCACTCTCCCAGTACAACAACTACTGGCCCACTCTCCCAGTACAACAACTGCTGGCCCACCCTCCAAGTACAACAACTGCTGAAATGCACTCTCCCAGTACAACAACTGCTGACCCACTCTCCCAGTACAACTGGTGACCCACTCTCCCAGTACAACAACTACTGAGACGCACTCTCCCAGTACAACAACTGGTGACCCACTCTCCCAGGACAACAACTGCTGAGCCCCACTCTCCCAGTACAACAACTGCTGAGCCAGACTCTCCCAGTACAACAACTGCTGAGCCCCACTCTCCCAGTACAACAACTACTGAGACCCACTCTCCCAGTACAACAACTGCTGGCCCACTCTCCCAGTACAACAACTGGTGACCCACTCTCCCAGTACAACAACTACTGAGACGCACTCTCCCAGTACAACAACTGGTGACCACTCTCCCAGTACAACAACTACTGAGACCCACTCTCCCAGTACAACAACTGCTGGCCCACTCCCCCAGTACAACAACTGGTGACCCACTCTCACAGTACAACAACTACTGAGACGCACTCTCCCAATACAACAATTGCTGGCCCACTCTCCCAGTACAACAACTACTGAACCACTCTCCCAGTATAACAACTGCTGACCCACTCTCCCAGTACAACAACTACTGACCCACTCTCCCAGTACAACAACTGCTGGCCCACTCTCCCAATACAACAATTGCTGGCCCACTCTCCCAGTACAACAACTACTGACCCACTCTCCCAGTACAACAGCTACTGACCCACTCTCCCAGTACAACAACTGCTGACCCACTCTCCCAGTACAACAACTACTGACCCACTCTCCCAGTACAACAACTGCTGGCCCACTCTCCCAATACAACAATTGCTGGCCCACTCTCCCAGTACAACAACTGCTGACCCACTCTCCCAGTACAACAACTGGTGACGCACTCTCCCAGTACATCAACAACTGACCAACTCTCCCAGTACAACAACTGCTGACCCACTCTCCCAGTACATCAACAACTGACCAACTCTACCAGTACAACAACTGCTGGCCCACTCTCCCAGTACAACAACTGCTGGCCCACTCTCCCAGTACAACAACAACTGACCAACTCTCCCAGTACAACAACTGCTGGCCCACTCTCCCAGTACATCAACAACTGACCCACTCTCCCAGGTCAACAACTGCTGAGACGCACTCTTCCAGTACAACAACTGGTGACCCACTCTCCCAGTACAACAACTGCTGACCCACTCTCCCAGTACAACAACTACTGAGACGCACTCTCCTAGTACAACAACTGCTGACCCACTCTCCCAGTACAACAACTGCTGAGCCCCTCTCTCCCAGTACAACAACTGCTGAGCCACACTCTCCCAGTACAACAACTGGTGAGCCCCACTCTCCCAGTACAACAACTACTGAGACCGACTCTCCCAGTACAACAACTGCTGACCCACTCTCCCAGTACAACAACTACTGAGACGCACTCTCCCAGTACAACAACTGCTGACCCACTCTCCCAGTACAACAACTACTGAGACCGACTCTCCCAGTACAACAACTGGTGACCCACTCTCCAACAACTACTGAGACCCACTCTCCCAGCACAACAACTACTGAGACGCACTCTCCCAGTACAACAACTGCTGACCCACTCTCCCAGTACAACAACTGCTGAGCCACACTCTCCCAGTACAACAACTGGTGAGCCCCACTCTCCCAGTACAACAACTACTGAGACCGACTCTCCCAGTACAACAACTGCTGACCCACTCTCCCAGTACAACAACTACTGAGACGCACTCTCCCAGTACAACAACTGGTGACCCACTCTCCCAGTACAACAACTACTGAGACCGACTCTCCCAGTACAACAACTGGTGACCCACTCTCCAACAACTACTGAGACCCACTCTCCCAGCACAACAACTACTGAGACGCACTCTCCCAGTACAACAACTGCTGGCCCACTCTCCCAATACAACAACTGCTGGCCCACTCTCCCAGTACAACAACAACTGCTGACCCATTCTCCCAGTACAACTGCTGACCCACTCTCCCAGTACAACTGCTGAGATCCACTCTCCCAGTACAACAACAACTGCTGACCCACTCTCCCAATACAACAACTGCTGAGATCCACTCTCCCAGTACAACAACAACTGCTGACCTACTCTCCCAGTACAACAACTGCTGGCCCACTCTCCCAGTACAACAACTGCTGACCCACTCTCCCAGTACAACAACAACTGACCCACTCTCCCAGTACAACAACAACTGACCCACTCTCCCAGTACATCAACTGCTGAGACGCACTCTCCCAGTACAACAACTGCTGACCCACTCTCCCAGTACAACAACTGCTGAGACGCACTCTCCCAGTACATCAACTGCTGAGGCGCACTCTCCCAGTACATCAACTGCTGAGATCCACTCTCCCAGTACAACAACTGCTGGCCCACTCTCCCAGTACAACAACTACTGGCCCACTCTCCCAGTACAACAACTACTGAGACCCACTCTCCCAGTACATCAACTGCTGAAATGCACTCTCCCAGTACAACAACTGCTGGCCCACTCTCCCAGTACAACAACTACTGGCCCACTCTCCCAGTACAACAACTGCTGGCCCACCCTCCAAGAACAACAACTGCTGAAATGCACTCTCCCAGTACAACAACTGCTGACCCACTCTCCCAGTACAACTGGTGACCCACTCTCCCAGTACAACAGCTACTGAGACGCACTCTCCCAGTACAACAACTGCTGACCCACTCTCCCAGTACAACAACTGCTGAGCCCCACTCTCCCAGTACAACAACTGCTGAGCCACACTCTCCCAGTACAACAACTGGTGAGCCCCACTCTCCCAGTACAACAACTACTGAGACCGACTCTCCCAGTACAACAACTGGTGAGCCCCACTCTCCCAGTACAACAACTACTGAGCCCCACTCTCCCAGTACAACAACTACTGAGACCCACTCGCCCAATACAACAACTGCTGAGACCCACTCTCGCAGTACAACAACTACTGCGACCCACTCTCCCAATACAACAACTGCTGAGACCCACTCTCCCAGTACATCAACTGCTGGCCCACTCTCCCAGTACAACAACTGCTGAGATCCACTCTCCCAGTACATCAACTGGTGACCCACTCTCCCAGTACAACAACAACTGCTGACCCACTCTCCCAGTACAACAACTGCTGAGATCCACTCTCCCAGTACAACAACAACTGCTGACCCACTCTCCCAATACAACAACTGCTGAGATCCACTCTCCCAGTACAACAACAACTGCTGACCCACTCTCCCAGTACAACAACTGCTGAGCCACACTCTCACAGTACAACAACTGCTGAGCCCCACTCTCCCAGTACAACAACTACTGAGACCCACTCTCCCAGTACAACAACTGCTGACCCACTCTCCCAGTACAACAACTACTGAGACCCACTCTCCCAGTACAACAACTGCTGACCCAGTCTCCCAGTACAACAACTACTGAGACCCACTCTCCCAGTACAACAACTACTGAGACCCACTCTCCCAGTACAACAACTGCTGGCCCACTCTACCAGTACAACAACTGCTGACCCACTTTCCCAGTACAACAACTGGTGACCCACTCTCCCAGTACAACAACTACTGAGACGCACTCTCCCAGTACAACAACTGCTGGCCCACTCTCCCAGTACAACAACTGGTGACCCACTCTCCCAGTACAACAACTACTGAGACGCACTCTCCCAGTACAACAACTGCTGGCCCACTCTCCCAGTACAACAACTACTGACCCACTCTCCCAGTACAACAACTGCTGACCCACTCTCCCAATACAACAACTGCTGAGATCCACTCTCCCAGTACAACAACAACTGCTGACCCACTCTCCCAGTACAACAATTGCTGAGACCCACTCTCCCAGTACAACAACTACTGAGACCCACTCTTCCAGTACAACAACTGCTGAGATCCACTCTCCCAGTACAATGATCTTAGTGAATGGTGGTGCAGGCTAGAAGGGCTGAATGGCCTACTCCTGCACCTATTTAATGTTTCTATGTTACAACAACTGCTGCGACCCCATCTCGTAGTGAGGATAATACTGAGACTCCATCTTCCAAAACAGTTAACCTTGAGACTAGAACCTCCTGCTCATTGTCGGATAGTGGCACAGGAACATTAATGTGCACTGCATCATTGGAGTATTTACATCTTAAGTTCAGACTCAAAGAAATTTAGATATTTAAATCCGTATCAAAGACTCTTTGCACTACATTCCTTCCCATGAGCTCCAGTTCATTCATCTTCTGAAGGAAGAACCACAAAGTTTCTGCTTGCTTCCCAAAGCTATATTTGTGATCCCGAGTATTTAATTATGTCAACTTTGTTCTTCTGAGCTCTAGATAAAGTAACAATGGCAGAGCTCATGATGTTGTGAGGTGAACCACCTTCTTCTTAGGCAATTCCTCTGATTCGAGGATGACTTGCTTCCACACTAACATGAGTTATCAGGTGACTGAAGAGACCAATGCGGGACCTACAGTCTCTGTCACAGGTGGGGCAGACAGTGGTTGGGGGCACAGGTGGGTGGGGTGCTTGGTTTGTCGTGCGCTCCTTCCGCTGTTTGCGCTTGGTTTCCGCGTGCTCCCAGTGAAGAGACTCGAAGTGTTCGGCGCCTTCCCGGATGCTTCTCCTCTACTTTGAGCGGTCTTGGGCCAGGGATTCCCAGGTGTCAGTGGGGATGTTGCACTTTCTCAAGGAGGCTTTGAGGATTTCCTTGAAGCATTTCCTCTGCCCACCTGGGACGCGCTTGCTGTGTCAGAGCTCCGAGTAAAGCACTTGTTTTGGGAGTCTAGTATCGGGCATGCGGACAATGTGGCCTGTCCATCGGAGCTGATTGAAAGTGGTCAATGCTTCATTGCTGGGGATGTTGGCCTGAGAGAGACCACTGACGTTGGTGCATCTATCCTGCCAATGGAGTTTCAGGATAATGCGGAGGCAGCGTTGGTGGTACTTCTCCAGTGCTTTGAGGTGCCTGCTGTACATGGTCCATGTCTCTAAAGTAAATAGGAGGGCAGGTATCACTACTGCTCTGTAGACCATGGCCCAGAAATTCCGGCCTAACGGGTCCGTATGGAGTGTGTATGGACCCAGGAGGCATCGCAAAAGCTGGTTTTCAGTGCACAATGCACCTGCGCTGAAAACCGGCTTTTCCGATCAGTCGAGCTGGAGCTGGAGCCTGACAGATCCTACACATCTCCACATCCAGGCCATTGGCATGGGAAGGATTACAGTATTTTCCCATATCTTGCTCAGCGGATGTCCTGAAAACTCTTGCCTGATAAAAGCAGGCGCATAGTCTACTGTTACAGGCGTAAGAGTTTTAAAACACACAAAGACATAATAAAATAAAATTAAAAAAACACATTGTTAAAAACCCTCCCCTTTACAGTAAGTTTATTTTAAATTATAATTTAAAAAACTTTAAAAAAAATCGGAATATATATTTTTTATGATACTTTAAATTAAATTAATAAAAATGTGGTGTATTTTTTCTATTTTTCATTAGTGTTTGAGGGGGGGTGGGGATGTTCCCAATCATAATAATAGGAACTCCAACTTAAGGAGTTCCCATTATTATGAATGAGTATATACTTTATCTGGATTGGCTGCCCAGAGCCATGTGACTGTAGCTCCAGCTCTATGGACGCCCCGATGAGCACGCGTTCCGATGTGCAGTGAGTGAAGGCTCAGGACCGGGATCCATTGTGGGTGCAGCAGGAACAGGTAAGTGCGCATCTTTTTTAACTTTGTTACCTGATCTCCCGCGGGAAGCAGCCGATCGGGATTTCTAGGTCCATGAGCCTAGTGCCAGGTTTGAGATCCTGGTCTTCAAACACTCTCTTCCTCAGGCGACTAAAGGCTGCACTGGCGCACTGAGGGTGGTGTTGGACTTTGTCATCGACGTCTGCCCTTTTTGGTAGTAGGCTCCCGAGGTATGGAAAATGGTCCACGTTGTCCAAGGCCTCGTCATGGATTTTGATAATCGGGGGGCAGTGCTGTGTGGCGTGGGTAGGTTGTTAGAGGACCTTTGTCTTACAGATGTTTAGTGTAAGGCCCAGTGTAAGGTGAACCAATCTAATGGAAATAGTAAAGGAGTTAATGTCTTAGGTTATTAGCAAGTGGGCTGTGAGCTGTAACTGATCAGCCACCTGATAACTTCTGGACCCAATGAATTGGACGTTGTTTGATTATACAGCTTGACAAACTTCTTTCTTTTGTTGAGGTGACATTCCTTTGTGCTTAGAGTGATATTTTCTACCCTCTGTCATAGCACATGTTCCCACATGCCATGCAGAATCCCCAGATAAAAGAGCAGGTAGCCAACCTGCCACTCCTTCACTATCAAGAGGAGTTCCCACTAGTGGTCTTCAACTTTAATTTTCCCCTTTACTGTTGTGAGAAGTGCACAGCAACTCAGAATGTGGCAAACACTAGTACAGACCCAAACCCTACCATTTAGTGACACAGTAAGTTGGAGCTCAATGTACTGATTAATACCTCAGCTTGCCAAAACTGTAAGGAAGCTGATCTCAGGCTAACTGACAATTGGAATTGTTGGCTATAAAAGATGCACTTATAGTTAAATGTAAATATCAAAGATATTTTTGATTGATTCCAATCCAATTACCCATCTTTTCACTGTATTACTCAATCCGGTCTGTCTAGAATAGCATTTTCTAGCAAGAGTCACTCGGAAGTCATTAGGAGTGGAAATGCTGACTGACTTTCCTCTCCCTAATCAAGGATTGCTGAGGCCAATTGTAGCACTCTTACCAGAGCCCCAACTGTGTTTCGCTAATTCAGCAATTAAACCTGGCACCTTCTGGTCTGTATGGGTTTGGTTACTCTTCTTTCTTTACTGACTGGGAGAGCTATTTCCAGTGTCACAGAATATCTCCTTACCAAAAACAAAAGAAAACTTATGTTGAGCTCCAGAAGAAAACACACGCAATGCTGCAGATGGCAGCTACACATCCACCACACAGGGTGAGACAGCGTATCAACAACATTTTTCCATCCAATCTCTCAGAGTCTGAGCCCACAACAGGCAAACAAGTTAAAAGGAATTCAATCCAAGAATGATATAGTCATAAATGGAATGTTTGGAAAACACATGGTATAACCTCAAAGCCAGACCCAGCTCAGAGGGATTTTCATGGCTGCTGAAGAAGGGAGAAGGACACAACAGCTGTGTGTCGTTACTTGTTGCGGTGACATCACATGCAAGGGACAGGATGATATGTTCATAACAAAGATACATTTTGTTGCAATTTGCGTCATTGTTATCGCACTCTAATGCACAGTGCAGCAGAAAAAGAGTCATAACAAAGACACAGCTAACCCATCTCCTGAAACGTTCAACACATTGTACATGCTTAATTGTGCGATAGAACACTTCCATGTACACAAAATCATGGCAGCTAAAAGTAATCCAATTTTGCTACACTCAGAGATCCAATTAATGAACATGAGTTTCAAGCACATGAACAACCAGGATCAGGTATGAAACTTTAAAACACAGTTGTGCTACTGCTTACTATCTGGATGCCAAACCCCGAATGTCCAATTGCAGGGGAGGGGAATGCCTTTGGTGGGAGTCAGATATTGAGTCATGCCATTCTTAATTGTCTGTGTGTAAAAATTACCCGGGGCAAAATTGCATCTGAAAACCAAATCTGATAAAGTTAGGAATCAGCAATCATTAAAATAAAAGCAAAATACCGTGTTTGCTGGAAATCTGAAATATAAATAGAAAATGTTGGAAAACACTTGGGTCCAACAGCACCTGTGGAGAGAGAAACAGAGTTAATGTTTCAGGCAATGGCCTTTCATTAGAACTGAGAGGTCCGCAATCATTGACTTGCAAATCTATAAGTGGGCAAGTCTCCCTCAAGGATTACTGTGTTACATCAAACTGAGGCATGATCAGGGGCATTCTTATTGCATCATGTTGAAAGCTTTGTGAGCAGATAATAATATGGGAGTAAAGTTCAGAGTAACTTTTCATTTAAAATATACAACAGAGTCTGGCTGTTAAGGGTTTGTTCAAACAGGAGGCAATGTAGAAGAACCCAGCCTTGAAAGATCAGTAATGTAATCTTGGCTCAGGTAGACTGGGCTCCCCCTTAACTAATCTGACTGAGGCATTGTAGGGTCACCCTTAGCCCACACCTCTTCCCCTTTCCTCAGTAGAAACTGGAAAACTGAGAGGTTCTGTTTTTAAATAGGGGGCTGAAAAGAAAGTTAAATATGCATACATAAAACATTTTTATCCATTCACTCCTCCACCAGTCCCAGCCATAAGAAACAAAATTCTACTTATCTTTCAGGTTTAAGTGAAACAGTCATGACTAGGAGTTCAACACCTGGAAACATTTTGATTATATCAAACCTGGTATGTGGGGTATGGCGAGAAAGCAGGAATGGGGTACTGAAGTTACATGTTCAGCCATGAACTCATTGAATGGCGGTGCAGGCTCGAAGGGCCGAATGGCCTACTCCTGCACCTATTTTCTATGTTTCTATGACAGTACAAAGTTTTCTTAGTCTGAAAGCTGAATCTTCAGTATTTTAATACAATCAAGGTTTAACAGCTAAGTTAAAGGGTCAACCACTCTCGGGCTCAGTTTTCCCCAGTCATTTGCGGCGCTTGTTTGGCACGCGCCACTTTTTTTGGCGTAAGTTTTTAAATTAAAGTTTCCCCAAGGAATTTGCGCCAGCGTAACTGAGTTATTTACGATTTTTTTAGCTTCGTTTTTTTGACTTTACAAGGGGGCATTACCTCATGTCTGCGCCAGTGATCATTATTTTTCACAGTTTGCCCCCAAAATTTTTATCCTAGGTCGGCATATCTGGCCACGCCCGAAAAACCTTCTGGTGAGTTACAGAAAGCAGCGCACATTGAAAAATCGGCGCAGAAAGACGCCATCGTTTTTCATCGAAGTTTTGGAGGGAGATAAGAACACTAAACATAATAAAGATTAAATGTTTTACCCTACAACGGAATAGATGGAAGTTTGATGGAATTCTGAGCTTTTCATTTTTTTTAAACTCACACGCCACCACCGAACGTGTTCAAACAGGGCAGGCGTGTTGGAGCAGAATCGGCCCCAAGCCTGGACACAGGGGCTCGGCTGCAAAAACAAGCCCGGGGGCGGGGGCGAGGTGGTGATCGGAAGACTGCACTAGGCATCAAATGAGCCCGAGGGGGAAGGGGAGGGGGTTGGGGAAGGTGCTGCTGAACGCAATCCGAAGAAGTCACAAGACTGCAATGTGCCCGGGGGATTGGGTTCCCGATCACTGCTCCTGCTCAGACCTGGATGTGGTCCATACTGACCTTGGGGAGAAAGAACAAAGAACTTGTCCTGCCTTCCTGCTGTTTTGAGCTTCTTTCAAAAGGTAAAATTTAATCATGGGGGCAATACTGACAATGCCATACCTTGTGCAAGCCTTCTGCATCACGGAGACAATTGATTTCACGACATCGCATGAGGAACCTCAGAGCCTGTAGGGTGCTGGGCAGGAGGCCTTACCCACCTCGGGTATATCGAGACAAGCTTCGTGCCTGCACCTGAGTGATGCAGACTGTGTCAGAAGGCAGCGTTTCCGCAAAGAAGTTGTAACCGAGATCTGTGAGTTAGTAAAACCAGACCTGCAACCTTGAAGTGTCAGGAGGACTGCTTTGTCAGTTGAAGTGAAGGTTACAGCTGCACTTTCATTCTATGCATCTGGATCATTCCAGGCTACAACTGGGGATGTGCGCGCCATTTCTCAACATGCAACACATGTCTGCATTCGGCAGGTAACTGCTGCACTGTATGCACAGAGGAATGACTACATAAAGTTCCCCATGACCGCCCAGGCAATGCGTGACAGGGTTGTGGGCTTCTCCAGGATTGCTGACTTCCCAAAGGTACAGGGCTGCATGGACTGTACCCAAATCGCCTTGCGAGCACCTTTGGAAGATTCCGAGATGTACAGGAACAGAAAAGGCTTCCACTCCATTAATGTAAAGCTCATGTGTAACGACATGCATCGCATCATGTCAGTCGATGCAAGATACCCTGGCAGCACCCATGATATGTTCATCCTACGTGACAGCATTATATATGCCATGTTTCAGCAGCAGCCAGAAGGGCAGCGCTGGCTACTGGGAGACAAAGGGTACGGCCTCGCCACCTGACTCATGATGTCCCTACGCGTAACCCGGACGGAAGCTGATCGGGAATACAACATGTCGCACATTGCGACGCGCAGCATCATGGAGAGGGCCATTGGCATCTTGAAACAGCGTTTCCGATGCCTGGACCATCTCGGAGGCTACTTGCTATACTCCCCTGAGATTATCGGTTCATTGTTGTGTGCTGCATGCTGCATTACTTGGCCATCATGAGGCAGCAGCAGCTGATAATGGAAGACCCACCTGAGATGAGAGTGGCTGATGATAATGATGTGGAAGACGCAGATGACAAGCAGGAGGAGGAGGACGACGAGGACAAGGAAGCCATGCAAGTATCTGAACCCGGAGCACGATGGTGGAGGAGGGCGGGCCATCGTGCCCCTTTAACGATTGCTCGAGCCTTGCGCCAACTATTCCACATGGACCATGTTTACTGTTTGGAGATGGTCCATAATGTGTTGTGTTAATGGAACAAATAATGGAAATGATTCTTGTTTACTTCAAAAGTTGTGTTAATAATCGAACAAATAATGGAAATGATTCAGTTATACTTTAAAATATATTTTATTCTAAAGTTTAACAAACATTTGTACTTAACAAATACAAATATTCTTATCAAACTTTAAAGTTTTCAGTTAAGATCACTTACAAACTTTCAGATCACTTACTAACTTTAAACTTGTAAATTTACATAACTTAGAAAAAACTTTTAATTTGAGAATAACAGTAACAACAATAATAACAACAACAGCAGCAGCAAAGAAAGGCTGCACCCCCCTCTCCTCCACCTTATTCTAAGACCGTCTGTCGCTTGGTCTTGGTGACTCCACCCCTGCCCGCAGGCGGTGGTGCAGCGTTTCTGGGGTTGGTACCAAGCTTATTCTTTCTAACATCTTGAGTAATGCGCACCTGTAGTGGGGGCGGGAGGGCAGTGGGGTGGCAATGTGGAAGGCCCGGCCTTGGGCCTCCTCAGAGGCTGGTCTGGGGATTGGAGTGGGAGTGACAGTTGATTCTGTCAATGGGCGCGGGGTCTGGGCGTGTTCCCTTATTGCAGCTAACTCCGACATTCCCTCCTTCATGTGCCCTGACAGTGTCTCAACAACCTGCAACATTCCCTTCCTCATGTTCACTGAGTGTCTGAACTACCTGTGACATTCCCTCCCTCATGTTCACTGACACGGTTTCAGCTGACAGATATTCCCTCCCTCATGGTCCCGGACATCATTCCCATTTCTCGTGAGAGTATTGTTACTTCTCCCGACAGCCCCGATACCTCATCACCCACACCACTGATGGTGTCCAGGAGTGATCGCGTAAGGTCAGTGCTCTCCGCATTCATTGCCATCATCTGAACCACATCTGTTAGATCCTGCACCTCCTTCCCCTCCTCACCCTGAATGTGGTTCGCTGCATCCCACTGGGACCCGCAGCCTCGGACGGTGGGAAACCATGGAATGTCCCACCAACACTCAAACCACTAGTCAGGGAAGGGGCTAGCACCTTAATAGGCGGCACCTGCATCTCCTCCAAAGTAAGTACAACAGATGGGCTTCATCCATCCCCTCCACCTCCCCCTCACCCCCATGCTCTTGGTCTGGAAGGTGGGATTGGAAGATGTTCTCCTCTTCAGGCTCGTCCTCATCTGAATCTTCTTCTACATCATCAGGGTCGGCCTCAAGTTCTGCAAAATATAACAGAACAGACAAAAGGTTAGCAGCAGAGGAGGGGGCAGGGTGGCATGAGTAGGCTCACACAGCACAGGCAGCAGGCTGATTTGAAGGACTACAATGAATGATAGCACATTGCATCAACGGAAGCGTAGCAGGAACCGAAGCATGGCTAGCCCGGCAGTACTTAACATTTAGCAAAGCCAGACTGTGGAAATTGCAGGACTTACCCGCTCCCTCGAGTGTGGGCCCAGCTTGAGCAGTGGTGGTTGCTTTTCTCCAGGTAGGACCCATCAATGCAGCAACCCTCTCTTCCCAGGGTGCAGATTTGCCGGGCCGCCTCCTGTTCGAGTTCTTTCTCGTTTGTTATGTGCCACCTTCCTCTGCAAAGATGAAAATACAACTTTTTAAGAGGGGGTGTCTTTCTGCTGGGTGGGACATGTACAGATGGTCACATTTACAATTGCAATACCAGTGAATAAATGAAAATATTACTTACACTAACTACTTGACCAATGTCCTGCCACTTCTTTTTGCCCTGGCCTCCAGACCTCGGGGTGGTCACCATTGCACAGTAATCTTCTGCAAGTTGGTTCCAGCGTTTCTTCATTTCTTTGGGTGGAACTTTTGTGTGACCTCTGCTGGTGTCCAGCTCCTGCCATTTCACCTCAAACACAATAACTAGTGCCTCCACTTCATCCTGTAAGAAATTCTTGGTCCTTGCACCGCGTTGCATCTTGTATTGCAGCTCCGATTTTTCCAATGTTCTCATACAGCACTCAAAATTCTCACACACACAACTGGCTCTTTAAAAATGGACGATTGCAGACCGGGAGCTGTACTGCCCATAGGAATCACATCAAAATGTCCTTTTTCCTTTCGCGCATGCGCAGAAGGTGCGGCATCATTTTTCGGCGCAGACAGCAGGCTCCGCCCCCTGAGGCGACTGGACACGCTGCGCGCCGGCAATTTTGAAAAATACAGCAGGGAAACTTAGCACAAATATTTTTGGAGTATTTCTGGCCTAGAAAAACGGACGTAACTCTGGCAATACGCCAAAAAACGGCTTTGGCAAAATTGAGTGCGAGGATCCATGCCCTTCTTGGTAAGAATTGGGATCAGTGGCAAGTTCATTGGGTCTGTCTGTAAGTTTACCATTAAATGTGTGGTGTAAGATGGGAACCAGTTTGATACAAGAGCTCCCCTACGTCTTCTCAGGCAGTCCCCCAGAGTCAAGGATGACTTGCTGCCACACTAAAATGAGTTCTAAGGTGACTGATGAGACCAATGCGGGATCTACAGTCTCTGTCACAAGTGGGTAGATAGTGGTTGGAGGGACGGGTGGCTGGGGTGCTTGATTTGTTTTACGCTCCTCCTGCTATTTGTACTTGGCTTCCGTGTGCTCCCGGCGAAGAGAGTCGAGGTGTTCGGCTACTTGGCAGATGCTTCTCCTCCACTTTGAGCAGTCTTGGTCCAGGGATCCCCAAGAGTCGGTGGGGCTGTTACATTTTTTCAAGGAGGCTTTGAGGGTGTCCTTGAAACATTTTCTCTGCCCACCTGGGGCTCGCCTGCCGTGATGTAGCTCGGAGTAGAGTGCCTGCTTTGGGAGTCTAGTAATCGGGCATTCGGACAACGTGGCCCGTCCATTGGAGCTGATCGAGTGTGATCAACGTCTCGATGCTGGGGATGTTGACCTGAGAAAGAACACTGACGTTGGTGCACCAATACTGCCAATGAATTTGCAGGATTTTGTGGAGGCAGCGCTGGCTATCATGTTCCACACCAGTCATCCTTATGGCCTCTGCCTATTGGTAAAATGGTGGCCAAGATGGCAGTGGCAGCCCAACCACTGGGCGTCCCCAATCTGGCGACATCAGGTGGCGAGGGACGAGGAAACCGGTAAAAAAACGTGGCACAGGGGGCCTCGGGTGGCGAGGATCCGAGGACCGGTGGGAATTGGTGGGCAGCGAGGACCTAGAAAAGGTTCAGCACGGACCAACAGCGAGGTCAGGGCCCAGGGAAGGTCCAGCATGGACCAACAGCGAGGTCAGGGCCCAGGGAAGGTTCAGCATGGACCAACAGCGAGGTCAGGGCCCAGGGAAGGTTCAGCATGGACCAACAGCGAGGTCAGGGCCCAGGGAAGGTTCAGCACGGACCAACAGCGAGGTCAGGGCCCAGGGAAGGTTCAGCACGGACCAGCAGTGAGGTCAGGGCCCAGGGAAGGTTCAGCACGGACCAGCAGCGAGGTCGGGGCCCAGGGAAGGTTCAGCACGGACCAGCAGTGAGGTCGGGACCCAGGGAAGGTTCAGCACGGACCAGCAGCGAGGTCAGGGCCCAGGGAAGGTTCAGCACGGACCAGCAGCGAGGTCGGGGCCCAGGGAAGGTTCAGCACGGACCAGCAGCGAGGTCGGGGCCCAGGGAAGGTTCAGCACGGACCAGCAGCGAGGTCGGGGCCCAGGGAAGGTTCAGCACGGACCAGCAGTGAGGTCGGGACCCAGGGAAGGTTCAGCACGGACCAGCAGCGAGGTCAGGGCCCAGGGAAGGTTCAGCACGGACCAGCAGTGAGATCGGGGCCCAGGGAAGGTTCAGCACGGACCAGCAGCGAGGTCGGGGCCCAGGGAAGGTTCAGCATGGACCAGCAGTGAGGTCGGGGCCCAGGGAAGGTTCAGCACGGACCAACAGCAAGGTCTGGACATGAGGCCAGAATTCGCATGGTCACTAGTAAAGAACCAACGACCAAAGCATGAGCGGCTGGAGAGAGAGTGGGAAAGCGCAGGAGAGCAGCATGTTGAAGCGGAGCCGGGGGGCCGGGGTACAGGGTCAGTACTTTATGGACAAATTCTCAAGCTGCTCCAAGATTAATGGGCTCACATACACTGGCTCCCCTACTGGCCCAATGTAGAAAGGTGACATTTGCCTGTTGTACTAAGCCATGCAGACTAGAAGGTTCCAACCTAAAAAATCCTGGTCTGTTCTGCGTTAGCTGATCTCAGTCGCGATATTATAATTAATCTCACACTCCTAAGGAAGGATAGGAAAGATCAGGCAGGTACTTGAAAGAAAGAAATTTATATAGCATATAGTGTAAAGGCCCACTTATCACTTGGATAATGTACCAGAGAGCAACTGGCTTTTATTTTGGAGGAATCCACTTTCACAAATTCTATTCCAGTAAGTAGTCTCATAGGAACATAAGAACATAAGAATTAGGAACAGGAGTAGGCCATCTAGCCCCTCGAGCCTGCTCTGCCATTCAACAAGATCATGGCTGATCTGGCTGTGGACTCAGCTCCACTTACCCGCCCGCTCCCCGTAATCCTTAATTCCCTTATTGGTTAAAAATCTATCTATCTGTGATTTGAATACATTCAATGAGCTAGCCTCAACTGCTTCCTTGGGCAGATAATTCCACAGATTCACAACCCTCTGGGAGAAGAAGTTCCCTCTCAACTCGGTTTTAAATTGGCTCCCCCGTATTTTGAGGCTGTGCCCCCTAGTTCTAGTCTCCCCGACCAGTGGAAACAACCTCTCTGCCTCTATCTTGTCTATCCCTTTCATTATTTTAAATGTTTCTATAAGATCACCCCTCATCCTTCTGAACTCCAAGGAGTAAAGACCCAGTCTACTCAATCTATCATCATAAGGTAACCCCCTCATCTCCGGAATCAGCCTAGTGAATCGTCTCTGTACCCCCTCCAAAGCTAGTATATCTTTCCTTAAGTAAGGTGACCAAAATTGCACGCAGTTCTCCAGGTGCGGCCTCACCAATACCCTGTACAGTTGCAGCAGGACCTCCCTGCTTTTGTACTCCATCCCTCTCGCAATGAAGGCCAACATTCCATTCGCCTTCCTGATTACCTGCTGCACCTGCAAACTAACTTTTTGGGATTCATGCACAAGGACCGCCAGGTCCCTCTGCACCGCAGCATGTTGTAATTTCTCCCCATTCAAATAATATTCCCTTTTACTGTTTTTTTTTCCAAGGTGGATGACCTCACATTTTCCGACATTGTATTCCATCTGCCAAACCTTAGCCCATTCGCTTTGCAGCCTCTCTGTGTCCTCTACACAACCCGCTTTCCCACTAATCTTTGTGTCATCTGCAAATTTTGTTACACTAAACTCTGTCCCCTCTTCCAGGTCATCTATGTATATTGTAAACAGTTGTGGTCCCAGCACCGATCCCTGTGGCACACGACTAACCACCGATTTTCAACCTGAAAAGGACCCATTTATCCCGACTCTCTGCTTTCTGTTAGCCAGCCAATTCTCGATCCATGCTAATACATTTCCTCTGACTCCGCATGCCTTTATCTTCTGCAGTAACCTTTTGTGTGGCACCTTATCGAATGCCTTTTGGAAATCTAAATACACCACATCCATCGGTACACCTCTATCCACTATGCTCGTTATATCCTCAAAGAATTCCAGTAAATTAGTTAAACATGATTTCCCCTTCATGAATCCATGCTGCGTCTGCTTGATTGCACTATTCCTATCTAGATGTCCCGCTATTTCTTCCTTAATGATAGCTTCAAGCATTTTCCCCACTACAGATGTTAAACTAACCGGCCTATAGTTACCTGCCTTTTGTCTGCCCCCTTTTTTAAACAGAGGCGTTACATTAGCTGCTTTCCAATCCGCTGGTACCTCCCCAGAGTCCAGAGAATTTTGGTAGATTACAAAGAATGCATCTGCTATAACTTCCGCCATCTCTTTTAATACCCTGGGATGCATTTCATCAGGACCAGGGGACTTGTCTACCTTGAGTCCCATTGGCCTGTCCGTGCTGAACCTTCCCTGGCATGGTTTTTGTGTCTTCCACTGTGAAGACCGAAGCAAAATAATTGTTTAAGGTCTCAGCCATTTCCACATTTCCCATTATTAAATCCCCCTTCTCATCTTCTAAGGGACCAACATTTACTTTAGTCACTCTTTTCCATTTTATATATTGGTAAAAGCTTTTATTATCTGTTTTTATGTTTTGCGCAAGTTTACTTTCGTAATCTATCTTTCCTTTATTTATTGCTTTCTTAGTCATTCTTTGCTGTCGTTTACAATTTTCCCAATCTTCTAGTTTCCCACTAACCTTGGCCACCTTATACGCATTGGTTTTTAATTTGATACTCTCCTTTATTTCCTTGGTTATCCACGGCTGGTTATCCCTTCTCTTACCGCCCTTCTTTTTCACTGGAATATATTTTTGTTGAGCACTATGAAAGAGCTCCTTAAAAGTCCTCCACTGTTTCTCAATTGTGCCACCGTTTAGTCTGTGTTCCCAGTCTACTTTAGCCAACTCTGCCCTCATCCCACTGTAGTCCCCTTTGTTTAAGCATAGTACGCTCGTTTGAGACACTACTTCCTCACCCTCAATCTGTATTACAAATTCAACCATACTACGATCACTCATACCGAGAGGATCTTTTACTTGGAGATCGTTTATTATTCCTATCTCATTGCACAGGACCAGATCTAAGATAGCTTGCTCCCTTGTAGGTTCTGTAACATACTGTTCTAAGAAACAATCCCGTATGCATTCTATGAATTCTTCCTCAAGGCTACCCCGTGCGATTTGATCAATCGATATGTAGGTTAAAATCCCCCATGATTACTGCTGTTCCTTTTTCACATGCCTCCATTATTCCCTTGATTATTGTCCGCCCCACCGTGAAGTTATTATTTGGGGGCCTATAAACTACGCCCACCAGTGACTTTTTCCCCTTACTATCTCTAATCTCCACCCACAATGATTCAATATTTTGTTCATTCGAGCCAATATCATCTCTCACAACTGCCCTGATATCATCCTTTATTAACAGAGCTACCCCAACTCCTTTCCCTTCTTGTCTATCTTTCCGAATTGTCAGATACCCCTGTATGTTTAATTCCCAGTCTTGGCCACCCTGCAACCACGTTTCTGTAATGGCCACCAAATCATACCCATTTGTAATGATTTGTGCCGTCAACTCATTTACTTTATTTCGAATGCTGCGTGCGTTTAGGTAGAGTGTTTTAATACTAGTTTTTAAACCATGATTTTTAGTTTTAACCCCTCCTGCAGCCCCTTTATATTCCTACATGTTGTCCCTTCCTATCACCTTGTGGTCTCATAGAAAATAGGTGCAGGAGATTGTTTTGTTTAATAGTCAACTTGGGTGAATTAAATATTTGATTGTGGACACTCTTGATGTAGGGGCTTCTCATAAAAGATTGGGAGCTACTTATGAACTATGGTTGAGTCCAATAAGATCTGTACCTAATCATCTTGAATGGCTGTGATTGGTAATTACATTCTTACCATCCTCCATATATGTGTGTTTAACGAGAAAGTTAGTATTTGAAAGAAATTGCCCAGAGCCGTTGTTGTCCATCCTCTAGGTTAGATACAGAGTATTATTGTATTTACATTGACCTACAAAGGCAAGTTTACACTGCTGCTCGAGACCTGACATCAGGAACTGGAGCACACGCGCCCCTCTAAAGCCAAGTAAAAGCAGCCTATAGAAGTATCTTAAGCCGCTACCTAAGTAGCCTGCGTGTTAATATTAAGAGAGAAAATAAAAGTCAATCTCATTATTTGTATTTTTTCCACAAATGTTGTTGTTTCCTTTCCTGAAAATGCTGATATGAGGCAATGCAGATCTCTTTGAAGGTGTTGTTTTGGGAATGCATTGTAAATCTTTATCCCTTTTACTTCCTCTCGGTTTTTCCCAAGATGACACAAGAACAGGAGGCATATCATGGTCACTGCTGGTGTAGTGAAACAGAGACAGCGATATCCGGGTAAGAGTGGCATAGTCTATAAACACAGGTCCGCAGGCATTGATGGCAGTGAAGATACCACTTGAGGTGTCTTTGGACCTGTAGATGTTGACTCTCACAAATTCATCCTCCTCAGAAAATTCATGCAGCACTATGGGAACACCCAAAGGGATTCCATCCTTGCTGTCTTATTAGGTACAACTTGTACTTAGAAGTCATTGGCAAGACTGCAGGAAAGTCTTAGCAAACTGAAAGCCTCAACAAAAAGGCAAAATATGGAGGAAATAAAATAGTCATGGTGTTCAATTCACAAGAAGGGAAGTGCTCACTGGCAAAACAAATAGACTTCAACAGTCACTGAATCAAATAGACTTCAATAGTCACTGAATCAATAGAAGCTTTGTATTAAGAAACATTCAAAGCTGGCCTGGGCAATTTAGCAATCATGCATCCAGTTTATTTGGGTGAGATGCACATTGGGGTGGAGCATCATCATCATCATAGGCAGTCCCTCGAGTCGAGGATGACTTGCTTCCACCTCAAAAACTTCACAGGTGTTTCAATGAAGGAGCTAATATTCCAGGTCCCGAATATGTTGAAGGGTGGAAGATGCCTGTGCGTGGATTTTTTTAACATGTGGTGACCGTTGCACACCAGCCACCACACGGGCTTGACAGAGCTAGGTCTTGGCCCAGTGGCAAGGGTTAACCAGGACAACTGGAGACCAGCTCTGCTGCACGGGCCTAGTGCGCACACATATCGCAGTGTGGGCTGGCCCGTGCTGCCCCTGGGCCCTCGCCTCTCCTGGGCACCGATCACGTCCCTCTATAATCTCTCGCCGCTCCTTTGCCCCGACCTCGCCGCTCCTGCAGTACCTGCCCATGCTCCAATCACCGACCTGGACCTTGGTGATGTCCCTTTTCACCTCCGTTGCTCTCCTGCTCCAGAACGTGCTGCTTCTTCTGCTCCCCGGCCTGCTCTGATGGTGCTCGCAGGCCTGGGGGGCCGCACAGACTGCTGCACTAGGCCGACACGCTGCTCCTTCCACTCCCCGGCCTGCTCTGATGGTGCTCGCAGGCGGGGGCTCGTGCAGACTGCTGGGCTAGGCATTGGGGTGGAGCATAACCCCTAATTGTGAACATTAGTGTGAGTCCTAATTTACGTAAAGATACAAGGTAAATAAGGCTTGCATATGCCTGTAGGTTAAGCTCCCAGATTTCAGGATCTCCCTCTCCAATACTACCAGAAGCTGCCCCCCAAGACTATCCCCTAATATAACGACACCCTTGGGTCTCCACTTCTGACACAAACCAAAACTTCCCCGAGCTCCATGCCATGCCATCTCTCGCCCCTCCATGCTGTCACATTCTGGGACCTTCTGTCCCCAGTATTGACAGGCCCCATTACCTCTCCCAGCCCCTGAAGCCTCCATCCTCACAGTGACCTCGAACTCTAGGACCCCACCAATGCACTCCAGGCCACAGCAACCCTCGCAGTGTATTCTCATCTCAATGAAAAATGTATTATATTTGCTGATGATATCAAAATAAGAGGGATTGAAGGAGGCAGTTCAGAAATTATAGGACAACGCGGACAAAATATGTACGTGGGCAGAAAACTGGCAGTTGAAATTTAATGTAGCCCAGTGTAAAAATAAAATGGGAACCATAAATACTTCATGAATTCTGTTGAATTAGCTAAGGATAAAATTAAAAGATCTAGGAGTCTTAGTAAATGTGACAATTACATGTCCAGCCAATGCAGAGCAGTAATTAACAAAGTCAATAGAATGTTGTCCTACATAGACAAGACAAGGCTACAAGTCCAAATAAGTCATGATTAAAGTTCACAGTGTTCTGGTCAGACCACGTCTCGATTACTGTGGCCAGTTCTGGTCACCGGGAAACAAGGGAGGCATTCAGATGCTGGAGGCAATGCAAAGAGCCACAAGGCTGATCCCTAGTGTAAACGGTCTGAACTATGAGGGAAGACTGGAGAAACCTGGACTTTTCACCTGGAAAGGAGGTGCCTGGAAGGTAACATTAGGGTATATGATAGTTAATGCCACAAACACCACTATAAATGGATGCATGCTCTGCCATGCAGACAGGGCCTTTGTTATTGTGGGGCACATCTGCAGCGCTCACCCTCACCCCCCACCCCTTCCCACAGAAGACTCTGGAAAATCTGGTGTTAAATGTCTGATCTGATGTTTGGAGCTCTGGGTACTGCCCACAGCCTGCAACCTTTAGCTGTCAGTGCTCTTCATCTCACCCTTCATAATGGTCTTCAAATAAATGCTGGATCCCATTACGGCTGAGGAAGTGGGAATACCCACCGTTAGGAGTTCCTGTGCTTGGCCCTGCCTCCTCCATGGCTGTGGTCTTATTTGGGGTGAACAGAAGCCCCACCCCCAAATAAGGCCACTGAAACCTCTGTACCAGGCTAGGACATGGTATATCGGATCCTGGCAGAATTTTTAGCATTTCCATGTAAATTCAGGGCGTCTATGTCTATCTTCAATCTGCTATGTATTGCCTGCCCTCCTCTTGCGTTTGCAGCAAGCTAGTAATACCTAATGACACCCCACCTCTCAAAATCTGAAAGTTGATTTCAAAGTATTGGTCGCAACATAAAATAATTCCCACAGCATAAATTTGCACCACCAGCATGTAGCATTGCATTGGTTTGCAAAAGATAGTTTTATTCATGTCCAAGCACTTAGAAACATAGAAAATAGGTGCAGGAGTAGGCCATTTGACCCCTCGAGCCTGCACCGTCATTCGATAAGACCATGGCTGATCATTCCTTCAGTACCTCTTTCCCGCCTTCTCTCCTTTTTTAAAAAGTGGTGTTACATTAGCTACCCTCTAGTCCATAGGAACTGATCCAGAGTTGATAGACTGTACGAAAATGATCACCAATGCATCCACTATTTCTAGGGCCACTTCCTTAAGTACTCTGGGATGCAGACTATCAGGTCCCGGGGATTTATCAGCCTTCAATCCCATCAATTTCCCTAACACAATTTCCCACCTAATAAGGATATCCTTCAGTTCCTCCTTCTCACTAGACCAACTGTCCCCGAGTACATTCGGAAGCTTATTTGTATCTTCCTTCGTGAAGACAGAACTGAAGTATTGGTTCAATTGGTCTGCCATTTCTTTGTTCCCCATTATAAATTCACCTGAATTCGACTGCAAGGGACCTACATTTGTCTTTACTAATCTTTTTCTCTTCACTAATCTTTTTCTCTTCACATATTTATAGAAGCTTTTGCAGTCAGTTTTTATGTTACCTTCAAGCTTCCTCTCGTACTCTATTTTCCCCCTCTTAATTAAACCCTTAGTCCTCCTCCGTTGAATTCTAAATTTCTCCCAGTCCTCAGGTTTGTTGCTTTTTCTAGCCAATTTATATGCCTCTTCCTTGGCTTTAACACTATCCTTAATTTCCTTTGTTAGCCATGGTTGAGCCACCTTCCCAGTTTTATTTTTACTCCAGACAGGGATGTACAATTGCTGAAGTTCATCCATGTGATCTTTAAATGTTTGCCATTGCCTATCCATCGTCAACCCATTAAGTATCGTTTGCCAGTCTATTCTAGCCAATTCACGCCTCATACCGTCGAAGTTACCTTTCCTTAAGTTCAGGACCCTAGTTTCCGAATTAACTGTGTCACTCTCCATCTTAATAAGGAATTCTACCATATTATGGTCACTCTTCCCCAAGGGGCCTCGCACAACAAGATTGCTAATTAGTCCCTTCTCATTACACATCACCCAGTCAAGAATGGCCAGCTCCCTGGTTGGTTCCTCAACATATTGGTCGAGAAAACCATCCCTAATACAGTCCAGGAAATCCTCCTCCACCGCATTGCTACCAGTTAGGTTAGCCCAATCAATATGTAGATTAAAGTCGCCCATGATTACTGCTGTACCTTTATTGCACACATCCCTTATTTCTTGTTTGATGCTGTTCCCAACCTCACGACTACTATTTGGTGGTCTGTACACAACTCCCACTAGCGTTTTCTGCCCTTTGGAATTCCGCAGCTCCACCCATACCGATTCCACATCATCCAGGCTAATGTCCTTCCTTACAATTGCATTGATTTCCTCTTTAACCAGCAATGCCACCCTGCCTCCTTTTACTTTCTGTCTATCCTTCCTAAATGCTGAATACCCTTGGATGTTGAGTTCCCAGCCTTGGTCACCCTGGAGCCATGTCTCTGTGATGCCAATCACATCGTATCCATTAACTGCTATCTGCGCAGTTAATTCATCCACCTTATTCCGAATACTCCTCGCATTGAGGCACAGAGCCTTCAGGCTTGTCTTTTTAACACACTTTGCCCCTTTAGAATTTTGCTGTAATGTGCCCTTTTTGTTTTTTGCCTTGGATTTCTCTGCCCTCCACTTTTATTATTCTCCTTTCTATCTTTTGCTTCTGACTCCATTTTATTTCCCTCTGTCTCCCTGCATAGGTTCCCATCCCCCTGCCATATTAGTTTAACTCCTCCCAAACTGCACTAGCAAACACTCCCCCTTGGACATTGGTTATCAAGGTCTATAATCAATACATTCTAAAAAGGCACTTACCTCTTGTAGACTGATTCCATTTTAATGTCTTTTAACTATTATATTTTTAGTATTTTGCTGTGATTTACTGCTAGACTTGAGCACAAAAATCTATGCTGACACTCCAGTGCAGTACTGAGGGAGGACTGCACTGTTGGAGGTGCCGTCTTTTGAATGAGATGTTAAACTGAGGCCCTGTCTGCTCTGCCAGGTGGACTTAAAAGATCCTTCCTTTTTTATTTCCTTTCCTTTTCATTCTTTTCTTCCTCCCCAGAAAAAAACTCAATACTCCAGCCGATACCTAACCAGTGTTTTATAAAGGTTTAGCGTAACAATTAACATATGTCATACATGTCACATGGCTGAACTCCAGGACATTGTCGACTATTTACCGAGGTGTACGAAAGTATGGGCCTTACGCTAAACATCCATAAGACAAAGATCCTCCACCAGCCTGTCCTCGCCGCAGAGCACTGTCTCCCCAGTCATCAAGATCCACGGCGCGGCCCTGGACAACGTGGACCATTTCCCATATCTCGGGAGCCTTTTATCAAGAAAAGCAGACATTGATGATGAGATTCAACATCGCCTCCAGTGCGCCAGTGCAGCCTTCGGCCGCCTGAGGAAAAGAGTGTTCGAAGACCAGGCCCTCAAATTTACCACCAAGCTCATGGTCTACAGGGCTGTAGTAATACCCGCCCTCCTGTATGGCTCAGAGACATGGACCATGTACAGTAGACACCTCAAGTTGCTGGAGAAATACCACCAACGATGCCTCCGCAAGATCCTACAAATTCCCCGGCAGAATAGACGCACTAACATTAGCGTCCTCGACCAGGCCAACATCCCCAGCATTGAAGCACTGACTACACTTGATCAGCTCCGCTGGACGGGCCACATCGTCCGCATGCCTGACACGAGACTCCCGAACCAAGCGCTCTACTTGGATCTCCTTCATGGCAAACGAGCCAAAGGTGGACAGACCAACATCCCCAGCATTGGTAAAGTGCAGCATCCCCACCGACTCCTGGGAGTCCCTGGCCGAAGACCGCCCTGGGTGGAAGAGGTGGATCCGGGAGGGTGCTAAGCGCCTCGAGACTCGTCGGCGAGTGCATGCAGAAGACAAGCAGGCAGCGGAAGAAATGTGCGGCAAACCTGTCCCACCCTCTCTTACCCTCAATGACTGTCTGTCCCACCTGTGGCAGGGACTGTGGTTCTCTCATTGGACTGTTCAGCCACCTAAGGACTCATTCTAAGAGTGGAAGCAAGTCTTCCTCGATTCCGAGGGACTGCCTATGATGAAAATGATGCAGGTTTGGACCATAGGAAGCTCAGAAACTGCAAGCACAAAACAGAAATGTTGGGAGAAATCCCAAGTCCTCATCTGGTGATTATTTAACTGTGGTTATTTAATTGTATATTTTTACAAAACTATGCAATTAAACCTCAGTTAAAAAATCCACATTTCTCTCCCCCCCTGCCTCCCTCCCTCTCTGTGCTGCTCTCCTGAAGATTCTGGCTCTTGCTGAACGACGGTTCCACAGATGCTGGACATCTGTGTATGGCCTTAGACAGTGAGTTAGCAGTGGGCTATTTGACTGTGGATGAAACCACAAACAGTCCCGGCCCCATATCCATGTATTTCATTGAAAGGCAAGGAGGAGCTGGAATCTTGGCGGAGGTCTTTTCTCCTTCCTAGCCCAGGGGCTCCTAAGGCTAACTGCTGGCCTGATTGAGATACCTCATGCAGCACAAACCGGATATCGCATCTGGGGCCTTCCTGGTCTGTGCAATGTATTGCCACACCAATGAGTGAATTTACCGAGTGAGCCAACAGACAAGCACAGTGTGACTGTTTCAATAATTAGGGAAAAAATGTGGTTCTCTTTGTCAAACAACCACTAGCTTTAAATATGTGTGACTGTTGATGCTGAACTCCAGGCAGCTCTGTCTGCCTGGCATCACTCCAATGAAAAACAGGAACTGGCAAAAGAAGAACTGGCATGTATTTTCACATTGTTGGATGCCCCCAGGGTAGCACAGGCCTTAATGCCAAATAACAAAACAAAACACTGACAGAGGGCCAAGTGAAGTAAGACCGCAATCCTGCAATGATTTGCTCAGTGCTGAGCTGATGTCTTCTCCTGTTGATCTGACTCAAATCTGGGCAGCTGAGTACTCCTCCTGCAGCTCGGCTTCTGTATCAAAACACAACAATCTGTTAATGGGCAAGGTTGGGATCCGCTATACTCCAGCTTTTCTGGTTGCTCAGCCTCCACCGAGGGTGATTCAGTTTGGGGTTGTTGATATTTTTACTTTTGGCTCAGCTAGTTGTGGAAGCCTCATACCAGAAGTCTGAGCTAACACTCCAGTGCAGTACTAAAGAAGTGCAATGCCTTTGCTGAGACATTAGACCTAGGTCCCACCTGCCTCTTCTAGTGATTTTAATATCCTATGGCACTATTCAAAGAAGATTTTGACAGCGTGGTAAGGTGCTTTATAATTGGCAGTATTTATCTTGATATTAGGTCATGATTCTACTGCCCCTTCCTGGTTACTCAGTCTAGGGGCAGTGCTGAGGGAGTGCTGCACTGTCGGAGGGACAGAACTGAGGGCCGGCCCGCTTCTATCCTGGGCCAATAGATCCAGCCCGGGAGTGAAGGACAGATCCAGCCCGGGAGTGAAGGACAGATCCAGTCCGGGAGCAGAGGACAGACCCCCCACCCCCTGGGAGCGGACAGACCCCAGCCCGGGAGCGGAGGACAGACCCAGCCCGGGAGCAGAGGACAGACCCCCCACCCCCTGGGAGCAGACAGACCCCAGCCCGGGAGCGGAGAGACCCAGCCCGGGAGTGAAGGACAGATCCAGCCCGGGAGTGAAGGACAGATCCAGCCCGGGAGTGAAGGACAGATCCAGCCCGGGAGCGGAGGACAGACCCAGCCCGGGAGCAGAGGACAGACCCCCCACCCCCTGGGAGCGGACAGACCCCAGCCTGGGAGCGGAGGACAGACCCAGCCTGGGAGCAGAGGACAGACCCCCCACCCCCTGGGAGCAGACAGACCCCAGCCCGGGAGCGGAGGACAGACCCCAGCCCGGGAGCGGAGGACAGACCCCAGCCCGGGAGCGGAGGACAGACCCCATTCCGGGAACGGAGGACAGACCCCAGTCCGGGAGCGGAGGACAGACCCCAGTCCGGGAGCGGAGGACAGACCCCAGTCCGGGAGCGGAGGACAGACCCCAGTCCGGGAGCGGAGGACAGACCCCAGCCCGGGAGCGGAGGACAGACCCCAGCCCGGGAGCGGAGGACAGACCTCAGCCCGGGAGCGGAGGACAGACCCAGCCCAGGAGCGGAGGACAGACCCCAGTCCGGGAGCGGAGGACAGACCCCAGTCCGGGAGCGGAGGACAGACCCCAGTCCGGGAGCAGAGGAAGACCCCAGTCCGGGAGCGGAGGACAGACCCCAGTCCGGGAGCAAAGGACAGACCCCCCACCCCCCGGGAACGGACAGACCCCAGCCCGGGAGCGGAGGATAGATCCAGCCTGGGAGCGGAGGACAGGCCCAGCCCGGGAGCGGAGGATAGATCCAGCCTGGGAGCGGAAGACAGACCCAGCCCGGGAGCAGAGGATAGATCCAGCCTGGGAGCGGAGGATAGATCCAGCCCGGGAGCAGGTGATAGATCCAGCCCGGGAGCAGGGGAGAGAGCAGGTATGGTGGTGATTCCAACCCCTGTGTCCTGCCCTGTACTGCAGTCTCGTGACTTGGGCCTCCTGGCTGGACCTCCTGCGGCGACTGTGAAACATTCTGCCCGGGGCCGGCAACGAACCGGCTGAAGGGACTCTGGGGCCGGTGCTGAACCAGCTGAAGGGACTCAATTTTTTAAACTTTTAATCAACTTTTAAACTTCTTAAACAATTCGGGAAAACTCTTAAATTTTTAATCAACTTGGAGAACTTTTTTCTTTTTTTTCCTAACTTTTAAACAACTTGATTTACATTTTAGACTTTAAAAAAAAATCAACTTTATCAATCTAATCTATTTATTAAACTTTCAATCAACCTGTGTAACTTTTTAATAATTTGGAAATAGTTTTAAATTCTTAAACTTTTAAAGCAACTTGGAAACCTTTGGGGAAACTTTTAGCCTTGGAAGAAACTTTCCAAAACATCCCTGGGAACCCCAGCGGACAGCTGACCTTCCTAATGCCTGCCCCCCAACCAAGCCTCAGGCCACCTACCGTAAAGGGCGCTACTCGGTGCCGAGCTTGCGACCAACACCTCACCGTAGGCAATTAGTCTTATACAGCAGTGCCTGGTCTCCAGTCGTCTTGGGCCCCTTGCCTCTGGACCAAGACCTTGCTCAGCTAAGCCCGTATGGTTGCCGGTGTGCATCGGCTACCCCACGTTAAAAGAACTCACGCACAGGCATCTTCCACTTCGTCAGTTCGGAACCTGGAACGTCAGGACCCTCATGGACAACTCCGATAGCAACAGGCCGGAACGTCGCACCGCCATAGTTGCCCGGGAACTTAGACGTTTTGACATTGACATCGCTGCCCGAAGCGAGGCCCGGCGGGCAGGGGAAGGCCAGCTCAAGGAACAAGGTGGAGATTACACCTTTTTCTGGAAGGGAAAACCAGAGGAAGAATGCTGCCTTCATGGAGTCAGCTTTCCAATCAAAAATGAACTGGTCAACCGCCTCAAAGACTCCCCCTGTGGGGTTAACGAACGCCTCATGACTCTCCGTATCACCCTATCCCAGAACCAATGCGCCACAGTCATTAGTGCGTACCTCCCAACACTCGGTGCAACGGATGAGGCTAAAGAGGGATTTTATTCCAATCTCAAGACATCCTTGTCCCGCGACCCCACGGGCGACAAATTGATCCGCCTGGGTGATTTTAATGCCAGGGTTGGCAAAGACACAGCCCTCTGGGGAGGCGTGATTGGCAGAGAGGGGGTAGGGAAAGCCAACTCCAGCAGTACCCTACTGACAAAATGTCTAGAACATGAACTCCTCATCACCAACACTCTGTTCTGCCAGAGGGACAAATACAAGGCATCGTGACAACACCCTCGCTCCAAACACTGGCACCTACTTGACTGTGTCATCGTCCGAGCCAGGGATCGCAAGGATGTGCGCATCACCCGCGCCATGACAGGAGCTGACAACTGCTGGATGGACCACCGCCTAATCCGATCCATCATCGATATAAACATAGCCCCAAAGCAGAGGGGACAGCAGAAGCAGTGCCGGGGCACATAATGCCGGGGCACTGAGAGACCCAGCTAAAAGAGCCCTATACAGCCAGCGCCCCACAGCTAACCTGGCGTGCCTTGATGACCCTGAGATGCTGAATGCCCACAGCGCTTGGTCTGCCCTCCAGGTCTCCATAATCAGTGTATGCGAAAAGACACTTGGTTACTCAACCAGAAAATACCAGGACTGGTTTGATGAAAATGATCAGGAGATTCAAGAACGAAGAGATCGTAAGCGCAAAGCATTTCTGAGCCTCAACCCAGCTCGGGAGCTGCAAAGCAACGTTACAGATGGCTGAAGGCTGAGGTCCAACAAAAAACCCGGGACCTAAAGAACAGATGGTGGATAGAGAAAGCACAGGAGATACAACAACTGGTCGACAGCCACGATATGTGAGGATTCTTCATTGCAGTCAAGGCCACCTACGGTCCAAACTCCCAAGGCCCCACCCCAATCCTGGCCAAGAATGGGGAAACACTCATCAAGGACACCGAGGCTGTCAGGGCCCGCTGGAAGGAGCACTTTGAAGATCTCCTCAATCGAGACTCTGCCTTTGACTCGAGTGTTCTCAACTCCATCCCGCAGCATGCGACCCTCCACCACCTCAGTGAGACCCCAACACTGCACGAGGTAGGCAAAGCCATAAAACAGCTGAAGAATAACAAGGCTACAGGTGCGGATGGAATTCCTGCTGAGGCACTGAAGTATGGCGGAGAGGCGCTGTTGGCACGGATACATGACCTCATTTCTCTCATTTGGAGGGAGGAGAGCATGCCAGGAAATCTCAGAGATGCAGTGATTGTGACCATCTTTAAAAAGGGGGACAAGTCTGACTGTGGCAACTACAGGGGAATCTCCCTGTTATCAGCCACTGGGAAGGTTGTCGCTAGAGTTCTCCTCAATCGTCTTCTCCCTGTGGCTGAGGAGCTCCTCCCGGAATCACAGTGCGGATTTCGTCCCCTACGGGGCATAACAGACATGATCTTTGCAGCTCGACAGCTGCAGGAAAAATGCAGGGAGCAGCGCCAGCCCTTATACATGGCTTTTTTTGATCTTACAAAAGCCTTTGATATTGTCAACCGTGAGGGTCTATGGAGCGTCCTCCTCCTCCATTTTGGATGCCCCCAAAAGTTTGTCAACATCCTTCGTGTCATGTATTCAACCAGCATTGTAACCCATGTATAATCTTACCAAAGTTGTACACTGTGAGAACAATGACCACTAGGTGGTGAACTTGTGGGAGACACTCCTAACCTGGACCATCAGGTATAAAAGGGGAAGCTCCACCCACTTCCATGACTTGAGTGCTAAGGAATAAAGGACACGTCACAGACTGACCTTCTCTCAAGCATGGGCCTCGTGTGCATTTATACTGTATAGCAAGGACGTATCAATGGCAACAAGAAACTGGGATTTAAACCACGGCCACTAGCAGAACAGACGAGAGGTACTGTATTAAGGAATGGTTGGGACAGAGATTCAACATTGTTAAAGCAGCACACAGTTCTCCAGGCAGACAAGGGCAATCGGGCATGCCCCAACATGTAGTCGAACCCAGAGGGAGAGATCGACAGAGACAATGGAAAGCTGAACAGCGATTCACGTCATTGCAAGGGACAATGCGGCCAGTAATGGGGCCATCAACACCTGTTAATGGCGCACTGAGGGGCAGTAAGGGACGATCGACTGGCAAGGGACCTTTTGTTTCCAACAACAGCTCATGTTGGAGGCGTGGAGGCATACACTCAGCGGGAGTTTGCAGAGATGAGCAAAATACCTGCAGAAATTGCAGAAATGAACGCTGGGGGAAATCGCTGGAAACTGAAATTCAGCAAGTTCGTGTGGAGCACGTATACAGTTCATACACCAGGACGCCACTGATAATGATGAAAGTGCCCCTCAATGGCATCCCAGTATCAATGGAGCTAGACACGGGGACCAGCCAGTCCCTGATGGGTATCAAACAGTTCAAAAAGTTTGGGCGTCCAAGGCCAGGAGGCCAAAGTTATCGCCGATTGACGCACAGCTACGGACATACACAAAGGAGATCATTCCAGTGCTAGGCAATGCCATGGTAGTCGTGACCCACAAAGATTCGGAGGACAGGTGTCCTGGGGGATGGTCACGCACTACTGGAGAGGAGTTGGCTTGCTGTCATGAACTGGAAATGGGGTGATGTCAAAGCAATTTCCTCTGTGGAGCGAGTATCTTGCTCACAGATCCTGGACAAATTTGACTCATTATTTCAACCCGGCATTGGCACTTTCATGGGGGCCAAGGTAGTGATTCACATAAACCCGGGGGCCAGGCCAGTACACCACAAGGCCAGAGCGGTGCCGTACATGATGCGGGAAAAGATAGAAGGCGAATTGGGCCGCCTGCTGAGGGAAGGCATCATCTCGCCAGTCAGATTCAGTGACTGGGCGAGCCCGATTGTGCCGGTGCTGAAGGTGGATGGGTCGGTCAGGATATGTGATGATTTCAAGGCCACCATCAATCGGGTGTCACTCCAAGACCAGTATCTACTACCGAGAGCGGAGGATCTCTTTGCAACGCTATCCGGTAGCAAACCTTTTTCAAAATTGGACCTGACCTCAGCTTACATGACCCAGGAACTGGTGAGTGAGTCGAAGAAGCTGACCACCATCACGACACACAAGGGGTTGTTTGATGTCCGTTCGGGATTAGCTCGGCCGCCGCGATCTTCCAACGAAATATGGAAAGCCTCCTCAAGTCGATTCCAGGGACGGTGGTTTTTCAGGACATCATCCTCATCACGGGTTATGATACTGAAGAACACCTCCACAACCTGGAGGAGGTGCTACGCAGACTGAGCCGGGTAGGGCTGCGACTGAAAAAGGCGAAGTGCGTCTTCCTAGCTCCAGAGGTAGAATTCCTGGGGATGAGGGTAGCAGCAGACGGGATCAGCCCTACTGCGTCCAAGATGGAAGCGATCCAGGGAGCACCCAGACCCCGTAACACGACGGACCTGCGTTCGTTCCTGGGGCTCCTGAACTATTTTGGTAACTTTCTTCCCAAATTGAGCATGCTGCTAGAGTCGCTACATGTGCTCCTATGCAAAGGTCGCGAATGGATCTGGGGGGACAGCCAGGAAAGGGCTTTTAATAGAGCATGCAATTTGTTATGTTCCAATAATCTGTTAACGCTATATGACCCATGTAAGAAACTTATGTTAACGTGCGATGCGTCGTCCTATGATGTCAGGTGTGTGTTGCAGCATGTCAATGGCAAGGGTCAGTTACAGCTGATAGCTTATGCCTCCAGGAGTCTGTTCCAGGCAGAAAGGGGCTACGGGATGGTAGAAAAGGAGGCACTCGCATGTGTATATGCGGTAAAGAAAATGCACCAGTACCTGTTTGGCAGGAAATTTGAGCTGGAGACAGATCACAAACCCCTAACGTCCCTTTTGGCCGACAACAAGGCCATAAATGCGAATGCATCGGCCCGCATACAGAGGTGGGCACTCACGTTAGCCGCCTATACAATTCGGCACAGACCAGGCACCGAAAACTGCGCCGATGCACTCAGCAGGCTCCCACTAGCCACCACTGAGGGGGCTACCTAGCATGCTGCTGAGATGGTCATGGCTGTTGAAGCTTTCGGAAGCAAAGGCTCACCCCTGACAGCCCATCAGATTAAAGTCTGGACAAATAGAGACCCGCTATTGTCTCTAGTCAAGAAATGTGTCCTGAATGGGGACTGGGCAGCCACGTACAGTGCATGCCCTGAGGAATTTAAACCATTTCACATGCGCAGGGATCAACTCTCGATTCAGGCCGATTGCCTACTGTGGGGAAACCGCGTAGTCATGCCCCAGATGGGCAGAGAGATGTTCATCAGAGAACTCCACAATGAGCACCCGGGCATTTTCATGATGAAGGCAATTGCCAGGTCACACGTTTGGTGGCCAGGGATAGACGCAGATCTGGAACTTTGTGTTCGCAGGTGCAGCACGTGTGCCCAGCTGGGCAATGCGCCCAGGGAAGCCCCCCTTAGTCCCTGGCCCACCAAGCCTTGGTCACGCATCCATGTGGACTACGCAGGTCCTTTCATGGGAAAAATGCTTTTGGTTGTAGTCGACGCCTACTCCAAATGGATCAAGTGTGAGATTTTAAATTCAAGCACATCCTCTGCCATGGTAGAAAGTCTAAGGGCAATGTTCGCCACCCATGGTTTACCGGACATCTTGGTCAGCGACAATGGCCCGTGCTTCACAAGCACTGAATTCCAGGACTTCATGGCAGGCAATGGAATTAACCATGTCAGAACGGCACCGTTCAAGCCGGCCTCAAACGGCCAGACAGAACGAGCAGTGCAGATAATCAAACAGGGGATGCTCAGAATCCAAGGGGGTTCCCTACAAAGCCGCTTATCACGCTTCCTGCTGGCCTACAGATCCCGACCACACTCGCTCACAGGGGTTCCACCCGCAGAGCTGCTAATGAAAAGGACGCTCAAAACCCGGTTATCCCTTATACACCCCATGAAAGAAATTGTCGAGAGCAGGCGCCAGTCACAATATGGCTACCATGACAGGAATGCGAGGGCGCGATGTATTGATGTAAATGACCCTGTTTTTGTCCTCAACTACGCTGCAGGGCCCAAATGGCTTGCAGGCACTGTGATTGCCAAAGAGGGTAATAGGATTCTGGTAATTAAACTTACCAATGGACAAATCTGCCGCAAACACGTGGATCAAACAAAAAGGAGGTTCAGCAACCCCATAGAAGAAGCAGAGGAAGAACACGGTGTAGAGTTCACTCCACCACAGGTGACCGAACACCGGAACCAAAGGGAGGAGAGCCCAGTCACTGTGGGCAGTCCGGATAGGCCTGAGGCACCGCAAACAGCAGACACTCAGGCCAGCGTCCAACAACCAGAGCCCCAACTCAGGCACTCTACAAGAGAGCGTAAACCACCAGAGAGACTCAACCTGTGATCCCAATAAGACTTTGGGGGGGAGGTGATGTCATGTATTCAACCAGCATTATAACCCATGTATAATCTGACCCAAGTTGTACACTGTGAGAACAATGACCACTAGGTGGTGAACTTGTGGGAGACACTCCTAACCTGGACTCTCAGGTATAAAAGGGGAAGCTCCACCCACTTCCATGACTTGAGTGCTAAGGAATAAAGGACACATCACAGACTGACCTTCTCTCAAGCATAGCCTCGTGTGCATTTATACTGTATTGCAAGGACGTATCACTTCGCCTGCTCCACAACGACATGCAGGCCGTGATCCTTACCAACGGATCCATTATAGACCCAATCCACATCCAGACTGGGGTCAAACAGGGCTGCGTCATCGCTCCAATTCTCTTCTCAATCTTCCTCGGATATAGGAGACATAGGATGGTACTTTGTGAACTTTGGGACCAGCCAGATGGACCAATGTGGTCGTTTCCCATTCTGTACATTGGCGTAGTCCGATGGTACACACGATATATCCATCACCTTCGGCTGAGGAGGAGGTGGAGGAAGCAACTCGTACTGGGTTAAATCCATGATCCTGTTGTCTTTTCGGTACATGCCCAAGTTGACCATTCTTCAGCCTGGTCAAGTGTGGTGGCCAGCACAACCGAGCCCATGTCTGTCCTCAGCTGATGTGTGTACACATTGCTGGATAAATATCAGCGGATAGTGATCAAGAAAGAGAACCCTTGCTGATAGCGCCCAGACTATGGATGGGAACTGAGGTCAATTGTAGCACCCCAACTATTGCTTTACTTGAGATTGGTTTACTCAGTTCTTGGCCAGCAGTGAGGTAGGGCCTTGGGTGCTTGGGCTGTAGGTAGTCTTGGCTGTGCTGAAGAATCCTCGCACGTTGTGGTTGTCAGCTAACTGCTGGATCTCCTGTGCTTTCTCCACCCACCATCTGTTCTTTAGGTCGTGGGATTTTTGTTGGACCTCGGCTTTCAGCCATCTGTAGAGCTGCTTTCTTGCTGTCGTGTTGGGTTGCTGTTTTAAATAGAAATGCCTTGCGCTTGCGGCTGAATAGCTCTTGGATCTCCTGGTCTTTCTCATCGAAGCAGTCTTGGTGTTTCCTGGTCGAGTGACCGAGCGTCTCTTCGCAGGTACTGACTATGGAGGCCTTGAGGGCAGACCAGGCGCAGTGGGCACTCTGCGTCTCTGGGTCATCGAGGGTCACCAGGTTGGCAGTGAGGCGCGGGCTGTTTAGGGCTTTCTTATCAGGGTCTTTGAGTGTCCCGGTGTTGACTTTCCTGCGGCATTGTTTTGTTTGCCGTCGCTGTTTCGGGACTATGTTGATGTTAATGACGAAGCGGATTAAGTGGTGGTCCGTCCAGCAGTCGTCGGCCCCTGTCATGGCGCGGGTGATGTGCACATCCTTGCGATCCCTCGCTCGAACGATGACGCAGTCGAGCAGATGCCAGTGCTTGGAGTGAAGGAGCTGCCATGATGCCTTGTACTTGTCTCTCTGAAGGAACAAGATGTTGGTAATGACAGGGCCATGTTTACGTGACCTCATTTCTCGAATGACAAGACCAGAACGGTGAGGTACTCATCAAGGACAGAGAGGCAGTCAGTGCCCGTTAGAAGGAGCAATTTGAAGATCTCCTTAACCGAGACTCTGTCTTCAATACAAGTGTCCTCGACTCCATCCCGCAGCATGCTACCCGCCACCATCTCAGCACAACCCCAGCCCTGCACGAGGTAGAAAAGGCCATCCGTCAGCAGAAGAATAACAAGGCAACATGAGCAGAATTCCTGCCGAAGTACTAAAGCATGGCGGAGAATTACTATTGGCACGAATACATGATCTCATTTCTCTTATCTGAAAGGAAGAGAGCATGCCGGCAGATCTCAGGGACGCCGTAATTGTGACCACCTTCAAAAAAGAGGACAAGTCCGACTGCGGCAACTACAGAGGAATCTCCCTGCTGTTGGGCACTGGGAAAGTCATCACAAGAATCCTCCTCAACCGTCTTCTCCCTGTGGCTGAGGAGCTCCTTCTGGAGTCACAGTGCGGATTCCATCCACTAAGGGGTACAACGCACATGATCTTCACCGCACAACAACTACAAGAGAAATGCAGGGAACAGCACCAACCCTTGTACATGGCCTTTTTTGACCTCACAAAGGCCTTCAACATTGTCAACCATGAGGGATTTATGGAGCGCCCTCCTCCATTTTGGCTGCCCTCAAGGCTGCACCATCGCACCAACGCTCTTTTCGATCTTCCTCGCTGCAATGCTTCATCTCACTCTTAGCAAGTTCCCCGCTGGAGTGGAGCTAAATTATAGAACAAATGGGAATCTGTTCAACCTCCGCCACCTCCAGGCCAGATCCAAGGTTGTCCCATCCTCTGTCATTGAACTACAGTATGCGGACAATGCTTGCGTCTGCGCACAGAGACTGAACTCCAAGCCATCGCCAACACCTTCACCGAGGTGTACGAGAGCATGGGTCTGACACTAAACATCCGCAAGACAAAGGTCCTCTGCTAACCTGACCCCACCTCACAGCACTGCCCCCCAGTCATCAAGAGCCACGGCACGGCCTTGGACAACGTGGACCACTTTCCATACGCGGGAGCCTACTGTCAGCAAGAGCAGACATTGACGACGAGGTCCAACACCGCCTGCAGTGTGCCAGTGCAGCCTTCGGTCGCCTGAGGAAGAGAGTGTTTGAAGACCAGGACCTCAAATCCAGCACCAAGCTCATGGTCTACAGGGCAGCAATGATACCCGTCCTATATGGCTCAGAGACGAGGATTATATTCAGCAGACACCTCAAAACGCTGGAGAAGTATCACCAGCGCTGCCTCCGCAAGATGCTGCAAATCCATTGGCAGGACAGACGCACCAACGTCAGTGTTCTCGCTCAGACCAACATCCCCAGCAGCGAAGCTCGATCAGCTCTGTTGGGCGGGCCACATTGTCCGCATGCCAGACACGAGACTCCCAAAGCAAGCACTGTCTGCGGAGCTCCGACACAGCAAGCGAGCCCCAGGTGGGCAGAGGAAACGTTTCAAGGGCACCCTCAAAGCCTCCTTGATAAAGTGCAACATTCCCACTGACTCCTGGGAATCCCTGGTCCACGACCGCACAAAATGGAGGAAGAGCATCCGGGAGGGAGCTGAGCACCTCGAGTCCTATCGCCGAGAACAAGCAGAAACCAAGCATAGACAGCGGAAGGAGCATGCGGCAACCCAGGTTCCCCATCCACCCTTTCCTTCAACCACTGTCTGCCCCACCTGTGACAGAGACTGCAGGTCCCACATTGGACTGTTCACTTACCTGAGAACTCACTTTTAGAGTGGAAGCAAGTCACCCTGGACTCCGAGGGACTGCCTATGATGATGATGGTTTACTCAGTGCAGACCAAGCTGGGACTCTCTGTGGCTCAGCACCATACTAATTGGTGACTTTACTGATGGGAGTGATTGATACAACGTAAAGCTGCATTACAACACGGCAAGTAGGAACATCGCACACCTAGAATTTGCAGTGAGGGGAAGGGTTGGCAAAGATAGCCATTGTTTTATGTTACTGCTAGTTCTGACAGTGAAGACACAGGAGAAGGCACAATGTTCCCTTTAGAACAAGAAGGACCAGCATGTTCTTGTCCTGTCTGAAATGAGCCAGTGTAATGTGGTATTTACATCTGTGAATACAAAAACAAAACGCTATGCCTTTGTTTTCTGTGTTAGAGTCCTGTCTGGCATCATGCCACCTTATATGGCACTGTTGGCACACTGCCTATCACTCACTCTCACAGTTGTATTGTGCAGATATAAATCTTTTATCCCAAAGCACTTTAAAGCTGTGTGTATGGAGCGGTGAGCCCTGCATGTTGAGACAATCCATTCACTAATCTGTCTCAGGCATTATTAATGGCCACAGGATTAAAATGGAGGGAGGTGGAAGTTATCATAGGGCTACATTAATCAGCACGAGTTGAAGATTGGTAACTAATTACTGGAGAGTGGGTCCTTTAGGAAAATTGATTTGTTTGTGTATTTGATTTGACTGAGGTCAGACTTCAAGACCATAAATTACCTGTTTCACCGTACAGTCAAATACCCTCAAGATGCATCACTTAAACAGATTGTTGGGGACAGCCTCACATTGTTGAAGTACTCTTAATGAATGGTCAAACATCACAATCCATATCACAGGACAAACACAATACATGTAGGCCTCTTGGGCCATCTTAGAAATACTTGTGGCCTCTCATCATATCATTTAACTGGATCGTGATTAATTGACTCTAAGATTTTACTGCACTACCCTAGCCAGAAGACCATTCTTTGTGTGAAGAGATTATTCCTGACATCAGTCATAAATTGTTTTTCCACCACTTGCAACTTGTGCCTTCTTATCCCACTGCCTGGACTTTGAAGAACTATTCTGGATTTATCTTTCCTTTACATAGCAACATAAGAACATAAGAAATAGGAGCAGGAGTTGGCCGTTTGCCGCCTCGAGCCTGCTCCGCCATTTAATAAGATCATGGCTAATCTGATCCTGGCCTCAGCTCCATTTCCCCACCCGCTCCCCATAACCCTTGACTCCCTTATCATTCAATAATCTGTATATCTCCACCTTAAATATATTCAAAGACCCAGCCTCCACAGCTCTCTGGGGCAGAGAATTACAAAGATTCACGACCCTCTGAGGAGAAATTCCTCCTTGTTTCTGTTTTAAATGAGCGATCACTTATTCTGAAACTATGCCCCCTAGTTCTAGATTTCCCCCATGAGGGGAAACATCCTCTCTGCATCTACCCTGTCAAGCCTCCTCAGAATCGTCGACGTTTCAATAAGATCACCTCTCATTCTTCTAAACTCCAATGAGTATAGGCCCAATCTGCTCAACCTTTCTTCATAAGTCAACCCTCTCATCTCAGGAATCAACCTTGTGAACCTTCTCTGAACTGCCTCCAGGTGCAGACTCCAGATGTGGTCTACCAACGTACAGTGGGAGCAGGACTTCCCTACTTTTGTACTCTATCCCCCTTGCAATAAAGACCAACATACCATTTGTCTTCCTGATTACTTGCTGTACCTGCATGCTAACTTTTTGCGTTTAATGTACAAGAACCCCCAGATCCCTCTGTACTGCAGCATTTTGTAATCGCTCTCCATGGAAATAGTAATTTGCTTTTTTACTTTTCCTATCAAAGTGGATAACCTCACATTTTCCCTCATTATAGTCCATCTGCCAAATTTTTGCCCACTAACTGAGCCTGTCTATATCCCTTTGTAGATTCTTTGCGTCCTCCTCACAACTGCTTTCTCACCTATCTTTGTATCATCAGTAAATACCTTACACTCGGTCACTTCATTCAAGCCGGTCCCTTCATCTAAGTCATTAATATAGATTGTAAATAGTTGAGGCCCAGCACTGATCCCTGTGGCACCCCACTAGTTAGTTTGCCAACCTGAAAATGACGCATTTATCCAGACTCTTGTTTTCTGTTAGTTAGCCAATCCTCTATCCACGCTAATATATTACCCCCAACCCCGCGAGCTCTTATCTTGTGCGGTAACCTTTTATGTGGCACCTTATCGAATGCTTTCTGGAAATCCAAATACACGATATCTACTGGTTCCCCTTTATCCACTCTGCTCGTTACATCTTCAAAGAACTCCAGCAAATTTGTCAAACATGATTTCCCTTTCATAAAACCATGCTGACACTGCTTGACTGCATTATGATTTTCTAAATGTCCCGCTACTCATCATCATCGGCAATCCCTCGGAACTGAGGAAGACTTGCTGCTACTCTGAGAATGAGTTCTGAGGTGACTGAACAGTCCAATATGAGAACCACAGTCTCTGTCATAGGTGGGACAGTCAGTCGTTGAAGGACAGGGGTGGGTGGGACAGGTTTGCCACACGCTCCTCCCGCTGCCTGCGCTTGGTTTCTGCATGCTCTTGGCGACATCCTGCTACTACTTCCTTAATAATGGACTCCAGCATTTTCCCAATGACAGATGTTAGGCTAACTGGTTTATAGTTTCCTGCTTTCTGTCTCCCTCCTTTCTTAAATAGGGTCGTTACATTTGCATTTCCGTTTTTCCAGTCCACTGGGACCTCTCCAGAATCCAGGGAATTTTGGTAGATTACAACAATGCATCCACTATATCTCTGCAGCCACCTCTTTTAAAACCCCAGGATTCAGCCCATCAGGTCCAGGGGACTTGTCCACCTTTAGTCCCATTAGTTTGCCGAGTACTTTATCTCTAGTGATAGTTTTAAGTATTTCCCCCCCAATAGCTCCTTGATTATCAATTAATGGGATGTTTTTAATTTATTCTACTGTGAAGATCAATACAAAATATTTGTTCAAAGTATCCACCATTTCCCGGTTTCCCATTATTAATTCCCCAGTCTCATCTTCTACGGGACCAGTGTTTACTTTCGGTACTCGCTTCCTTTTTATATACCTGTAGAAGCTCTTACTGTCTGTTTATATATTTTTTGCTAGTTTACTCTCATAATCTATCTTCTCTGCCTTTATCATTTTTTTAGTCATCCTTTGCTGGTTTCTAAAAATTTCCTAATCCTCTGGCCTTCCACTGTTCTTCACAATATTGTATGCCTTTGTTTTCAGTTTGATACCATCCTTTACTTCCTTAGTTAGCCACGGATGGTTTATCATTTTCTTAGCGTCTTTTTTTTCTCACTGGAATAAATCTTTGCTGAGAGTTATGAAAAATCTCCTTAAATGTTTGCCACTGCGTCTCTACAGTCTTACCCTGTAATATATTTTCCCAGTCCTCTTTAACCAACTCTGCCTTCATACCTTTGTAATTACCTTTATTTAAGTTCTGGACACTAGTTTGAGAAGACGGTTGAGAAGGATTCTAGCGACGACTTTCCCAATGGCTGATAATAGGGAAATTCCTCTGTAGTTGCCGCAGTCAGACTCGTCCCCTTTTTTAAAGATGGTCATCTCTGAGATCTCCCGGCATGCTCTCCTCCCTCCAGATGAGAGAGATGAGGTCATGTATTCGCGCCAACAGTGACTCTCTACCATACTTTAGTGCCCCAGCGGGGATTTCATCTGCTCCAATAGCCTTGTTGTTCTTAAGGACATAACATAAGAAATAGGAGCAGGAGTAGGCCATACGGCCCCTCGAGCCTGCTCTGCCATTCAATAAGATCATGGCTGATCTGATTATGGACTCAGCTCCACTTCCCCGCCCGCTCCCCACAACCCCTTATCCCTTTATCATTTAAGAAACTGCCTAAATTTATTCAATGTCCCAGCTTCCACAGCTCTCTTAGGCAGCGAATTCCACAGATTAACCCTCTGAGGGAAGAAATTTCTCCTCATCTCTGTTTTAAATGGGCGGCCCCTTATTCTAAGATCATGCCCTCTAGTTCTAATCTCCCCCATCAGTGGAAACATCCTCTCTGCATCCACCTTGTCAAGCCCCCTCATAATCTTACACGTTTCGATAAGATCACGTCTCATTCTTCTGAATTCCAATGCGTAGAGGCCCAACCTACTTAACCTTTCCTCATAAGTCAACCCCCTCATCCCTGGAATCAACCTAGTGAACCTTCTCTGAACTGCCTCCAAAGCAAGTATATCCTTTCGTAAATATGGAAACCAAAACTGCACGCAGTATTCCAGGTGTGGCCTCACCAATACCTTATATAGCTGTAGCAAGACTTCCCTGCTTTTATACTCCAACCCCTTTGCAATAAAGGCCAAGATACCATTGGCCTTCCTGATCACTTGCTGTACCTGCATACTATCCTTTTGTGTTTCATGCACAAGTACCCCCAGGTCCCGCTGTACTGCGGCACTTTGCAATCTTTTTCCATTTAAATAATAACTTGCTCTTTGATTTTTTTTCTGCCAAAGTGCATGACCTCACACTTTCCAACATTATACTCCATCTGCCAAATTTTTGCCCACTCACTTCGCCTGTCTATGTCCTTTTGCAGGTTTTGTGTGTCCTCACACATTGCTGTTCCTCCCATCTTTGTATCATCAGCAAACTTGGCTATGTTACACTCGGTCCCTTCTTCCAAGTCGTTTATATAGATTGCAAATAGTTGGGGTCCCAGCACTGATCCCTGCGGCACCCCACTAGTTACTGGTTGCCAACCAGAGAATGAACCATTTATCCGGACTAAGCTGACTTATGGCTTTTTCTACCTCGTGCAGGGCTGCGGTTTTGCTGAGGTGGTGGCGGTCGCATGCTGCGAGATGGAGTCGAGGACACTCGAGTCAAAGGCAGAGTCTCAGTTGAGGAGATCTGCACAGTGCTCCTTCCAGCAGGTCCTGACTGCCTCAGTGTCCTTGGCCAGGCAGTGGGGTGGGGCTTTGGGTGTTTGGGGCCGTAGGTGGCCTTGACTGCGGTGAAGAATCCTTGCACATCATGGCTGTCGGCCAGCTGCTGTATCTCCTGTTCTTTCTCCACCTACCATCTGTTCTTTAGGTCATGGGTTTTTTGTTGGACCTCGGCCTTAATCCACCTGTAATGATGCTTTGCTGCTCCCGAGTTGGGTTGTTGTTTGAGGCTCAGAAATGCCCTGCGCTTGCAATCTATTAACTCCTGGATCTCCTGATCATCCTCATTAAACCAATCCTGGTGTTTCTTGGTTGAGTGACCGAGTGTCTCTTCGCAGGCACTGGTTATGGAGGCCTGGAAGGCAGACCAAGCGCTGTTGGCATTCTGCATCTCGGGGTCATCAAGGCACACCAGGTTAGCAGTGAGGCGCTGACTGTATAGGGCTCTCTTAGCTGGGTCTTTGAGTGCCGCAAATCGCTGGAGAAATACCACCAACGATGTCTCCGCAAGATCCTGCAAATCCTCTGGGAGGACAGACTCATCAACGTTAGCGTCCTCGACCAGGCCAACATCCCCAGCATTGAAGCACTGACCACACTCGATCAGCTCTGCTGGGTAGGCCACATTGTTTGCATGTCTGACACAAGACTCCCAAAGCAAGCACTCTACTCAGTACTCCTTCACGGCAAACGAGCCAAAGGTGGGCAGAGGAAACATTTCAAGGACACCCTCAAAGCCTCCTTGATAAAATGCAGCATCCCTGGCCAAAGACTGCCCTAAGTGGAGGAAGTGCATCCGGGAGGGCGTTGAGCACCTCGAGTCTCATCGCCAAGAGCATGCAGAAACCAAGTGCATGCAGCGGAAGGAGCATGCGGCAAACCAGAGTCCCCACCCACCCTTTCCCTCAATGACTGTCTGTCCCACCTGTGACAGGGACTGTGGTTCTCGTATTGGACTGTTCAGTCACCTAAGAATTCATTTTTAGAGTGGAATCAAGTCTTCCTCGATTCCGAGGTACTGCCTATGATGACAACTAGTTTGAGACCTAGCTTTCTCACCCTCAAACTGAATTTGAAATTCAACCACGCTATGATCACTCTTCCCAAGAGGATCCTTCACTACAAGATCATTAATTAATCTAGACTCGTTACACATTACCAGATCTAAAATAGTTTGCTTCCTGGTTGGTTCCATAACGTATTGTTCCAAGAAACCATCCCGCATACACTCTATGAACTCTTCCTCAAGGCTACCTTTGCCAATTTGATTTATCCAATCAATATGAAGATTAAAATTGCCCATGATTATTGCCGTATCTTTCTTACAAGCCTCCATTATTTCTCGATTTATGCTCTGTGCTACAGAGTGGCTACTGTTTGGGGGCCTGTAGACCACTCCCACCAGTGACTTCTTTCCCTTATTGTTTCTTATCTCCACCCAAACTGATTCCACATCTTGATCTTCTGAGCCAATATCATTTCTCACTACTGCAATGATCTCATCCCTTATTAACCGAGCTACCCCACCTCCTTTTCCTTTCTGTCTATCCTTACGAAATGGCAAATACTCCGGAATATTCAGTTCCCAGCCTTGGCCACCTTGCAACCACATCTCCGTAATGGCAATCAGATCATACCCATCTATTTCTATTTGTGCTGTCAACTCATCTATCTTGTTACGAATGCTTTGTGTGTTTAGATATGGAGCTTTACCATTTAATATGTTGTATACATATAGAAAACTCCTTCCCAGTTGCCCCCTTTCAAGGTTAAATAATGTTTTCATTTTTCCTCATAACTCAATTCTCTGGTGGTACAGCCCAGCCTTGTGGCTCTTCTCTGGTCCTCTATGGCTGTATGCTTCCATGCATGTATCTTGGTAACCAGAATGGGATGTGTTATGCCTCAAATAAAGCAATGTGACTGAGTACTGTAGACTTGAGTAAGTGTGACCTTAGTCTCTTTATTCTGACTTCAGAGTGCTGGCACAGCATGGGAGGCCTGCTTATACGCAGTGACATATGAGGAGAGACTGGATCAACTGGGCCTTTATACACTGAAGTTTAAAAGGATGAGAGGGGATCTCATAGAAACATATAAGATTCTGACGGGACGGGACAGGTTAGATGTGGGAAGAATGTTCCCGATGTTGGGGAAGTCCAGAACCAGGGGACAGAGTCTTAGGATAAGGGGTAGGCCATTTAGGACTGAGATGAGGAGGAACTTCTTCACCCAGAGAGTTGTTAACCTGTGGAATTCCCTGCCGCAGAGAGCCATTGATGCCAGTTCATTGGATATATTCAAGAGGGAGTTAGATATGGCCCTTACGGCTAAAGGGATCAAGGGGTATGGAGAGAAAGCGGGAAATGGTTACTGAGGTGAATGATCAGCCATGATCTTATTGAATGGTGGTGCAGGCTCGAAGGGCCGAATGGCCTACTCCTGCACCTATTTTCTATGTTTCTGTGCTGGGATCCCTTGGGACTCCAACAGATGCACCCTCTGGTGGCGTTAGAATGCTGGTTACAAGGTGTTGCATACATAACATCACTCCCCACCTCCCCCCCCCCCCCCCAAGTCAATAGTACACTTATTTACAGGATGAGACGATCTGGGACTTTCCGCTCCCTAGTCGCTCGTCTCGGTACAAACACAGGTACAGGTGAGTTGATTGGGCCTTCGCTGGGCTGCTGCGCAGTTGGCCTTGCTGGGCTGCTGGGGATGATGAGTTCAGCTTCGTGGTCAACCGTGATGTTGGTTGCCACTTGTGTGTGTATCGGAGGGTCGAAGTTGGTGGTGTCCTCTTCAGGATGCTCGTGGCTGTCTGTGAATCGCAGTTTGGTTTGGTCCAAATGCTTTCTGCAAGTTAGTCCATTTGCAAGTTTGACCTCAAACACCCTACTCCCTTCTTTGGCTACAACAGTGCCAGCAAACCATTTGAGACCATGTCCATAGTTGAGTACAAATACAGGGTCATTGACTTCAATATCGCGTGACAAATTTGCGCGATCATGGTACATGCTTTGTTGATGCTGCCTGCCCTCAACATGATCATGGAGATCAGGGTGGACTAGAGAGAGCCTTGTTTTGAGTGCCCTTTTCATGAGCAGTTCGGCAGGGGGAACCCCGGTGAGCGAGTGAGGTCTTGTGCGGTAGCTGAGCAGGACTCGGGACAGGCGGGTCTGCAGGGAGCCTTCCCACACGCATTTCAAGCTTTCCTTAAATGGTTTGGACTGCCTGTTCTGCCTGGTCATTAGATGCGGGCTTGAACGGCGCAGATGTGACATGCTTGATCCCATTGCGGGTTATGAATTCCTTGAATTCAGCGCCGGTGACGCACAGTCTATGGTCCCTGACAAGGACATCAGGTAGGCCGTGCGTGGCAAACATGGCTCGTAGGCTTTTGATGGTGGCAGTGGACGTGCTTACAGACATTATTACACACTTAATCCATTTTGAATAAGCATCCACAACAACCAAAAACATTTTGCCTAGAAATGGGCCAGCGAAGTCAATGTGGATCCTAGACCACGGTTTGGAGGCCCATGACCACAAACTTAGCGGTGCTTCTCTGGGTGCATTGCTCAGTTGAGAGCAAGTGTTGCATTGGCGCATGCATGACTCCAAATCTGAGTCAATGCCAAGCCACCACACATGGGATCTGGCTATAGCTTTCATCATTACAATGCCTGGGTGGGTACTGTGTCACTCACGTATGAACGTTTCCCTGTCTTTCTTAGGCAAAACCACGCGATTACCCCACAAAAGACAGTCTGCCTGTATGGACATTTCATCTTTGCGCCGCTGGAACGGCTTGATCTCTTCATGCATCTCCACTGGGACGCTGGATCAACTCCCATGGAGGACACAGTTTTTTTTACAAAGGACAGTAAAGGATCCTGGCTGGTCCAGATCCTGATCTGGTGGGCCGTAACGGGTGACTTTTTGTTTTCAAACGCATCAATCACCAAGAGCAAGTCTGCAGGCTGTACCAGTTCCACCCCGGTGGTGGGCAATGGTAGCCGACTGAGAGCATCAGCGCAGTTCTCTGTGCCCGGTCTGTGGTGGATTACATAGTTGTATGCCGACAACGTGAGCGCCCATCTTTGGATGCAAGCAGATTCATTGGTTAATCCCTTTTCTCTCTGAGAATAGCGATATGAGCGGCTTATGGTCAGTTTCTATCTTGAACTTATGCCCAAACAGATACTGGTGCATTTTTTTTACCCCATAAACGCATGCCGGAGCTTCTCTTTCAATCATGCCGTAGGCCCTTTTGGCCTTAGACAAACTCCTGGATGCATAAGCAACCGATTGCAATGTTCCCGATTCGATTGCTTGTTGTAACGCACACCTGATCCCGTATGAAGACGCATCACAAGCTAGCACTAAACGTTTACATTGGTCATACAGAACAAGCAGTTTGTTGGAACATAACAGATTTCTGGTTTTCTCAAAAGCAGCCTCTTGTGATTTTCCCCATATCCAGTCATCTCCCTTGCGTAGCAACACATGTAGAGGTTCTAGCAAGGTGCTTAACCCGGGTAGGAAATTACCAAAATAATTGAGGAGTCCCAGGAACGACCGCAGCTCCGTCACGTTCTGTGGTCTCGGCACGTTCTTGATGGCCTCCGTCTTGGCGTCGGTGGGTCTGATGCCATCCTATCGCGATTCTCCCTAAGAACTCGATCACTGGCGCCAGGAAAACACACTTCGAGCATTTCACTTGAGTCCCACACATTCCCGACTTAGAACCTCTTCCAGGTTCTGCACGTGTTCGATGGTGTCCTGACCTGTGATCAATATGTCGTCGTGGAAAACCATGGTGCGCGGAACCGACTTTAGCAGACTCTCCATGAAAAATATCCGCGGCCGATCGAATCCCAAACGGGCATCTATTGCAGATGAACAGACCTTTGCGCGTGTTGATGCAGGTGAGGCCTTTTGAAGATTCCGCCAGCTCCTGCGTCATGTGGGCCGAGGTCAGGTCCAACTTGGTGAATGTCTTCCTTCCTGCCAGCGTCGCAAATAGGTCGTCTGCCTTGGGTAGCGGGTACTGATCCTGCAGCGAAAAACAGTTAATCGTTACTTTATAGTCCCCATAAATTCTGACCGTGCCATCGCCCTTGAGAACCGGAACAATCGGACTGGCCCACTCGTTGAACTCAACCGGCGCGATGATGCCCTCTCGTTGCAGCCTGTCTAGCTCGATCTCCACTTTCTCTCACATCATACATGGTACGTGCCTTGTGGTTGATGGGTCATGTATTGGAAACCAAGTGTATCTGCACCTTCGCCCCAGAGAACTTTCTGATGCCTGGCTCAAACAACGACGGGAACTTGCTCAAAACCTGGGCACATGAGGCGTCGTCGACGGACGAAAGTGCTCAGAAATCGCCCCAGTTCCAGCGGATTTTTCCCAGCCAACTTCTGCTGAACAGTGTGGGGCCATCTCCTGGTACAATCCATGGTGGTAGTTCGTGCACCGCTCCATCATAGGAGACTTTTACTGCTGCGCTGCCAATTACAGGGATCAGCTCTTTAGTGTAAGTTCTCAGCTTGGTATGAATAGGGCTCAGCTTGGGTCTGTGTGCCTTGTTGCACCACAGCCTCTCGAAGGCCTTTTTGCTCATGATAGACTGACTCGCACTCGTGTCCAGTTCAATGGATACTGGAATTCTGTTCAGTTCAACTTTTAACATGATCGGTGGACATTTCATGGTGAAGGTGCCTCCTCGGTTCGAGTCTCTAGTTCAGTTTAATCCGCCATGGATCGGTCTTCCTCTGCAACATGGTGGTTTGCAGTGTTTGCAGCTCGTCTACACGTTCGCTGGAGGTGTCCCATTGTTCCACAGCCTTTGCACGCATAGTGTTTGAAGCGGCATTGATGGGCTCGATGATCACCTCTGTCCCTGGCCGAAGGGACCCCATACTGGCCGCTTCTGTCCCTGGCTGAAGGGACCCCGTGCCGGCCGCTTCTGTCCCTGGCTGAAGGGACCCCGTGCCGACCACTTCTGTCCCTGGCTGAAGGGACCCCGTGCCGGCCGCTTCTGTCCCTGGCTGAAGGGACCCCGTGCCAGCCACTTCTGTCCCTGGCTGAAGGGACCCCGTGCCGGCCACTTCTGTCCCTGGCTGAAGGGACCCCGTGCCAGCCACTTCTGTCCCTAGCTGAAGGGACCCCGTGCCGGCCACTTCTGTCCCTGGCTGAAGGGACCCCGTGCCGGCCACTTCTGTCCCTGGCTGAAGGGACCCCATACTGGCCGCTTCTGTCCCTGGCTGAAGGGACCCCGTGCCGGCCACTTCTGTCCCTGGCTGAAGGGACCCCGTGCCGGCCACTTCTGTCCCTGGCTGAAGGGACCCCGTGCCGGCCACTTCTGTCCCTGGCTGAAGGGACCCCGTGCCGGCCACTTCTGTCCCTGGCTGAAGGGACCCCGTGCCGGCCGCTTCTGTCCCTGGCTGAAGGGACCCCGTGCCGGCCGCTTCTGTCCCTGGCTGAAGGGACCCCGTGCCAGCCGCTTCTGTCCCTGGCTGAAGGGACCCCGTGCCGGCCGCTTCTGTCCCTGGCTGAAGGGACCCCGTGCCGGCCGCTTCTGTCCCTGGCTGAAGGGACCCCGTGCCGGCCGCTTCTGTCCCTGGCTGAAGGGACCTCGTACCGACCACTTCTATCCCGGGCCGAAAGGACTCTGTACCGGCCCGGGCCAAAGGACTCTGCACCGGATTCGGGGGACGTCTAACCGGCCGAAGGGACTCCAGGATGACCTGCCAAGGGGACCCGAGAACGTGGAACTGCCTGAAGGGACTCCGAAGCCGGTGCTGAACCGGCTGAAGGGACCGAGGCGTGGCGTCGTCTTATACCCCCAACAAACTTTTAATTCATTTTTAAACTTTTAACCAACTTTTAAACTTATTAAACAATCTGGGAGAACATTTAAAACTTACATTTTAGACTCTCAATCGAAATACTATTAAATATCTATTATTAATCTACATCTTTGACTTTTAACAACTTTTAGAAACTTTTCAAAACTTTTTAACAACCCTTAGAAAATCTTGAAATAAATTGGGAATCTTTATCAACTTTTAACTTTTAAAATAATTTTGGAAGTCACCTTCCTAATGCCTGCCCCCCAACCTAGCCTCGGGCCATCAATGGCGCTACCCGGCGCCGAGCTTGCGGCCAACACTTCGCCGTAGGCAATTAGGCTTATCGAGCTGTGTCTGGTTATAGAGCTGTGCCTGGTCTCCAGTTGTCTTGGACTCCCTTGCCACTGGACCTTGTTCAGCTAAGCCCGTGTTGTTGCCGGTGTGCAGCAGCCACCCCACGTTAAAAGAACCCACGCACAGGCACCTTCCACTCTGTCAGTATGAAGTTCGGGACCTGGAACGCCAGGACCCTCATGGACAATCCCAACAGCAACAGGCCGGAACGCCACACCGCCATAGTTGCCTGGGAACTCAGACGTTTTGACATTGACATTGCTGCCCTAAGCGAGACCCGGCGGGCAGGGGAAGGCCAGTTGAAGGAACATGGTGGAGATTACACCTTCTTCTGGAAAGGGAAACCAGAGGGAGAACGCCGCCTTCATGGAGTCGGCTTTGCCATAAAGAATGAGCTGGTCGACCGCCTCAAAGACTCCCCCTGTGGGGTTAACGAACGCCTCATGACTCTCCGTATCACCCTATCTCGGAACCAATGTGCCACTGTCATCAGTGCGTACCTCCCAACACTCGGTGCAACGGATGAGGCTAAAGAGGGATTTTATTCCAATCTCAAGACATCCTTGTCCCGCGACCCCACGGGCGACAAATTGATTCTCCTGGGTGGTTTTAATGCCAGAGTTGGCAAAGACACAGCCCTCTGGGGAGGCGTGATTGGCAGAGAGGGGGTAGGGAAAGCCAACTCCAGCGGTACCCTACTGACAAAATGTCTAGAACATGAACTCCTTATCACCAACACTCTGTTCCGCCAGAGGGACAAATACAAGGCATCATGACAACACCCTCGCTCCAAACACTGGCACCTGCTTGACTGTGTCATCGTCCGAGCCAGGGATCGCAAGGATGTGCGCATCACCCGCGCCATGACAGGAGCTGACGACTGCTGGACGGACCACCGCCTAATCCGATCCATCATCGATATAAACATAGCCCCAAAGCAGAGGGGACAGCAGAAGCAGTGCCGGGGCACATAATGCCGGGGCACTGAGAGACCCAGCTAAGAGAGCCCTATACAGCCAGCGCCCCACAGCTAACCTGGCGTGCCTTGATGACCCTGAGATGCTGAATGCCCACAGCGCTTGGTCTGCCCTCCAGGTCTCCATAATCAGTGCCTGTGAAAAAACACTTGGTCACTCAACCAGAAAACACCAGGACTGGTTTGATGAAAATGATCAGGAGATTCAAGAACTAATAGATCGTAAGCGCAAAGCATTTCTGAGCCTCAACCCAACTCGGGAGCTGCAAAGCAACGTTACAGATGGCTGAAGGCTGAGGTTCAACAAAAAATCCAGGACCTAAAGAACAGATGGTGGATAGAGAAAGCACAGGAGATACAACAACTGGTCGACAGCCACGATATGCGAGGATTCTTCATTGCAGTCAAGGCCACCTACGGTCCAAACTCCCAAGGCCCCACCCCACTCCTAGCCAAGAATGGGGAAACACTCATCAAGGACACCGAGGCTGTCAGGGCCCGCTGGAAGGAGCACTTTGAAGATCTCCTCAATCGAGACTCTGCCTTTGACTCGAGTGTTCTCAACTCCATCCCGCAGCATGCGACCCTCCACCACCTCAGTGAGACCCCAACACTGCATGAGGTAGGCAAAGCCATAAAACAGCTGAAGAATAACAAGGCTACAGGTGCGGATGGAATCCCTGCTGAGGCGCTAAAATATGGCGGAGAGGCGCTGTTGGCACGGATACATGACGTCACCTCTCTTATCTGAAGGGAGAGAGTATGCCGGGAGATCTCAGAGATGCAGTGATTGTGACCATTTTTAAAAAGGGGGACAAGTCCGACTGCGGCAGCTACAGGGGAATCTCCCTGCTTTCAGCCACTGGGAAAGTTGTTGCTCGAGTTCTCTTCAATCGTCTTCTCCCTGTGGCCGAGGAGCTCCTCCCAGAATCACAATGCGGATTTCATCCCCTACAGGGCACAACAGACATGATCGTTGTAGCGCGCCAGTTGCAGGAAAAATGCAGGGAGCAGTGCCAATCCTTATACATGGCCTTTTTCGATCTTACAAAGGCCTTTGACACTGACAACCGTGAGGGTCTATGGAGCATCCTCTTCTGTTTCGGATGCCCCCAAAAGTTTGTCAACATCCTTCGCCTGCTTCACGATGACATGCAGGCCGTGATACTTACCAACAGATCCATTACAGACCCAATCCACGTCCGGACTGGGGTCAAACAGGGCTGCGTTATCACTCCAACCCCCTTCTCAATCTTCCTCGCCGCCATGCTCCACCTCACAATCAACAAGCTCCCCGCTGGAGTGGAACTAAACTGCAGAACCAGTGGGAAGCTGTTTAACCTACGCCGCCTCCAGGCCAGATCCAAGATCACCCCAACCTCTGTCGTTGAGCTGCAGTATGCGGACGACACCTGCGTCTGTGCACATTCAGAGGCTGAACTCCAGGATATAATCAATGTATTCACTGAGGCATATGAAAGCATGGGCCTTACGCTTAACATTCGTAAGACAAAGGTCATCCACCCACCTGTCACTGCCGCACAGCACTGCCCCCCAGTCATCAAGATCCACGGCGTGGCCCTGGACAACGTGGACCATTTCCCATATCTCGGGAGCCTCTTATCAACAAAGGCAGACATTGATGCAGAGATTCAACATCGCCTCCAGTGCAGCCTTCGGCCGTCTGAGGAAAAGAGTGTTTGAAGACCAGGCCCTGAAATCTACACGAAACTCATGGTCTACAGGACTGTAGTAATAACCGCCCTCCTGTATGGATCTGAAGCAAGGACGATGTATAGAAGGCACCTCAAGTCGCTGGAGATATATCACCAACGATGTCTCCGCAAGATCCTGCAAATCCCCTGGGAGGACAGGCGCACCAACATCAGTGTCCTCGACCCGGCCAACATCCCCAGTATTGAAGCACTGACCACACTCGATCAGTTTCGCTGGGCAGGCCACGTAGTACGCATGTCAGATACGAGACTCCCTAAGCAAATGCTTTATGCAGAGTCCTTCATGGTAAATGAGTCAAAGGAGGACAGTGGAAACGTTATAAGGACACCCTCAAAGCCTCGCTGGTAAAGTGCGACATCACCACTGACACCTGGGAGACCCTGGCCGCAGACCGCCCGATGTGGAGAAAGTCCATCCGGGAGGGCGTTGAGCTCTTCGAGTCTCAATGCAAAGAGCATGAAGCGGCCAAGCGCAGGCAGCGGAAGGAGCGCGCGGCAAACCAGCCCCACCGACCCCTTCCCTCAACGAATGGTCTGTCCCACCTGTAACAGGGTCTGTGGCTCTCGTATCGCACTGTTCAGCCATCAAAGAACTCACTTTGGGAGTGGAAGCAAGTCCTCCTCGATTCCGAGGGCCTGTCTATGATGATATGGTGGTTTGCAGGGTGTGCAGCTCGACTACACATTCGCTGGAGGTGTCCCATTGTTCCACATAGTGTTTGAAGCGGCATTGATGGGCTCGATGATCACCTCCGCAGCGCCAACAAGATGTTAATTGCCTTGCATTCACACTTGATGGCGGACTCTGAGTCATCTGAGGTTGTGCAGCTGCAGGCGTGTACATTCTGCCATATGCATTCCTGCCTGAAAACGACGTTACTTTGTGCCCAGTACTTGCCGATGCATCTTTAAGCTTAGAAATTTGTTTGGTGTTATCGCTGGTGGACATAAATGCCTGGGCTATCGTTATGGTTTTGCTCAGGTTCATTGTTTCAACAGTCAATAGTTTGCGAAGGATAACCTCATGACCAATGCCAAGCATAAAAAAGTCTCTTAACATTTGCTCCAGGAATCCACCGAATTCACAATGTCCTGCAAGGTGCCTGAGTTCGGCGACGTAACTCGCCACTTCCTGGCCTTCAGACCGTTGACGTGTATAAAATCGATACCTTGCCATCAGAACACTCTCCTTCGGATTTAGGTGCTCCCGGACCAGCGTACGCAGTTCTTCATACGATTTTGTTGTTGGTTTCACCGGAGCAAGAAGATTCTTCATGAGGCCATAGTTTGTTGCCCCGCAGACGATGAGGAAGATCGCCCTTTACTTGGCAGCGTTCTCATTCCCTTCCAGCTCGTTAGCCACGAAGTATTGGTCGAGTCGTTCCACGAAGGCTTCCCAATCATCACCTTCTGAAAATTTCTCCAGGATACCAACAGTTCTCTACATTTTCACGTGATGGTTTGTTATCTATTACTCGTCGCCAGTTGTTATGTCTCAAATAAAGCAATGTGACTGAGTACTGTAGACCTGAGTAAGTGTGACATTAGGCTCTTTATTCTGACACCAGAGTGCTGGCACAGCATGGGAGTCCTGCTTATATACAGTGCTCCCAAGGGATCCGAGCAGATGCACCCTCTGGTAGAATGCTGGTTACAAGATGATTCATACAAAACAGGATGCAATACTCAAATTGTGACACAAATAGAGTATTTTGTCCAAAGTTTCGAGACCCTCTCCCTGTACCGCACTTCTTAGCTTAAAAACAAGTTATTTTAAGAAAGCTACTATCCTCCAAATTGCTCCTTGAACCACATATTGGAAATTGGCTTCTATTCTTTGGTTAGAAGGACGCCAGTAATCTGTTGATTACTAACAGATGTACGTATTTGGAAAAACAGTCACCCAAGTGCTAGAAACACTCTACAACATCGTCTGATCAGGATCGCACTGGAATAGATCCCGATTATCAGACACCCTCAGTAACCATCAGCATGCCTGAGTATATATGTGTTGTGGAACTTACTGTTGGTTGTTCAAGTGACGTACCTATATCACAGTTGGATTCCTTAATTGCAGGGCTGTATTTAAAGAGTTAATGGGTATAAGGGTTGACATTTTTGACATACTGGTTGTCATGGTTTTCACCGAGCAACAGATGTGGAGGCAAGTAAGATGCCTATATAATTCTAAGGGCACGAACTTGGTCAAAGCCAAGGCCCGCCCAAGTGCCTCCCAAAGGAACGCCGAGGGGCGCCGAGAGACCGGGCGGTACTTTGCCAGGACGATTCCACTAAAAGAGTTGGCAGTACCACCCGGCAGCAAAATAACGGCTTACGCCTTCAATCTGGGCGGCAGCAGGCGCGAGCTCTCAATCTCGGCGGCAAATGCGATCCTCACCAAAATGCCGCCGGGACTGAGTCGGGCCCAGGGGAGGGGGCGGGGGGGGGGGAGGTGGGGGAGCGGGGGGAGGGGCCGGGGCGTGAGACCAAAAATAAAAATCTTAAAAAAAAACACTGGAACACCTTCAGGGGACCCCATACAGATAATTCCCTATCTCCAACAACACTGAAGCTCTACACCATCCAGGACAAAGCATCCCGCTTGATTGGTACCCAATCCACCACCTGCAACACTCACCACCGACGTACCATGGCTGCAGTGTGTACCATCCAGAAGATGCACTGCAGCAACTCGCCAAGGCTTCTTCGGCAGCACCTCCCAAACCCTCGACTTCGACCGCCTAGAAGGACAAGGGCAGCAGGCGCATGGGAACACCACCACCTCCACGTTCCCCTCCAAGTCACACACCATCCTGGCTTGGAAATATATCGGCCATTCCTTCATCGTCGCTGGTTCAAAATCCTGGATCTCCCTCCCTAACAGCACTGTGGCAGCACCTTCACCACACAGACTGCAGTGGTTCAAGAAGGCGACTCACCATCACCTTCTCAAGGGGCAATTAGGGGGATGGGCAATAAATGTTAGCCTTGCCAGCGACGCTCACACACCAGGAATAAATTATTTTTAAATACCCTTCCCAAACCTCTGCCTGCTCTCCTCCTTGAAGGCACTCCTTAAAACCTCTTTGACCAAGCTTTTGTCCTAATACTTTCAAAAGGCTTTTGACAAGGTCCCACACAAGAGATGAGTGTGCAAAATCAAAGCACATGGTATTGGGGGTAATATACTGATGTGGATAGAGAACTGGTTGGCAGACAGGAAGCAGAGTCGGAATAAACGGGTCCTTTTCAGAATGGCAGGCAGTGACTAGTGGAGTGCCGCAGGGCTCAGTGCTGGGACCCCAGCTCTTTACAATATACATCAATGATTTAGATGAAGGAATTGAGTGTAATATCTCCAAGTTTGCAGATGACACTAAGCTGGGTGACGGTGTGAGCTGTGAGGAGGACGCTAAGAGGCTTCAGGGTGACTTGGACAGGTTAGCTGAGTGGGCAAACGCATGGCAGATACAGTATAATGTGGATAAATGTGAGGTTGTCCACTTTGATGGCAAAAACATGAAGGCAGAATATTATCTGAATGGTGGCAGATTAGGAAAAGGGGAGGTGCAACGAGACCTGGGTGTCATGGTACATCAGTCATTGAAAGTTGGCATGCAGGTACAGCAGGCGGTGAAGAAGGCAAATGGTATGTTGGCCTTCACAGCTAGGGGATTTGAGTATAGGAGCAGGGAGGTCTTACTGCAGTTGTACAGGGCCTTGATGAGACGTCACCTGGAATATTATGTTCAGTTTTGGTTTCCTAATCTGAGGAAGGATGTTCTTACTATTGAGAGAGTGCAGCGAAGGTTCACCAGACTGATTCCCAGGATGGCAGGACTGACATATGAGGAGAGACTGGATCGACTGGGCCTTTGTTCAGTGGAGTTTAGAAGGATGAGAGGGGATCTCATAGAAACATATAAAATTCTGACGGGACTGGTCAGGTTAGATGCAGGAAGAATGTTCCCGATGTTGGGAAAGTCCAGAACCAGTGGACATGGTCTTAGGATAAGGGGTAAGCCATTTAGGACTGAGATGAGGAGAAACTTCTTCGCTCAGAGAATTGTTAACCTGTGGGATTCCCTGCCGCAGAGAGTTGTTGATGCCAGTTCATTGGATATATTCAAGAGGGAGTTAGATATGGCCCTTACGGCTAAAGGGATCAAGGGGTATGGAGAGAAAGCAGGAAAGGGGTACTGAGGTGAATGATCAGCCATGATCTTATTGAATGCTGGTGCAGGCTCGAAGGGCCGAATGCCCTACTCCTGCACATATTTTCTATGTTTCTCTATCTCCTTAGTAGAACATAAGAACATAAGAAATAGGAGCAAGAGTAGGCCATACTCCACCATTTAATACGATCATGGCTGATCTGATCATGGACTCAGGTCCACTTCCCCGCCCGCTCCCCATAACCCCTTATCCCCTTATCGTTTAAGAAACTGTCTATTTCTGTTTTAAGTTTATTCAATGTGCCAGCTTCCACAGCTCTCTGAGGCAGTGAATTCCACAGATCCACAACCCTCTGAGGGAAGAAATTTCTTCTCATCTCTGTTTTAAATGGACGGCCCCTTATTCTAAGATTATGCCCTTTAGTTTTAGTCTCCCCCACCAGTGGAAACATCCTCTCTGCATCCACCTTGTCAAGCCCCCGCATAACCTTAATACGTTTCGATAAGATCACCTCTCATTCTTCTGAATTCCAATGAATAGAGGCCCAACCTACTCAACCTTTCCTCATAAGTCAACCCCCTCATCTCTGGAATCAACCGAGTGAACCTTCTCTGAACTGCCTCCAAAGCAAGTACATCCTTTCGTAAATATGGAAACCAAAACTGCACGCAGTATTCCAGGTGTGGCCTCACCAATACCCTGTACAACTGTAGCAAGACTTCCCTGCTTTTATACTCCATCCCCTTTGCAATAAAGGCCAAGATACCATTGCCCTTCCTGATCACTTGCTGTACCTGCATACTATTCTTTTGTGTTTCATGCACAAGTACCCCCAGGTCCCGCTGTACTGCGGCATTTTGCAATCTTTCTCCATTTAAATAATAACTTGCTCTTTGATTTTTCCTGCCAAAGTGCATGACCTTACACTTTCCAACATTATACTCCATCTGCCAAATTTTTGCCCACTCACTTAGCCTGTCTATGTCCCTTTGCAGATTTTGTGTGTCGTCCTCCCATCTTTGTATCGTTGGCAAACTTGGCTACGTTACACTCAGTGTCAAATTCTGTCTGATCATGCTCCTGTGAAGCACCCTGGGATGTTTTACTGTTTTAAAGACACTATATAATTGCAAGTTGTTTTTCTTCGGAGTGAAATGAAAATCTTTTTCCGGGGAACTCTGATGTTTTGAATGCTGTTGAGTAATTTGTTGTTAACTGAGTGAGCATAGTGCATTCAGCCTACATGAAATATTTGGAAAGAAATGTCTTTTTGTTTAACAGCAGGACGTGTGGGCCCTGAAATGGGGAAATTTCTTCGGTCCATGATCTTTGCAGATTCCTGGCAGTTACAATCAGTGAAATTATTAATCGGGAGTTAATGTATGACAGGGGAGGAAAGCAGAGAAAGAAAAAACTGCAGCAATATTTTTCATGTGATGCTGGTGGATTCTATCAGCAAGTGACAGACATCCATCACTGCCATCAATCTTGCCAGGATATTTGAATGATGCCAAGTTGCAGCTTCCAAATAAAGGAAGGCAAGGTATGCAGCGTGCTATCACAGCTCCTCTGTACCCAGATATTAAATGAGCGACAGATCTTTTACTGTCCACCTCCCTTCCTCTTTTGAATGTGTTGACTCCCTCACTGGGGTAAGGTTCAACGGGTGAATGTAACGCAGAAAAACAACCCGAGGTGCTTCACTGTGGTGTGACGATAATTAGATGCTATAGAAACAACTGCTGAAAGTGGGGAAAATGGGCCAGGAACCAATGCAGCTCAGCAAGGACAGAGGTGATGAGTGAGTGTGACTTTTTGCAGGATAGGACACGAGCAGCAGAGTTTTTGATGAGCTGAAGTTTATGGATGGTGGAGAATGGGAAGCTGGGCAAGAGAGGATGAAAGACATTGGCCCCGATATTGGTGGCCTTACCGCCTGCTGCCACCGGTCTCCCCTCTTTGCTATTTTCCACTTGGGCTGGAGCGGGCGGGAGAGGAGTACCGCCGGCTGACGTCTCCTGGTGGCCAAGTAGCGTAAGTGGCCCCCCGCCCGCCGAGCTGCCAGATTGGTGCGGGCGGGAGTTGGCGCGGGCAGGGGGAGGGGCCGCTGCCTGGAGGCTGTTCTAACCCCGACGGGAAGTACGAAGAACGGAAAAAAGGTAAGTGAACATATGTAAAAAAAATTGTTTACAGCCACTTTCCTGGATGGGGTCCCCTGAAGGTGTTGTGATGGGTTTTTTTTGCAACGATTTTTATTTGCAGGTCTTTCCCCCCTCCCTGTGCCCGACTCCATCCTCGGCGGCAGTTGGGGGCAAGCCCCTTTGCCCCTGAGATTGAGAGCCCTCGCCCACTGCCGCCCAGATTGACAGTGTAAGCTGTTAGTTCGCCATCGGGAGGTACTGCCATCTCTTTTAGAGGAATCTTCCCGGCAAAGTACCGCCCGGTTTCTCGGCGGTCCTTTGGGCGGCCCTTGGCTTCGACTGAGCTTGGGCCCATTGAGTCTGGAGGTGACAAAAGCAAGTAAGAGGATTTCAGCAGGAGATGGACAGAGGTAAGGACAGAGGTGGGTGAGGTTACAGAGGTGGTGGTGCACGGAGAGAAAAGAAGCCATGGTTAGGAATGCTCTGACTATGATCAGATAGGTATGTAGAACCAAGCAAGGGCAGTCCCTCTCAGCTGGACAATGGAAGAGGCCGTGGAAGAGTATGATGTGGTTAATTATATTGAATGCTGCAGGGAGGTGGAGAAGGGTTAACACCCCATGGTCGTGGGAAATTTCAGTTATGACTTTGGTTTTTGAAATTCTAATTTAGTGCCGTGGGAGGGACAAAAACCTAATTGGAAATATTCAAACAGGGAGTTGTGGGAAAGATGGGCATGGATCTAGGAAACACATTCAGGAATGTGGAGAGGAAAGAGAGGTTGAAGAAGGGACAGTGGTTAGTGAGGAGAGGGGCTGAGGGTAACTTTGAGTCTGGGTGATCAGTGGTTTTGAAAAGGATGGGGACAGTGCTTGAGGAGTGGGAACTATAATAACAACAACAACTTGTATTCAAGTAGTGCCTTTACCTAGTAAAACGTCCCAAGGTGTTTATATTGTCAGTTAGCATGGGGACTAGGAAGAGAAATTGGGTGGCCAGGAGATTAAAGGAAATGGGGTCAAGCTAGGTCTTTTGGATGACCCCTATTTACATAATTATGAATAGCATTATGAAACTGGTGGATGAGTGTTTAAAAAAATCACAGAGGAAAATCTTGAGTTGAATATCACACTGTTAGTTATCAAATATTTCTTCTGCATTTTAACTTTTTAATGTGTTCTGGACAATATTTATCCCTTCACCAACATCACAAACAAATTATCTGGTCATTATCTCATTGCTGTTTGTGCAACCTAACTGTGCGCAAATTGGCTGCCGGCTTTCCTACATTACACTTCAAAAGTATTTAATTGGCTGTAAAATGCTTTTGGACGTCCTGAGGTTGAGAAAGGTGCTATATAAATGCAAGTCTTTCTTTCTTTCTTTACTATCCCAATCCTATTCTAGCTGTAGATTTCAACAGTCATTCTGTGGTAATAGGGGAAAACGTACAAGAAATAATTGAGAACTGTCAAATTTGGCAAAACTCCCCAACCCAGAAAGTGTACATGTAGAGACCAGAGGGTACCTCCTGGGTCTTGAAGAGCTAGCAATTAATATTGGACGAACCAAAAAGTTGCCAGAACCAAGGATCATTGGAGACAAGTGTCTGACTCTGGTTTAGGAGACCAGAGGGAAAGTACCCTGGCCTAGAAGCAAACCAAGCTAAATAGATAGGATATCCCCAAAAGTGAGGCCTACAAAACTTGGGCAGTCACATTGCTATCCTGAAGAGAGCATTTAGCATGGGCAAGATTACCCGAGTCGGTCATAATTTTCGGTTCTTTTTATGCTAGATATTCCCCTAGGTTCAGTGCCACTGGTCACTCCTCTGTGGGCCCGAGGTCCCTTATGATCCTATATTATTTTGTTCAACTACTGTAAGATCGAGCGATCATAAAAGAGAACCCTTATTGAAGTATCGCACCGCCACGCTAATTCTCCACTCTTTACAGAAGTGAATTGAAACCGCACTTCACCAAGACAAGGCACAGCCTCAGACCAATAGCTGGCTTATTTACATAAACTACATGAATGAAAAGCATACAGTTGTCATAGCCGGAAAAACTTATGAGAAACAACAAAGACACAACTAACATCCTCTCGAAACATGAGCTCGGTTTCTGTAGTTTATGCTTCCGAAGCTAAACTGGTTGGGACTTTTAAAATGCAGACAATTTCATTGCTGCTGCTGTGGAAACTGGGCAGGCAGATGGGCAGTTAAAATTTACCGAGAGACTTACTCGCTGGCATCTTGTTCCTTTCCCACAGTCTTCAATTTTAGCCTGCTCTTCTGAGCAGACAGGTTCATTCTTTAACATAGAAACATAGAAAATAGGTGCAGGAGTAGGCCATTCGGCCCTTCGAGCCTGCACCGCCATTCAATGAGATCATGGCTGATCATTCACCTCAGTACCCCTTTCCTGCTTTTTCTCCATACCCCTTGATCCCTTTAGCCGTAAGGGCCACATCTAACTCCCTCTTGAATATATCCAATGAACTGGCTTCAACAACTCTCTGCGGCAGGAAATTCCACAGGTTGACAACTCTCTGAGTGAAGAAGTTTCTCCTCATCTCAGTCCTAAATGGCTTACCCCTTATCCTTAGACTATGTCCCCTGGTTCTGGACTTCCCCAACATCGGGAACATTCTTCCTGCATCTAACCTGTCCAGTCCCGTCAGAATTTTATATGTTTCTATGAGATCCCCTCTCATCCTTCTAAACTCCAGTGAATAAAGGCCCAGTCGATCCAGTCTCTCCTCATATGTCAGTCCTGCCATCCCGGGAATCAGTCTGGTGAACCTTCGCTGCACTCCCTCAATAGCAAGAATGTCCTTCCTCAGATTAGACCACCAAAATTGAACACAATATTCCAGGTGAGGCCTCACTAAGGCCCTGTACAACTACAGTAAAACCTCCCTGCCCCTGTACTCAAATCCCCTAGCTATGAAGGCCAACATACCATTTGCCTTCTTCACCGCCTGCTGTACCTGCATGCCAACTTTCAATGACTGATGTACCATGACACCCAGGTCTCGTTGCACCTCCCCTTTTCCTAATCTGTCATCATTCAGATAATATTCTGTCTTCCTGTTTTTTGCCATCAAAGTGGATAACCTCACATTTATCCACATTATACTGCATCTGCCACGCGTTTGCCCACTCAGCTAACCTGTCCAAGTCACCCTGCAGCCTCTTCGCGTCCTCCTCACAGCTCACACCGTCAACCAGCTTAGTGTCATCTGCAAACTTGGAGATATTACATTCAATTCCCTCATCTAAACCATTAATGTATATTGTAAATAGCTGGGGTCCCAGCACTGAGCCCTGCAGCACCCCACTAGTCACTGCCTGCCATTCTGAAAAGGACCCGTTTATCCCGACTCTCTGCTTCCTGTCTGCCAACCAATCCTCGATCCACATCAGTACATTACCCCCAATACCATGTGCTTTAATTTTGCACACCTATCTTTTGTGTGGGACCTTGTCAAAAGCCTTTTGAAAGTCCAAATACACCACATCCACTGGTTCTCCCTTGTCCACTGTACTAGTTACATCCTCAAAAAACTCTAGAAGATTTGTCAAGCATGATTTCCCTTTCATAAATCCATGCTGACTTGGACTGATTTTGGCACTGCTTTCCAAATATGCTGCTATTTCATCTTTAATAATTGATTCCAACATTTTCCCCACTACTGATGTCAGGCTAACCGGTCTATAATTACCCGTTTTCTCTCCCTCCTTTCTTAAAAAGTGTTGTTACATTAGCTATCCTCCAGAGCCGATAGACTGTTGATCACCAATGCATCCACTATTTCTAGGGCTACTTCCTTAAGTACTCTGGGATGCAGACTATCAGGCCCCGGAGATTTATTGGCCTTTAATCCCATCAATTTCCCTAACACAATTTCCTGCCTAATAAGGATTTCCTTCAGTTCCTCCTTTTCACTAGACCCTCGGTCCCCTAGTATTTCCGGAAGGTTATTTGTGTCTTCCTTCATGAAGACGGAACCAATGTATTTGTTTAACTGGTCCGCCATTTCTTTGTTCCCCATTATAAATGCAAATCGGGCTCCCATGACATTATTGCCGATTCCCGCCCGAATTAGAATTGGGAATGCGGTGTAGAATATCCACATGGAATTGGCTGCTTTCGCAGTGGAAAGTAGAAGTGCCTTCTTCCTGACTGACACCTCCACTGAGATACACCCCTGGAACTGACCTGAATGTGGAACATCATAGGACAAACCCATGGAGTATGATGCCTGTCATGTATGCAACCTTCATACAACTGTAACCTTCATGCAACCACACTGTACACTGTATATCTGTCCTGGAAATGCACATCTTGACCACAGGGGGTGAACTTGTGGGAGACACTCCTCACCTAGGCATTCAGGTATTTAAAGGGAGGTCCCACGCAGAGTCATCACTTCTTGGTCCTGGGAATAAAGAAAGGTCACGCAGTGACCGTGTCTGCAGTACATGCCTCGTGTGATTCAGTAGCAAGGTGCAGGGACACTACAATGCCCATGCATAGTGGCCAGGAAATGGGCCTGAACCCAGACACACCCATGCAGAGTGCTCATATGTGTCTGCAACAACGACAGGCCCTTGGAGAGAGCCCAGGAGTTGTGTCGGCACTGGGACACGCCCTACAGTGTCACCAAGAGATATGACTGCACTCAGGCATGTCCATGAAGAGTGCCCCATTTAAGTTAATTGGCTGAAGACCCAATTTGTCCCATTGAGCAGTGACCTTCTGCATACATCCAGCACTGTTATATACAGCCCACTTCAAGTGTCCCTGGACTCGAGACAGGTGGTCAGTAGATAGATACCTACCATCTGTTGTTATAGCCACAATGTCAATACAAAGTGTATTTATTCATTTTAACGGTTTTACCAGGATTCTAACGGTCTACTGTGTAGACAGTGGAACTTCTTGTAAGTTCCAACTTATCCATGGGACACATACAAATTGCAGTGCTATCAGATCTACTTATTGTAGGAAACGGCAATATATAATCATATAGAGTACCTTCACTTTTGCTGAGCAGCATGGATAGGAATTTCCACCACTACGACTACTGCATAGCAGTCTTACAACTGAGTTTCTGGATTGGCTTATGTAAGACAATGTAAATTCTGCGAGGGAGAAATTAAACTTTTTTGGGCACAGAATGGGGGCAAAAGGCACCAACTTCACTGTGTTGTCTCCTGCACCCCAATGGCACCGAAAATATGTCTAAAAGTAAAAGGTTAGGCAACATTCAGGCAACATTGGCAGCCTCCTAACAAAGGTTTAGGCCCCTTGCTTATGATAATGTGGGGCTTAACGACTGCTTCAGGATCTCTCCTGGAAATCCAGTCGGACTGAAAGGAATATGCTTTCGAGGCCGCCACCAAAAAAAGGTAAGTACTTTCTTTCAAACTTCCCTTCATGTGGAGCCAGGGAGCTGGAGTGCACTTCTAGGTTCCACAGCACTACTGCAGGACGCTGCCAGCAAATGCTGTCCCCCCCATCCCACGGCTTACCCGAGGGGCCACTGCTAGCGAGATAGCCAGACAAATTGGTCCTCTCAAACCAGTGAGCTGCCGCTGGACATTCAATTGGTGTCCGCAGCTCACCAGAAATATGCGGACGAGGCTTGAAGACTGATTTGGGTCATGCCTCGAGTTACTGACGTTTGGTGTGCTCCCCTAGTGCACCGCCCATTCTGTGCCCGAAAATGAGCCGAAATTAATTTCTAACCCAGTGCCCCGTATGATGACCTGAGCCCAAAATTCGAATGAACAACTTGCATTTATATAGCAGCTTTAATGTAGTAAAGCGTCCTCAGGCTTCAGAGCAGCGTTATCAGACAAGATTTGGCACTGAGCCACAGAAGGAGATATTAGGACAGGTGACCAAAAGCTTGGTCAAAGAGGTACTTTTAAAGAACATCTTAAAAGAGGAGAGGGGTAGACCGATGGAGAGGTTGAGGAAGGGAATTCCAGAGCTTAAAGCTGAAGGCACAGCTGCCAGTGGTGAGGCTGAAGAAATCGGGGTTTCACAAGGCCAGAACTGGAGGACTGGAGAATTCTCAATGGGTTGTAGGACTGGAGGAGATTACAGAGATAGGAAGGGGCGAGGCCAAGGAGTGATTTGAACACCAGGATGAGAATTTTAAAACATTTTTTTTTTAAATCGAGGAGTTTCCGGACTGGGAGCCAATGTGGATCAGCAAGCATGGGGTGATGGGTGAATGGGATTTGGTGTGAGTCAGGATACGAAGAAATTCTGATTCACCCAGACTAGCTCTGGGATGAATATATAAAAGTTTTAATTGAACTTCAAATACAAAACTGTGAATCACTGGAAAGAAAGCAAGATTAGTTGGTTGTGTTTGGCCTGGAGATCACAGTGACATTTTCAGCTAGAGTTGCTGTAGTAACAGAGCACTGAACCAGAAGAATTGTACCAAGCACTGCTATCATGGTGAAGGCAGTCACGTACTGACTGAGTTTCAGTCACAGATTGCAGTCAGCCGTTTGGGAAAAGGCTTGCTTCTTCCCCTTCTTGTGTCCAGAGCGTAACACATACAGCGGTTTAACCAGATGTGTGATAAAATGACTGTCATAATTAAACTGATTCTCTTTTTAGGTAGGTGGGTGTCAGGTTTGATATGGCGTATAACTGTAGTTTCAGTGTTTGAGCACAGTTCAGGTTCTGTTTGTGCTGTCTCCAGGAGTAACACATAGCGGACGATTTATTGGCACCTCAATGTCATAAGGTCAATGTACTCAGTCAAGCGACCTAAAAACACAGCTCACTAGGCTCAATTTTCCCCAGTTATTTGCGCCTTTTTTTTGGTGTATTTATTTTTTTCAAAATTTCCCCCTGCGATCTGCGGCGGCGTAACTGACTTAGTTACGATTTTTCTAGGCCAGTTTTATTTGACGTTCCTTCATGTCTGCGCTAGTTTTTATAATTTTTCGCAGTTTGGCCAAAATGTTTTCCTCCTAGGTCAGCGTATCTGGCCACTCCCGAAAAATCGTCTGGGCACTTAAGAAAACCAGCGCACATTGACAAATCTCACTGAAAGACACCATTGTTTTTAAATTGAAGATTTTGGAGGGAGTCAAGAACACTCTTAAAAAGCAATAATAAAGTTCAAGTTTTTTTTTTAAACCCGTCAACGTAGTAAATGGAAGTTTTTTCTTTGTTTTTATAACTCACTCACATGCCACCACCAAACGTCTTGAAGCAGGGCTGGAGGGTCGGAGCTTTGGCCGGCAGAATCGGCCCCGCGCGCCGTGGGGGTTGGGGGGGGGATAGAAAGGAGAGTGGGAGAGAGGGATACCGATTGGAAGGATTCTGAGGACTGCAATGAGTGGGGGAGGAAGGGAAGAGAGAGAAGGGGAGAAGTCACAAGACTGCAATTAGTTAAGTGGCTGGGGGCGGGGGGTGGGGAAAGAGAGGTGAAGTCACAAGACCTGGGTGTGGTACATCCATACAGACTTTGGGGAGAGAGAGAACAGGGAACCTGTCTTGCTTTCCTGCCATTTTGAGCTTCTTTCAAAGGTAAAATTTAAAGATGGGGGCAATACTGACAATGCCATACCTTGTGCGAGCCTTCTTCATCATGGTGCTACGTAGGAGACAATTGATTCGACGTCATCGCATCAGGAACATCAGAGCCCATAGGGTGCTGGGCAGGAGGCCTTACCCACCTCGGGTATATCGAGACAAGCTTCGTACCTCCACCTGAGTGATGCAGACTGTGTCAGAAGGCTGTGTTTCTGCAAAGAAGTTGTAACTGAGATCTGTGAGTTGGTCAAAGCAGACCTGCAACCTAGAAGCATCAGGACTGCTATGTCAGTTGAAGTGAAGGTTACAGCTGCACTTTCATTCTATGCCTGCGGCTCGTTTCAAGCTACAACTGGGGATGTGTGCGCCATCTCTCAACATGCAACACATGTCTGCATTCGCCAGGTAACTGCTGCACTATATGCCCGGAGGAATGACTTCATAAAGTTCCCCATGACCGCCCAAACTATTTGTGACAGGGCTGTGGGCTTCTCCAGGATTGCTGGCTTCCCAATTAGGTACAGGGCTGCATTGATTGTACCCACATTGCCTTGCAAGCACCTTTGGAGGATTCCGAGATGTACAGGAACAGAAAAGGCATTTCTGTATTAATGTACAGCCCGTGTGTGACGACATGCATCGCATCATGTCAGTCGATGCAAGATACCCTGGGAGCACCCATGATGCGTTCATCCTACGCGAGAGCGTTATATCTGTGATGTTTCAGCAGCAGCCAGAAGGGCAGCGCTGACTACTGGGAGACAAAGGGTACGGCCTCGCCACCTGACTCATGATGCCCCTACGCGTAGCCCGGACGGAATCTGACCGGGAATACAACATGTCGCACATTGCGATGTGCAGCATCATAGAGAGGACCATTGGCATCTTGAAACAGTGTTTCCGATGCCCGGACTATTTCGGAGGTTACTTGCTATACTCCCCTGAGATTATCGGTCAGTTCACTGTTGTGTGCTGCATGCTGCATAACTTGGCCATCATGAGGCAACAGCACCTGGTGGTGGAAGACCCACCTGAGGTGAGAGTGGCTGATGATACTGATGTGGAAGATGCAGATGACGAGCAGGAGGAGGAAGAGGAGGCCAGGCAAGTGCCTGAGGCCAGAGCACGATGGCGGAGGAGGGCGGGCCATCGTGCACCTTTAACAATTGCTCGAGCCTTGCACCAGCAGCTCATCCGTGAACGCTTTACTGTCTGAAGGCTCAGCGGCAACTATTCCAAATGGACCATGTTTACTGTTTGGACCTGTTCCGTAATGTTGTGTTGTGCTAATGGAACAAATAATTTGTTTACTTCAAAAGTTGTTTTAAGAATGGAAATGATTTAGTTTTAATGTAAAATATATTTTATTCAAAAGTTTAACAAACAGTTCTTTTGTACTTAACTTAAATAAAATTATTCTTGTATCAAACTTTACTTTATCACTTACAAACTTTTAAACTTGTAAATTTACATAACTTACAAAAAACTTATAAATTGAGAACAATGACAACAGTAACAACAATAATAGCAGCAAAGAAAGGCTACACCCATCTCTCCTCCCCATTATTCTAAGCCCACCCACTGCGCAGCATTTCTTGGCTTGGTACCAAGCTTATTCTTTCTATCATCTCAGGTAATGCGCACTTTTTGATGGGGCAGGGGTGGGGGGAGGTGCGGGGTGGGGTCAGGCAGCAAATTGGAGGGTCCAGCTTTGGGCCTCTTCAGAGGTTGGTGCGGGGATTGGAGTGGGAGCGACAGTTGATTCTGTCAATGGGCCCGGGGGTCTGGGCGCGTTCCCTTATTGCAGCAGCTAACTCCAACATGCCGTCCCTTATGCGCCCTGACAGTGTCTCAACAACCTGCAACATTCCCTCCCTCATGGTCAGTGACAGTGTTTACTCTACCTCTGACATTCCCTCTCTCATGGCCACTATTCCCTCACTGATGGTCCCGGATATCGTTCCCATTTCTCATGTCTTTGCTGTTACTTCTCCCAACAGTCCCGCTACCTCATCACCCACCCCACTGATGGTGTCCAGGAATGATCGGGTAAGGCACTGCTCTCCACACTCAACGTCATCATCTGAACTACATCTGTTAGATCCTGTACCTCAGGAGAGTGCGGTCGAGCTCTCCTTCCCCTCCTCCCCGCGGGTGTGGCTCACACCCCAACACTGGGACCGGCAACCTCGGAAGGTGGGGCCCTGGGTGTGCCTCACTGCATCCCACCACTGGAACCCGCAGCCTTGGAAGGTGGAAAACCATGGAATGTTCCACCAGCACTCAAAACACTAGTCATGGAAGGGGCTGTCACCACAATGAGTGGCACCTCCTCCAAAGTCAGTAAAACAGTGGGGGCTTCATCCAGCTCCATCCCCTCCCCCTCCGCCCCATGCTCTTGGTCTGGAGGGTTGGATTCGAAGATGTTATCCTGTTCAGGCTGATCCTCATCTGAATTTTCTTCTACATCGTCAGGGTCGGCCTCTAGTTCTGCAAAATATAACAGAACACAGACAAATGGTTAGCAGCAAAGAAGGGGGCAGGGTGGGTGGCATGTGTCATGTATCTTACATTATTATAGAAACTGTATCCTAACATGCTATACATGACTATAATAAGATATGACCTGTAACCACCAGCATACCTTACCACCAGGGGTGCACTTGCAAGAGACAGGTATATAAGGACAGGTCTCAGGCAAGTGCAGCATTCCAGAGCTGTGAAATAAAGGTGCAGGTCCAGAGTGACCTTGACTTCACTATATGCCTCGTGTGAATCTGTACTGAGGGAACAGGACTTTTCAGTGGCGACGAGTTACGGGATTACAGAATCCACAGAATGGTGAACAACGGATCAGATGAAAAGTACAATGCTGGAGACAATTGGGAGGACTTTATAGAAAGGCTCCAGCAAAGCTTTGTAACCAAAGACTGGTTAGGAGACGACAAAGCAGACAAGAGAAGAGCCCATCTCTTGACCAGCTGTGGCTCGAAAACATACACTTTAATGAAGGATCTACTGGCATCCGAGAAACCAGCAAGCAAGTCATTTGAAGAATTGAACACACTGGTAAGAGACCACCTGAAGCCAGCGAGCAGCCTATACATGGCCAGACACAGGTTCTACAACTACAGATGCTGTGTGGGCCAGAGCATACCCGACTTCGTGGCGGAACTTCGGAGGTTGGCTAGTTTGTGTGAGTTCACCGATGAACTGAGGAGAGAAATGCTGAGAAACTTTTTCATTGAAGGAATAGGCCACACAGGCATATTCCGAAAGCTCAGAGACCAAGAACCCAACCTTAGAGGCAGCAACACTGGTTGCACAGACATTCTTGATAGGGGAAGAAGAAACGGGATTGATTTACAATGCAGGTACGACAACTAACAAAATATTGGAACAAGAAGTTCACAACATTAAATAAGCTGCTATCCCCACACACAGACAAAACCGGGAGAACAGGCTCTCGACAGCAGGCAGTGGCGCCAGAAGCCATCAAGGGTCACAGGAACGGCCGTTCACACCTCATCAATCCACAATGCGAGCAATCAACTACAAACTGAGAGAAGCTCAAGAGAGATCAGCCAGATGTAGCTCATTCTTTGGGAACAATGGAAGCAGTCTGTGCTGGAGGTGTGAGGGTGGGCACTCGTCAAGGGGGTGTCGATTTCAGCAGGCTGTTTTCAGGAACTGTGAATATACAGGGCATTTGGCCCTAATGTGCAAAAAAAAACGGCAGCTCGGCTGGTATACGAATCGGATGGGTCAGAAAACGGACCAGAAGACAGTGGGGACAGTACCCGGGACACCGATGTACAGCGGGTCAACACGATTAATGGCCGCTGCTCCTACAACACGAAGCCTCCAAAAATGATGAGGGTCCTACTCAACGGGCCTGTCAACATGGAGCTGGATACGGGAGCGAGTCAATCTCTCATGGGCGCTTAACAATTTGAACAACTGTCGCCGCATAAAAGAGACAGACAAAAACTCAAGGGTCGACACCAAACTAAGGACCTATACCAAAGAAATCATACCAGTCCTCGGCAGCGCCATGCTCTCTGTCACACACAAAGGGACAGTGAACCGACTTCCCCTGTGGATTGTCCCCGGAGACCCCCCAGCACTGCTGGGGAGATGCTGGCTGGCAAAACTAAACTGGAAATGGGATGATGTCCATGCCATGTCATTAGAGGAATGGACCTCCTGCTCAACAGTTATAAAGCAATTTGAACATCTCTTTCAGCCAGGCGTGGGCACTTTCAAAGGGACCAAAGTCAAAATCTACATCACACAGGATGCTAGACCAGTCCATCACAAGGCCAGAGCTGTACCCTATGTGATGAGGGAAAAGATTGAACACGAACTAGACAGGCTTCTGCGGGAAGGCATTATATCACCTGTGGAATTTAGCGACTGGGCAAGTCCCATCGTCCCAGTCATGAAACCTGATGGATCCGTACGAATCTGTGGGGACTACAAATCTACCATAAACAGAGTCTCCCTACAGGACCAGTACCCGCTGCCCAGAGTGGAGGACTTATTTGCCACATTGGCTGGAGGTAAACTTCTCAAAAGTAGATCTCACATCTGCGTATATGACGCAAGAATTGACCGAGGAATCCAAGCTACTCACCACCATCAACACACATCGAGGCCTTTTCATGTACAATCGATGCCCATTCGGCATCAGGTCGGCAGCTGCCATATTCCAGCGCAACATGGAGAGTCTGCTCAAGTCCATCCCGGGGACGGTTGTATTTCAAGACGACATACTTATCACGGGCAGGACACCGACTCCCATCTCCGTAATTTGGAGGAAGTACTAAAGCGATTGAATCGGGTAGGCCTACGAGTCAAGAAATTCAAGTGCCTGTTTCTCGCACCCGAGGTTGAATTTTTGGGCAGAAGGATTGCGCTGATGGAATCCGCCCAACAGAGTCCAAAACAGAAGCAATTCGCCTGGCACCCAGGCCCCGGAATGTCTCAGAACTGCCACCTTTCTCGGGCTACTCAATTACTTTGGGAATTTTATGCAGAACTTAAGCACGCTGCTGGAGCCTCTCCACGTGCTACTCAGGAAGGGGTGCGATTGGTTTTGGGAGGACGCCCAGGAACACGCCTTCAATAAGGCACGCAACCTTGTGTGTTCCAACAGTGTTTTGATTTTTTTTGATCCAGGTAAAAAGCTAGTTCTCACATGCGATGCGTCAGCGTATGGGGTCGGGTGCGTTTTGCAACAGGTCAATAGTGCGGACAAATTACAACCCATAGCTTATGCCTCCAGGTCACTTTCGCGGGCGGAGCGTAGGTACGGAATGGTAGAGAAGGAGGTGCTCGCGTGCGTGTACGGTGTCAAAGAGATGCACCAATATCTTTTCAGGGCCAAGTTCGCATTAGAAACTGACCACAAGCACTGAGAGCAAGGCAATAAACGCCAACGCCTTGGCGCGAATTCAACGATGGGCACTCATGCTGGCGTCCTACGACTATACCATAAGGCACAGACCAGGCACAGACAACTGTGCCGACGCGCTCAGCAGGCTACCCCTGGCCACCACGGAAGGGTCTGACGAACAGGACTGTGAGATAGTCATGGCAATCAATGCCTTTGAGTCCACAGGTTCGCCCATGACGGCTCGCCAAATCAGAGCCTGGACGGCCAGCAACCCCACGTTAACCTCAGTAAAAAGATGTGTCCTAACCAGTGACTGGGCAGAGGCTCACGATGCCTGCCCCAAGGAATTAAAATCCTTTCACAGGCGCATAAATGAGCTATCACTACAAGCAGACTGCCTGATGTGGGGCAGCAGAATAGTCATGCCTCTGCGAGGCAGAGAGGCATTTGTCCGGGAGCTCCACCGCGAGACCCGGGGATCGTTCTCATGAAGGCCATAGCCAGATCCCATGTCTGGTGGCCTGGTATTGACGTGGACTTGGAGCTCTGCGTCCGAAGGTGCACCATTTGTGCCCAACTCATCAATGCCCCCAGGGAGGCTCCCGTGAGCCCCTGGCCTACCAAACCGTGGTCGCGGGTGCACGTAGACTATGCGGGCCCATTCATGGGCAAAATGTTCCTCGTAGTTGTAGATGCATTTTCAAAGTGGATCGAATGCACCATTTTAAACTCGAGCACAACCTCCACCACTATGGAGAGCCTCGCAACCATGTTTGCAATGCACGGAATCCCTGACATATTGGAAAGTGACAATGGTCCGTGCTTCACCAGCGCAGAATTCCAAGACTTTATAATTGACCACGGCATAAATCACGTCAAGGCTGCACCGTTCAAGCCGGCCTCCAACGGCCAGGCGGAGAGAGCAGTGCAAATCATTAAACAAGGCATGCTTAAAATCCAAGGTCCCACGCTGCAGGGTCGCCTGTCGCGACTGCTGCTGGCATACAGATCTCGTCCGCACTCACTGACTGGGATCCCCCCCGCGCAACTGTTGATGAAAAGGACTTTAAAAACAAGGCTCTCATTAATCCTCCCAGACATGCACGAAATCGTTGAGGCAAAGCGCCGTAAGCTGACTGAGTACCATGACAGAAATTCGAGGGGAAGATGGAATGAGATAGGGGACAAAGTGTTTGTACTAAACTATGGCAGGGGTCCCAAATGGCTTGCAGGGACAGTAACGGGCAAGGAAGGAAACAGGCTACTGGTAGTACAAATGGATAATGGCAAAACCTGCCGGAGGCATGTAGACCAAGTCAAAAGCAGATTTATCAACAATACTGCGGAACCAGAGGCAAACTACAATGTGGAACTCGCACCACACCTGGTGGACAGACAGAGGAAACAACCTGAGGAAAGGGCAATCCCAACAGACAGCCCAGGCGAGTCAACAACAATCACACCAATCGAAACAGACAGCCCAGGCGAGATACCAGCAACCACACCCAAAGAAAAACAGACACCAAGGCAAACAACTGAACCACAACTCAGACGCTCCACGCGAGAGCGTAGACCACCTGAGAGACTGAACCTATAAAGACAATAAGACCTTGGGGAGGGTGATGTCATGTATCTTACATTATTATATATAACCGTATCCTAACATGCTATACATGACTGTAATAAGATACCACCAGCATACCTTACCACCAGGGGTGCACTTGCAAGAGACAGGTATATAAGGACAGGTCTCAGGCAAGTGCGGCATTCCAGAGCTGTGAAATAAAGGTGCAGGTCCAGAGTGACCTTGACTTCACTACATGCCTCATGTGAATCTGTACCGAGGAGACAGGACTTTACAGCATGAGTAGGCTCACACAGCGCAGGTAGCAGGCTCATTTGAAGGACCACGGTGAATGATAGCACATTGCATCAACCAAAGCGTAGCTGACAGGGACATCCCCATGAACCGAAGCATGGCTAGCCCGCGCAGTACTTAACAACATTTAGCAAAGCCAGACTGTGGAATTTGCAGGACTCACCCTCTCCCTCGAGTGTGGGCCCAGCTTGTGCAGTGGTGGTTGCTTTTCTACAGACAGGACCCATCAAAGCAGCGACCCTCTCTTCCAAGGGTGTCAGTGGGTGCAGATTTGCTGGGCCTCCTCCTGTTCAGGTTCTCTCTTTTGTTGTGTGCCACTTTCCTGCAAAGATGAAAGTATAACTTTTTGGAGAAGGTGTCTTTCTGTTGGTTGGGACATGTATAGATGGTCACATTTACAATTGCCATTCCAGTGAATAAATGAAAATATTACTTACACTAACCACTTGACCAAGGTCCTGCCACTTCTTTTTACACTGGCCTCCAGATCTCCTGGTGGTCACCATTGCACTGTAATCATCTGCAACTTGGTTGCAGCGTTTCTTTATTTCTTTGGGTCGAGCTTGTATGACCTCTGCTGGTGTCCAGCTCCTGCCATCTGGCCTCAATTACAGTAACTAGTGCCTCCAGTTCATCCTGTAAGAAATTCTTGGTCCTTGCACCGCATTGCATCTTGTATTGCTGCAGATCCGATGCTCTCACACAGCACTCCTTCTCACACTCACAACTGGCTCTTTAAAAATGGCCGATCGCCAACTTGGAGCTGTACTGCGCACGCATGCCCATTGCAACGACGTCAAAAACGTAATTTTTTTTCCCGTGCATGCGCAGAAGGTGCGGTTTTGTGTTTCGGCCCCGACAGCAGGCTCCACCACCCTCCTACCCCGCCCCAGGTGACTGGACACGCTGCGTGCCACCAAATTCGAATTATACAGGGCCTTTGTGAGGCCTCACCTGGAGTATTGTGTTCAGTTTTGGTCTCCTAATCTGAGGAAGGACGTTCTTGCTATTGAGGGAGTGCAGCGAAGGTTCACCAGACTGATTCCCGGGATGGTGGGACTGACATATGTGAGGAGAGACTGGATCAACTGGCCTATATTCACTGGAGTTTGGAAGGATGAGAGGGGATCTCATTGAAACATATAAAATTCTGACAGGATTGGACAGGTTAGATGCAGGAAGAATGTTCCCAATGTTAGGGAAGTCCAGAACCAGGGGACACAGTCTAAGGATAAGGGGTAAGCCATTTAGGACTGAGATGAGGAGAAACTCCTTCACTGAGAGTTGTTAACTTGTGGAATTCCCTACCACAGAGAGTTGTTGAGGCCAGTTCATTGGATATATTCAAGAGGGAGTTAGATATGGCCCTTACGGCTAAAGGGATCAAGGGGTACGGAGAGAAAGCAGGAAAGGGGAACTGAGGTGAATGATCAGCCGTGATCTTATTGAATGGTGGTGCAGGCTCGAAGGGCCGAATGGCCTACTCCTGCACCTATTTTCTATGTTTCTATAAAATCAGGGAAACTTTGGCCAATTATTTCTGGTGCATTTCTGGCCTAGAAAAACGTTTTTAACTCTGGCAATACGCTAGAAAACGGGCTTGGGCAAAATTGAGACCACTGACTGAATACAAACAAAACAACAAAAATGCAGCATCCACGTGCATGGACTTTCTGGATCTGTACAGGTGTGGCTTTTCTCAATAGACTGATTAGCTTTTGGAAAAAAAATCGTATTTCATACTGCATCTTTTTATCCATCTATAACATGATATATCTACACGCAATTCCTGTGAACCTTTTCCATTATAAATTCCTATGTCTACATTTATTATGTAAACTGCTGAAGCACTACTGTACTGACTCCCTCCTCCAATTCAGACCCTGTAATGCCACCAGTCAGGAGGGTATATTAAAAGTTTATATATAGACAGTCTCCATTATACATGTGGATGTAGGGACATATGAATTCATCAAGGAACTATAAAACGTACAGAATGTATGACTTTAAAATGGGGATACAATTACATCTGTGCGCCTGGTTCAATTACCCCTGACCTCTAACCCTGCCCCAGCTGGAGATTACACTTGGTCTTGAGTTCCAAGGTGCAACGCCGCAGGAGATTGACTGGGGATATATTCAAATTCCTGAAAATGCCGTACTTACTTCCTGTAACATTTTTTTAATCCAAAGCACCACCCATCTGAAACCTGTTAACATTGAGCCTGTTGACCGATGGTCCTTTAAGCTGGAGTGAAAGATATGCTGCTTCCGTCCCCCCGCCCCGTCCCGGCACCCCACATGGTGACAATAACCCACTTGTTATTGTAGTGCACCTCCCCCCGCCCTCACCAGACTGCCACTCCCAATGTTCAGAGGGAGGAATCCATGTCACTGGCCATGATTGGGACTGGGCTGTATAAGTTTTAAGCTTTCACAATCATAATTAAAGTGGAAGAACCACTTAAACAACTTAAAGCCCATTCCTGGTCATGGCCAGGTGATTGGCTTCTGCAGTACAGGGACTGGGATTCCCAAGAGGACTTTCCCAGCACTGAGTATAAGGAAGCCCCTGCTGTTTGAAAAGTGCACCACTCATGATTTCATCAGTGTTGTATGTATTTCAAACAGCACAGATCAGTGCTGGGGACATCCCTCACTAAAATTTCTGGGGTGCGAAAGGGAATTATTGAGGGGTTTCTAGCCTTCATTCACCTTCACCCCTGCTCCAACTCCCACCCATCTGAGCATGCCACCTAATTGCTCTTACAGCCTGTGGCAGGCATATACCTTTCCTCTTCCTCATTCCTCCCATCCCCGGTGCCCATGCTCTTCAACTCCTCCCTGCTCCCACCTCCGGACTCTCATCTTCTCCTTTTTCCCCCATTCCCTGTTCCTGACCCACCTCTAACTGAAATGTTCCTGAACTGGGAACTGTATTTTAAGTACACGCACATGCACGCACACACACACACAAACATAAAAAATAGGAGCAGGAGTAGGCTATTTGGCCCCTCGAGCCTGCTCCGCCATTTAATAAGATCATGGCTGATCTGATCATGGACTCAGCTCCACTTCCCTGCCCGCTCCCCATAACCCTTTATTCCCTCATCGCTCAAAAGTCTATCTCCACCTTAAATATATTCAATGACCCAGCCTCCACAGCTCTCTGGGGCAGAGAATGCCACAGATTTACAACCCTCAGAGAAGAAATTCCTCCTCATCTTAGTTTTAAATGGGCAGCCCCTTATTCTGAGAGACTATGTCCCCTAGTTTTAATTTCCCCTAGGAGTGGAAATATCCTCCCTGCATCCATCTTGTTGAGCCCCCTCATTATCTTATATGTTTCAATAAGATCACCTCTGATTCTTCTGAACTCTAATGAGTCTAGGCCCAACCTATCTTCATAAGTCAACCCCTTCATCTCTGGAATCAATCTAATGAACCTTCTCTGAACAGCCTCCAATGCAAGTATATCCTTCGTTAAATACGGAGACCAAAACTGTATGCAGTACTCTAGGTGTGGCCTCACCACTACCCTGTACAGTTGTAGCAGGACTTCTGCTTTTATACTCTATCCCCCTTGCAATAAAGCCCAACATTCCATTTGCCTTACTAATTACTTGCTGTACCTGTATACTAACTTTTTGTGTTTCATGCACAAGAACCCGCAGATCCCTCTGTACTGTAGCACTTTGCAATTTTTCTCCAGTTAAATTATAATTTGCATTTCTATTTTTTCTGCCAAAGTGGATAACCTCACATTTTCCCACATTATACTCCATCTGCCAAATGCCTTTGCAGATTTTGTGTCCTCCTCACAAATTGCTTTCCCACCCACCCTTGTATCAACAGCAAACTTGGCTACATTACACTCGGTCCATTCATCCAAGTCATTAATATAGATTGTAAATAGTTGGGGTCCCAGCACTGATCCCTGTGGCACCCCACTAGTTACTGTTTGCCAAGTGGAAAATGACTCGTTTATCCCAACTCTCTGTTTTCGGTTAGTTAGCCAATCCTCTATCCATTCTAATATATTACCCCCAACCCCGTGAACCTTTATTTTATGCAGTAACCTTTTATGTGACACCTTATGGAAATCCAAATATACCACATCCACTGATTCCCCCTTATCCACCCTGCTTGTTACATCCTCAAAGAACTCCAGCAAATTTTCCAAACATGATTTAACATAAGAACATAAGAATTAGGAACAGGAGTAGGCCATCTAGCCCCTCGAGCCTGCTCCGCCATTCAATAAGATCATGGCTGATCTGGCCGTGGACTCAGCTCCACTTACCCGCCCTCTCCCCGTAATCCCTTAATTCCCTTATTGGTTAAAAATCTATCTGTGACTTGAATACATTCAATGAGCTAGCCTCAACTGCTTCCTTGGGCAGAGAATTCCACAGATTCACAACCCTCTGGGAGAAGAAATTCCTTCTCAACTCGGTTTTAAATTGGCTCCCCCGTATTTTGAGGCTGTGCCCCCTAGTTCTAGTCTCCCCTACCAATGGAAACAACCTCTCTGCCTCTATCTTGTCTATCCCTTTCATGATTTTAAATGTTTCTATAAGATCACCCCTCATCCTTCTGAACTCCAACGAGTAAAGACCCAGTCTACTCAACCTATCATCATAAGGTAACCCCCTCATCTCCGGAATCAGTCTCGTGAAACGTCTCTGTACCCCCTCCAAAGCCAGTACATCCTTCCTTAAGTAAGGAGACCAAAACTGCACGCAGTACTCCAGGTGTGGCCTTACCAATGCCCTATACAGTTGCAGCAGGACCTCCCTGCTTTTGTACTCCATCCCTCTCGCAATGAAGGCCAACATTCCATTCACCTTCCTGATTACCTGCTGCACCTGCAAACTAACTTTTTGGGATTCATGCACGGGTGGCACTCTTTAATGTTTTATGTTTTCGCAGGTAAACTCAAAAGAGTTTCATGCACAAGGAACTCAAAAGAGTTTCATGCACAAGGACCCCCAGGTCCCTCTGCACCTCAGCATGTTGTAATTTCTTCAATTTGAAATAATATTCCCTTTTACTGTTTTTTTTCCCCAAGGTGGATGACCTCACACTTTCCGACATTGTATTCCATCTGCCAAACCTTAGCCCATTCGCTTAACCTATCTAAATCTCTTTGCAGCCTCTCTGTGTCCTCTGCACAACCCGCTTTCCCACTAATCTCTGTGTCATCTGCAAATTTTGTCACACTACACTCTGTCCCCTCTTCCAGGTCATCTATGTATATTGTAAACAGTTGTGGTCCCAGCACCGATCCCTGTGGCACACCACTAACCACCGATTTCCAACCCGAAAAGGACCCATTTATCCCGACTCTCTGCTTTCTGTTCGCCAGCCAATTCTCTATCCATGCTAGTACGCTCCTTCCGCTGTCTGCGCTTGGTTTCTGCATGCTACTGACAATGAGACTCGAGGTGCTCAGCGCTCTCCCGGATGCTCTTCCTCCACTTAGGGCAGTTTTTGGCCAGGGTCTCCCAGGTGTCAGTGGGGATGTTGCACTTTATCAGAGGCTTTGAGGGTGTCCTTGTAACGATTCCTCTGCCCACCTGGGGCTCGCTTGCCGTGTAGGAATTCTGGAGTAGAGTGAGTGCTTTGGGAGTCTCGTGTCGGGCATGCGGACAATGTGGTCCGTCCAGCGGAGCTGGTCGAGTGTGGTCAGTGCTTCAATGCTGGGGATGTTGGTCTGATCGCACAAAACACTGGTATCAGTTATACACACACACACACACGAAGCACTGGGAGTGGTATCAGTCTCACACACATATAAACACAAAGCACTATTAGTCTTATACGCATAAATAAATTACATCATGCACACGTAACTCACAACACATCACACTGTAGACTTGTGCCAATATTACATAGAATTGAACAACACAGAAGGAGGCCATTCGGCCCATCGATTCTGTGCATACATATTACAATTTCACATGTATCAGTATTAAACAGGAGATATTTCCTCCCTCTCATTACCATGCAGATAAAGCCTCTGCTTATTGGTAAGACATCATTAACAGACAGATATTAATTATTTTCCGCTAGTTTTTCATTGTTCTGTGTTGCGCAGCAGTGGCAAACAACGTTTGGAAAATAGATTAATCCTGGCAGTAGATGCTGGTACCACATTTTACCCTGGTTTTCCACCACTTCTACTCCCCACTCCGCAGCTGCCAACTTTAACACCCAGCGGAAATATAACCAATTGAGTTGCCAACATTTATCCAGATGTGTACTTACGGTGCAGCAGGGCATGAGTAATGCATGGAGTTCTGTCTTGTTCCTTCACATCCTCGCCTCACAGACTGGAGCTGCCCGGTGATCTCAGGTTTCACTACATGAAATAGCACAGCCTCAGCCAGCACAAATGCAGGAAGTCAACAACCAGCAGCAGCTTCTGTTTGACAAGTCTCTAGTGCTGCAAGCCCAACCTGCCGACTCAGCTCCGAGCATATCAAGCTCCAGTTCAATCGTTGCAGCTTGCTTTTACTGTTCAATCGTTGCAGCTTGCTTTTACTGCATTCAGCTGGATAGTGCCTGATGCACCAAACTGGATTACCTTTCATTCTTATCCATAATCTTTTCTTACTGTCTCCTGTTTTCAAGCCAGATATATGTGGTGCGGACAACCAATTGGAAGCCCTTACTCTGGGAGGAGGAGGGGGGTGCATTAAAAGGTGCTTCCAATCCAGAATGCAGTTTTGGCAATGATCAACGGAGTAAACTTTCAGAAATCAGGTTCCACAGGTGCTGGCGATTCTCTAGCTATGATTAGCGAGATAAGAATGGAACCAGGTGAGTGTAGTCCCGTCCAGCTGAATGACGGGACTTCACCCAAGAAAACATTCTTCATGTGTTTTCCTCAAGAGACCCTTGACCCCTCCATCCTTGCAAACTACACCGCCCCCCCGCCATCTCCAACCGTCCTTTCCTCTCCAAAGTCCTTGAACGTGTTGTCACCTACCAAATCCATGCCCATCTTTCCAGGAACTCCATGATTGAATCCCTTCAAACAGATCCGCCCTGCCACAGCACCGAAACAGCTCTCATCAAAATCACAAATGTGACTGTGACAAAGACAAACTATCCCTCATCGTCCTTCTCGACCTGTCTGCAGCCTTTGACACGGTTGACCACTCCATCCGCCTCCAACGCCTCTCCACCGTTGTACAGCTGGGTGGGACTGCACTCGCCTGGTTCCATTCTTATCTCTCTAATCGTAAACAGAGAATCACCTGCAACGGCTTCTCTTCCCGCCCCCGCATCGTTACCTCTGGTGTCCCCCAAGGATCTATCCTTGGCCCCCTCCTATTTCTCATCGACATGTTGCCCCTTGGCGACATAATCCGAAAACACAGCGTCAGTTTCCACATGTACGCTGATGACACCCAGCTCTACCTCACCACCACTTCTCTCAACTCTGGTACAATCTCTAAATTGTCAGACTGCTTGCCGACATTGAGCAGAAATATTCTCCAATTAAATATTGGGGAGACCGAAGCCATTGTTTTTGGTCCTCGCCACAAACTCCATCCCTCTCCCTAACATCTGTTTGAGGCTGAACCACACCGTTCACAAACTTGGTGACATATTTGACCCTGAAATGAGCTTCTGATCACATACCCGCAGCATAACTGAGACCGGCTATTTCTACCTCCGTAACATCGCCCATCTCCGCCTTTGCCTCAACTCATCCACTGCTGAAACCCTTATCCGTGCCTTTGTTACCTCTAGACTTGACTATTCCAATGCATCCTAGCTGGCCTCCCATGTTCTACCGCACGCAAACTTGGGGTCATCCAAAACGCAGCTGCCCATGTCCTAACTCGCACCAAGTCCCGCTCACCCATCACCCCCTGGGCTCGCTGGCGTGCATTGGCTTCCAGTTAAGCATCGCCTTGATTTCAAAATTCTCATCTTTGTTTTCAAATCCCTCCATGGCCTCACTCCTCCCTATCTCAGTAATCTCCTTCAGCCCACAACTCCCTGAGATAATTGTGCTCCTCTAATTCTGATTATAATCGCTCAACCATTGATAGCTGTGCCTTCTGTTGCCTGGGCCCTAAGCTCTGGAATTCCCTCTCTAAACCTCTCCGCCTCTCTACTCTCTTTCCTCCTTCAAGAAACTCCTTAAAACCTACCTCTTTGACTAATCTTTCGGTCACCTGCGCTAATTTCTCCTGATATGGTTTGGTGTCAATTCTTTTGTCTTATACTGCTCCTGTGAAGCGCCTTGGGGCGTTTTAATGAGTTAAAGGCCCTATATAAATACAAGTTGTTGTTGTTGTTGTGAGCCGAGACAGTACATGTCAGCAAGCCTGGCTAACCCCAGAGCTAAGCCCACTTACCATGTTACCAAGTGACCACTCATGAACCTTACAGCAGGGAACACAATCAAGCTTCTCACCTCTTTTATGTGTACTTACGGTGCAGCAGGGCATGAGTAATGCATGGAGTTCTGTCTTGTTCCTTCACATCCTCGCCTCACAGACTGGAGCCGCTGGTGTCCCAGTTTTTTCCACATGAAATAGCACAGCCTCAGCCAGCACAAATGCAGAAGACCACAGTCAGCAGCAGCTTCTGTTTGACAAGTCCCTAGAGTGGTGCTGTCAACTCAAAGTGCCGACTGATAAGCCGCTCACCCTTCGCTTTAACACGGATATACCTCACACTTCTCATTGCAACCCTGTAGCTATACTTCAGCCTATTCACTCGAATATTCTCCATTATATGCACATCCTTCACTATAACACTGTTTGATATACCCATACCCCTCACTGTGACACTGGTTTTTAAAAATATATTAATTCAATGAATGTGGGCATTGCTGCCAAGGCCGGCATTTATTGCCCATCCCTAATTGCCCCTTGAGAAGGTGGTGGTGAGCTGCCTTCTTCAATCGCTGCAGTCCGTGTGGTGAAGGTACTCCCACAGTGCTGTTAGGGAGGGAGTTCCAGGATTTTGAACCAGCGACGATGAAGATACAGCGATATATTTCCAAGTCAGGATGGTGTGTGACATGGAGGAGAACTCTGAGGCGGTAACATATTGATATACCTTACAACACATAGCATTAACTGCTGGTAGTCCTCTGCGATAATCCATAACTACCACCGTGTGTTATTCTGATTTCAGTCAACTGGCCCAGGCAGTTAACACCAGGGACTTGGAACCTGTCAAGATAGCACTGTTCTCTGCAACAGTAAGTGATTGCTGCCTGTCAGGTCAGTAAAGGGTGCTATAATTGGTCACATTTTCCATACCTCAGGAGCCTATCAGCAAGGGCAGACATTGATGACAAGGTCCAACACCGCCTCCAGTGTGCCAGCGCAGCCTTCGGTTGCCTGAGGAAGAGAGTGTTTGAAGACAAGGACCTCAAATCTGGCACCAAGCTTATGGTCTACAGGGCAGTAGTGATACCTGCCCTCCTATATGGCTCAGAGACATGGACCATATACAGCAGACACCTCAAAGCACTGGAGAGGATAGACGCACCAACGTCAGTGTTCTCGCTCAGGCCAACATCCCCAGCATCGAAGCACTGACCACACTCGATCAGCTCAGTTGGGCGGGCCACATTGTTTGTACGCCCAACGCCTAAGCAAATGCTCTACTCGGAATTCCTACACGGCAAACGAGCCTCAGGTGGGCAGAGGAAACATTTCAAGGGCACCCTCAAACCCTCCTTGATAAAGTGTAACATCCTCACTGGCACCTGGGAGTCCCTGGCCAAAGAGCGCCCTCAGTGGAGGAAGAGCATCCGGGGGCGGGGGGGGTGCTGAGCACCTCGAGTCTCATCGTTGAGAGCATGCAGAACACAGGCAAAGGCAGCGGAATGAGCGTGCGGCAAACCAGTCCCACCCACCCTTTCCTTCAACCACTGTCTGCCCCACTTATTACAGAAACTGTAATTCCCGCATTGGACTGTACAGCCACCTGAGAACCCTCTTTTAGAGTGGAAGCAAGTCTTCCTCGATTTCGAGGGACTGCTATGATGATGATGATGAATTGGTCTACGTGCCCCTGGCCTAGATTGGTGAGGAAAATTCTGGCAGGGTTTCTGCTGCTGATCATTATCCAAAGTGCATGAGTGTGGCTGTCAGTTGAAGGTGAGCTGTGATGCCTTGCGATTGATATCAATCATAGTATTACAAGCAAGAAAATCAGTGACAACATTGAGAAAAAAAATCAAAGATGGAAAAATTAGAAAGTAGAAAGTCAGTGAGAGAGAGATAGAGAAAATCAGATTGGAGAGAAAAATCTGAGAGATGAGGCTTTAATAAAGATATTTTACACAATAGCCTCTAACCCTACAGCCATTGAAAGAATAACTAGAAATAATAATTTTATTTTCCCAGGAGAACGAAATGGGGTTATTGGAGAGAGTAATTAAAGACATCCTCCTCCAACGCCTATCCTCCGATGTCCAGCTGGGTGGGACTATACTCATCTGGTTCCAATGCTATCTATCCAGTTATAGCCAGAGAATCACCTCCAATGGCTTCTCTTCCCACTCCTGCACTGTTACCTCTAGGGCACCCCTTGGCTCCCTCCTATTTCTCATCTACATGCTGCCCCTCAGATACATGATCCTAAAACATGTCCGGTTTCACACGTACCTCTTCCTCACTGCCTCTGATTTGTCACACTACTTGTCAGACATCTAGTACTGGATAACCAGAAATCTCATCCAATTGAATATTGGGAAGTCCAAACCCATTGCTTTAGGTCCCCCTCACAAACTCCGTTCCCTAGCCACCAACACCATCCCTCTCACAGGCCAATGGCTGAGGCTAAACCAGACCATTAGGAACCTTATCATCGTATTTGATCCTGAGCTGAACTTCTGACCCCACATACTCTATCAACAAAATTGCTTACTTCCACTTGCGTAACATCGCCCGTCTCTGCCCCGTCCTCAGCTTATCTGCTGCTCAAATCCTCATCTATGCTTTTGTTACCTTTAGACTTGACTATTCCAATGCTCTACTGGTTGGTCTCCCACCTTACACCCCTCTGTAAATTTGAGCTCACCCATCACCCCTCTGCTCACTGACCTACACTGACTCCCGATCTGGCAACATCTCAATTTCAAAATTCTCATTCTTGTTTTCAAATCCCTCCATGGTCTTGCCCTTCTCTATCTTTGTATCCTCCTCCAACCCTGAGATCTCTGTGCTGCTTCCAATTCTGGCCTCTTGCACATCTCCAATTTTCATCCCTCTACCATTGTTGGCAACCATGTCTTCGGCTACCCAGGCTCCAAGCTCTGGAATTACCTCTCTAAACCACTCTGACACTCTCTCCTCCATCAAATTTCCCATTCTATCACAGAGATGCTCTCTTCTCCAACACTCCCAGCTCCTACTGGGAGTCTTTTCCCTCTCCACTCTCAATTTAACTCTGTACCTTTCTCCTCCTTCAACTCCGTTAAGCTGGTACTCATCTTCCACTTCCCATAGCAAACTGGCACACTTCCCCCCCCACCCACGGCCCCATTCATGTTGGCGTTCTCCACATTCCTCAGTTAATATTGCACTCTCCTTCCCCATCCCCGAGTATTGGTCCCAGCTTCTTCCCTCTTCTTCCTATCCATTTCCTTCTCCCGTCCATTGCCATTCATTCCCCATGCCCAATCGGTCACACTCCTACCAGGGTCTGGCTGCTAATGCACTTGACTGCACCTCTCCTGTTCTGCCTGTCATATACAGAAGCTGTAACCTCTGCCATTAGCACTGGGAGAGGTCTAGGAGAGGGACCTAGTTCGCAGCATTAGCAGCTTGACTTGAGGACTGGTAGAAAGACTGTAGGGACCCATTGATTTATGTTAGAAAACGTTAACACACTGACTGGGCCCCCGTTAACAGCATGTCTGCAGCTGGCAGTAGGGGACACACTGTGGAAATTTACTTTTAGAAGTTACATTTCCTGTTAAATGTACCCTTTTGTAATAAAACAAAATGGAGTCTCAGTTCTCCCAGAAGCCCCTGCAGCAGACAGCCTGTTTCTGCATAAACATACTAACCTTGACTGATAGCCGACTAATTTAGAAAAGCAGGAGCCATCTGTGTGAACGAGGGAACCTTGAATTTACCCTCCCTAACAGAAAGAATGTCCTGTTAGAATTTTGGGCCCCAAGTTTCGGGCCGCGACGAAAATGGCGCAGCCCCAAGCTGCACGCCCGTTCTTCGCGCCTAAAAGTGCGCAGGAAAAAAACTGCTTAATTCTCCGGCTCCTCGGAGCTCGAACTCAGCTTGGCGCGGCGCGCACATCACAGCGGGGGGCGGAGCCAGACATTCGCGCCGATTCTCTAAGCAGTGGGGGGGCGGGTCTAATTCAAATGAGCCAACGTCGTGCCGGCAACCCTGCGCGTGCGCGTTGGAGCATGCGCGCATACGCAATGTGAAACAAACATTGGCACGCGGCCATTTTTAAAGGGACTGGAGAAAAAGTGAAGATTTGTCTCTTGGACCCCTGGAAAGGCTTGTCATTTAAGTTTTGTGATAGTTTAGTTTTGTGTGTGAGGGAGTGCTTTTAGCAGCACTGTTGAATAAATCACCTGCTGAAATCAGTGAGTTCAGCTTTTCACTGCTAAACTGGCAGAACCGGTGCTGCATTGGTGCATGCAAATTAAGGACTGTGTGTTTTGAGAAATAAGTGCCAATTCAACTTTGCAATGTATCAACGTCCACCAAGAACAAAGAATTTCTTGCATGAGGAAGTGGAGATATTAGTCAACGTAATTGAGCAGAGATGGCAGGAGCTAGATACCAGCAACAGAAGTCGCATAAAAGTGCCACCAAAAGAAATGAAGAAACGGTGGAACCAAGTTGCAGAAGATTACTGCGCAGTGGTGCATACCATGAGATCTGGAAGCCAGTGTAAAAAGAAATGGCACGACCTTGGTTAAGTAGTTAGTGCAAGTAATATTTCCCATTTTTAATTTAATCGTAATTGTAACCTGGCTATCTGTATGTCCCACCTTGCAGACTGACACACTCTGTAAGAAGTTATATTTTACTCTTTGCAGAAGAAATTGGCCCACAACAAAAGGGAGGCAACTCGGACAGGAGGAGGCGTGCCCAATCTGCATCCACTGACACCCTTGGAACAGAGGGTAGCTGCTATGATGAGTCGTCCATGGAGAAAAGCAATCGGTACAGCACAAGCTGGGCCCACATGCGAGGAAGAGGGTAAGTGCTGAAAATGCATCGTGGCCCTTTAAATCAACCTGCTGCCTAACCTGCTATGTGTGAGAGTACTCATGCCACCCACCCGGCCCCCTCCCTTGCTGTTAAACATTTGACTGTTCTGATGTATTTTGCAGAACATGATGATGACGATGATGATGATGATGATGATGACGATGATGACGATGCTGCTGCTGCCAACCCTGAGGATCCTGAGGGTACAGAACAAGGACCAGTACAACCAGCTGCGGACGAACCAGACTGGATGATGGCAGCGATGACTGAAATGTCTGCAGGGGAGAGCTTCCAAATTAATGTTTATGAGCCCCCATCAAGGGGCATCAGAGCTTCAACCCCTAGCATAGGTCTTGGTTCTACCTTCCATGGTTTCGCTTCCGATGTTGCGGGTCCCAGTGGTGCTGCTGGTATAATGCAGCATTCTACAGTCAGTGCACTACCGTCCCAGCCTGCGCCTCCCTCTCGCATAGGTTCTGGTTCCACCTACTATGGTTTTGATTCCAACGCTTCGGGTCCCAGTGTTGCTGCTGATATCATGGAGCAGTTTACACCCATTCGTCCAACATCCCAGCCCACGGCTCGCACTCGAGTGCTGTCGTCTGGAACACAAAGCGTCCCACAGTCCCAGCCCGAGCCTCTCCCTCTAGTTCTGCCGTCTGCAACACAGAGCGTCCTACCGTTCCAGCCTGAGCCTCTCTCTCTAGTTCTGCCGTCTGCAACACAGAGCATCCCACCGTTCCAGCTGCCATCTGGATCACAGAGCGTCCCACAGTCCCAGCCTGCGCCTCCCTGTGTAGTGGTGCCGCTTGCAACACCGAGCGTCCCACCGTCCGTGCCCCCGCCTCCCAGTGTAGTGGTGCCACGAGGCAGACCCAGGCAGAGGAGGAGATTGGAGACACGCTCTCCTGAGATGCAGCGTGCAACAGATGCGGCTCAGGTTGTGGCATTGGGTATGGAGACCAATGAGCTTACCCGATCACTCATCGGTGGCGTCAGTGCAATGGGTGAAGAGTTGACGGTCCTGACAGGAGAAATAGCAGTAATGACACGGGAACTTAGGAAGGGAATGTCCGAGGGAGTGCAATCGACGGCACAGGCCGTCAGGGAGGGCATGCAAGTGTCGGCACAGACCGTCAGGGTGGGCCTGGTTGAGGTAGCTGCTGCAATAAGGGCACACAGCCCAGCCAATCAAATGAACCCCCATGAGGAAGTGAACATTCACTGAGATATGGATGAGACATGGTTGCAGCCTTTCTTTGCTGCTTTTGTTCTTGATGTAGCTGTAGTAGCGTTTTTCAAATTGAAATTGTTTTGTAAGTTTTGTAACTTTACAAATTATAAGTGATCTTATGTTTTTTAAGTGATCTTATAGTGTAAATGCTCTCACATTTTTTTGTATCTTATTTAATTTTGCACCGAAAAAGTGATCCTGAAGTTTAAGTATTCTTCAGAGTGTAAGATTTTTCACATTGAAACTGTTTTGTAAGTTTTGCAACTTTACAACTTATAAGTGATCTCAGGATTTTAAAGTGATCTTATTGTGTAAATGCTCTCACATTCTGTAACTTATTTAATTTTGCATCTAAAAAGTGATCTTGAAGTTTAAGTGATCTTAGAGTGTAAAATTGTTCACATAGAAATTGTTTTGTAATTTTTGTAACTTTACAAGTTTATAAGTGATCTTAAAATTTTTAAGTGATCTTCAAGAGTCATATTAAAAAGTATAGTTTGATACAACAAATATTTTATTACAGTGACGTTAACTTTTCAATGAAATATTTTTTCATTAAAACCGTTTCATGTTCCATTAACACAACACAACGTAGGAACAACTGCAAAGAATAAACATGTCCATGCGCAACAGTGGTCGCAGAGCCCTCAGGCATCAGTAGTTGAAGCGTTCACAGATGAGCTGCTGGTGCAAGTCTCGAGCAATTGTCAAAGGGGCATGATGGACAGCCCTCCTCCGACCTCGTGCTCCGGCATCAGGCACTTGCATGCTTTCCTGATCGTCGTTATCATCCACATCCTGGTCTTCTGTAATACTATCATCATGCACTGGACACTCATGTAGGTCTTCTGGTTCCACTACCAGCTCCTGCTGCCTCATGATGGCTAAGTTAAAAAGCATGCAGCACACAACAGTGAAGTGACCAACAATCTGAGGAGAGTATAGCAATTGTCCTCCGGAATGGTCCAGGCATCGGAATCGCTGTTTCAATATGCCAATGGTCCTCTCAATGATGTTGCGCGTCGCAATGTGCGCCATGTTGTATTGACGGTCAGCTTCTGTCTGTTTCACGCGTTGCAGCGTCATGAGCCAGGTGGTCAGGCCATACCCTTTGTCTCCCAGTAGCCAGCTCTGCTCTTCTGGCTGCTGCTGAAACATGTCAGATAGAATGCTGTCGCGTAGGATGAACGCATCGTGGGTGCTGCCAGGGTATCTCGCATCGACTGATATGATGCGCTGCTTGTTGTCACACATGAGCTGCACATTGATAGAGTGGAAACCTTTCCTCTTTCGGTACTGCTCAGAATCCTCCACAGGTGCTCGCAAGGCTATGTGGGTACAATCAATGCAGCCCTGTACCTTTGGGAAGCCGGCAATCCTGAAGAAGCCCACAAAGGAAGCTATTTGGCCATCCAGACTCGTTGGAGCCTTTATCCCCAGGAAGAGCCCAGTAACAAAGGCACAGGCCGAAGATGTGATTCGTTCATCATCATCATCATCATCATCATGGGCAGTCCCTCGGAATCGAGGAAGACTTGCTTTCACTCTTAAAATGGATCCTTAGGTGGCTGTACAGTCCAATACGAGAACCATACGAGAACCACAGTCCCTGTCACAGGTGGGACAGATTTGCCGCACGCTCTTTTCGCTGCCTGCGCTTGATTTCTGCATGCTCTCGGCAATGAGACTTGAGGTGCTCAGCGCCCTCCCAGATGCATTTCTTCCACTTAGGGCGGTCTTTGGCCAGGGACTCCCAGGTGTCAGTGGGGATGTTGCACTTTTTCAGGGAAGCCTTGAGGGTGTCCCTGTAACGTTTTCTCTGCCCACCTTTGGCTCGTTTGCCGTAAAGGAGTTCCGAGTAGAGCGCTTGCTTTGGGAGTCTCGTATCTGGCATGCAAACGATGTGGCCTGCCCAGTGGAGCTGATCATGTGTGGTCAGTGCTTCAACGCTGGGGATGTTGGCCTGGTCGAGGACGCTAATGTTGGTGTGTCTGTCCTCCCAGGGGATTTGTAGGATCTTGCGTAGGCATCGTTGGTGGTATTTCTCCAGCGACTTGAGGTGTCGACTATACATGATCTATGTCTCTGAGCCATACAGGAGGGCAGGTATTACTACAGCCCTATAGACCATGAGCTTGGTGGCAATTTTGAGGGCCTGGTCTTCAAACACTCTTTTCCTCAGGCGGCCGAAGACTGCACTGGAGGCGGTGTTGAATCTCGTCGTCAATGTCTGCTCTTGTTGATAAGAGGCCAGGACATAGTTGACATATTTACTGAGGCATACGAAAGCATGGGCCTTACACTAAACATCCGTAAGACAAAGGTCCTCCAACAGCCTGTCCTCACTGTACAGCACTGTCCCCCCAGTCAACAAGATCCACGGCGCGGTCCTGGACAACGTGGACCATTTTCCATACCTTGGGAGCCTCTTAACAAGAGCAGACATTGTGATTCATTGCTCTTTAGTTGGACTGCCCCAGGCAAAGGACTGGTTTTTGGCACGAGGATTCAGCAAGCATTTTTCAGGTATAAGAGTAGGCAGTTTGCTGCCATATCTCTTTTCTTCCCTCTCTACGCCTGCTTGCTTCGTTCAATGTATTCAAGGACCGAGCACTCAGTCTGGTTACGGAGAGAAGAAACCTTCATCTACAAGCAAAGAGAGTCTTGCTATTTCGACTGGGAAACTGACCTTGAGACGGGACTAGAATACCAGAGATTGGTACAGATACGCCTCATCGGGAGAAGCAGCGAGTAAGCCAGAGGGGTAATTGGTGAGCATTCATCCCAGCCCACACATCATTTAGACCACCGCATAGTGTGAAGGGGTATCGTGTGTCCCAACCAAGCCTTAGGGGTTTAGTGGGGAGGTTCTGCACGGATCATAGTCGTATGTGCAGTCTGTTGGACAGATTCGGTGGTGTACTATTGAGCAAAGCAAAGGGTTTTAGTTGTGGGTACTTTGCGATAAGGGCCTGTTCAGACGGGCCAGTTTTGTATGTTGTACTGTTGTAAGGGGTGTGATTCGAAACCACCAAGGGCAAAACCACTTGCACATGTGTGTGGAGAGGATCAGGCCAGGCTGTAATGTTGTCCAATAAATTAAATTGCTGACTTAGGGCAATTCAGGAGATCACAGATTTCAACACAAGTCAGTAAGATCTTATCACCAACGATGTCTCCGCAAGATCCTGCAAATCCCCTGGGAGGACAGGCGCACCAACATCAGAGAATAGGGAGAAATGCTTCAAAAGGTGAATGACCTTTAGGTAATAGGGCAGATCTAAAACAACGAAGAATTATTCACTCGTTGACATGAAGGTAAGTGTTCCATAAAACACCCTCAGGTTAGAGGAGTGTAAAGCTCCCTCTATACTGTCCCATCAAACACTCTTCAGGGTAGGTACAGGGGGTTAGATACAGAGTAAAGCTCCCTCTGCACTGTCCCATCAAACACTCCCAGGGCAGGTACAGGGGGTTAGATACAGAGTAAAGCTCCCTCTGCACTGTCCCATCAAACACTCCCAGGGCAGGTACAGCATGGGTTAGATACAGAGTAAAGCTCCCTCTATACTGTCCCATCAAACACTCTTCAGGGCAGGTACAGGGGGTTAGATACAGAGTAAAGCTCCCTCTGCACTGTCCCATCAAACACTCCCAGGGCAGGTACAGCATGGGGTTAGATACAGAGTAAAGCTCCCTCTACACTGTCCCATCAAACACTCCCAGGGCAGGTACAGCACGGGGTTAGATACAGAGTAAAGCTCCCTCCACACTGTCCCATCAAACACTCCCAGGGCAGGTACAGCACAGGTTAGATACAGAGTAAAGCTCCCTCTACACTGTCCCATCAAACACTCCCAGGGCAGGTACAGCATGGGGTTAGATACAGAGTAAAGCTCCCTCTACACTGTCCCATCAAACACTCCCAGGGCAGGTACAGCACGGGGTTAGATACAGAGTAAAGCTCCCTCCACACTGTCCCATCAAACACTCCCAGGGCAGGTACAGCACGGGGTGAGATACAGAGTAAAGCTCCCTCCACACTGTCCCATCAAACACTCCCAGGGCAGGTACAGCACAGGTTAGATACAGAGTAAAGCTCCCTCTACACTGTCCCATCAAACACTCCCAGGGCAGGTACAGCACGAGTTAGATACAGAGTAAAGCTCCCTTTAGGTCCCCCCAAATTCAGAAGTGTGTGCATGACTGTGACGCTTCCATGCCAGAACTTTTCAATCAAACTACTATTTCCTGTTGGTCATTCAATCCCTGCTCTTATTTCCAAAGACAAGGCCACAGAGTAAAAAGATAATTTTTAATGGCAACTTTCTTCCTTGTATATTGCTTAGAAAACACGATTTATACATCATTAAATTGTAGCACAGGAAGCTCAAAATGGAGTATCACGGACGGCAGGTTGAGAAGGTGTCTCGGGTAATCACATTAATGCATAGCTCCCTACCATTACCGACAGTGTAAAGAATCATACGAAACCACAAAAATAAAACTCTACATCTGATAAAATTACCAGTCCCTTTCTGTGAACAGAAGTGAAGAGATAGGATAAATTGATTTCTCCTGAAGATGCATCCAGTGCATTTGCTACACATTATCTAATACATATACATATCTAGTTTCTAGTTTAATGTTAAACTTTCTAGTACAATGATTGACAGAAAGTGCTGTTGCATTTGGCTTCTTCCTCCCCACCGTGTCTCTCACTTCCGCTGTGCTGCTGCTGATGAATTTTGGACACTTTCACTTTTACCCCTGATCACCTGGAGTGCAATGACTTAAATTGCTTGTGCCAACAAACAGTGAACAGATTTTTCTGCACTTAATAACTCAGAATTCTAACCAAAGATCAGATTCGAGCTGGTGTTCTGCTGATCTGTTACGCACTCGGAAAACGATTATAAAACCGTTAAACATTCTGCCTTTCTTTTTACCCTGTCCTGCAACAGACTCATCAAGCCTGGATCACCTCAATTCCACCCCGCCCAATGCCACTACTCTCAGCTGACAGGAGGTCTACTTCATGTCTGCCCCCGTGTACTTCCCATTCCTTCCTCCTCAAGGTGGAGGAATCTGCTACTTCAAAGTCTGCCCTCCTATGGCTCAGAGGAGGACCAGCAGGCTGACACTGAAGATAAATGACAAGTGAGGGTGGGATTCAAGTCGTTGATAGGGTGCATCTAATGAATCCCTGCTGAAATCTACAGGCCCCAGGGTTGTAAAGTTATGTGAAAAATACCTAAGGAGACGGATGTGCATCACTCAGTGTACCGCACAGCCATACAGAGTTGGAAGGGCCCAGTATGTGATGAGTTAGCCGATCTCAGCCAGCAAGCAGTTAGGGACTCATCACAACTTGGTTGGGGGAGGGGGCAGAGTAGGGAGGTAGGGAAAGAGTCTGCCAGGGTCCCTGCTCCAGTGACTCCTGCTGGAAAGTGCGTATGTGGACATGAGATGGGCAGAATCTGGCTCCTCAAGCTCTCCATTGGCGAATATTTCACTGACAGACTCGGTCTAGACTCACACAGGAAGAATGGTACTGAGCTGAGAGATCTCGAGTCAGCACCTTCGAGAAAACAAAATGTCTACACATGTAGGACATACATCATACTCCTTCACCTGTGACCCTGTGCTGAACATTTAAACTTCCAGTTCGGATACTGTGCACAGTACAGCGCTAATATTGCCAGAACCTTCCGCACAGCAGTGCCACATGCTGCAAGCTAGCTTCAGGGCCCACAGCTGCAACAGTTATGCATTGAAAAAATAAATTATTAAAAAAATTACAATTTCTATTCATTGATTCATAAGAAAAATGGTGAATAAAGAATTGTGCCTTCAACTAGGCTTCACATTCCAAAATGTTCACTGGGGAAGGGGGTGGAGGAACACACAAGCATACAGGACACACAGGTGCATCAGCCATGGTTTACAGAGATCAGCTCCATGAAGCAACTCGTGTCCCACACATTGCAAAGATTCAGTAGTGGTCACACACACACACACGTCACACACACACACACACACACACACACACACACACACAAACAGCTAAAGTGCGCGTGATAAAAATCAAGGAGTCGCAGTACTCCGTGTCAAGGCATTCCGCAGGAGGTGGTGTTAATACAGTATTGGGTTATATCTGGACATTTGCATTTTAAACATTTCTTGCAACTACTTCACTTGACCAGTGTTCTAGCATCCCTCTATCGGATTTGGGCCCAAATTGCATACAGAGGAAGCGCGTCAGTGAGGAGCTCTTGTATATAAAGCCAGATCTAGCTGGGTCTCACTGCCTTGTCCCATCACTTGGATCATCTCTCTGCCAGTAAGGAAGAATGTAAAACAAATCAAGCTGTGGCCATTAATGACTCAGTCCTTCTCTGTTTTAAGTCAAATATTAAAAATTCACTTTCTAAGTGTGCACGAGATTTTAATAGTTGAAATGGAAATTGTTGAATCGGGGCCAGCACTAACTGCTAATATCACTGCCCCCTCCCCCCGCCATAGCCTAATGTTCAAGTGGCTCAGCTCCAATTTGTTTCCATATTGCAAGATAAATATCGATTGTTCCAGCTTCTTTTAGGTCCCAGTTTGGCACATTTTGCTGCTCCATCCTCCTCTATACAACGTTGAAATTTCAGCCTAATTTGGGTTTCTCAATTATTCTCCCCTCAAACAGCTCACCATTACCAGCAAGAACAGCTCAGTGGCACCACCTGCGAGAGATTAGTCAGTGCTTGAAAATCTATTTGACAGGTAGTGGTCATCAGGACTCCCCTGCAACTCACCCTGATCTGTGCCTGTTGAACGTGGGCCTCCTCATCACAATGTGACTGACGGAACGAAGGAACGAGTGACAATGATTAAAGGTCAACTCTATCCAAATGCAGCATTTTCCAGTGACGTGGCGGCCCTATAAAGCCCTGAATAAAGTGTTCTGCTTGAATCAAAGCTCTTTGTGATAAACAGAATAAACGTCAAATAAATACTCCAGCTGTAATGTTCTTGGATCCTGTATGAGTTAAGTGGACTTGGCTGTGGCATGCTGACCTTTCCTTATTCACCCCAATTATGTAGGACTGACAAATGTGTTCAAATTCAAAATAGATCAAATTATATGCTCTCAAATTAGGCTGCAAAGAGTTAAGCATGAGGCTTTAAAATATAGACACCGAGAGGGTCAATCACTTTTTCACTGCAACTTTAAGATTGTCAACATTTATATTTTACACTCCTTAAGGTTCAACTAATGCATATGCAGGATATTGAATCTGTATTTGGCTCACAGTGGCAGACTCCCACTACTGCTCAAGTCTTACAGACCTCTCATTACCTTGTTGGCAATGACTCAGAGATCCAATCACTGAGACTGATCACGTCAAGGCAGATTCTTTAAACGCCCCCCAACTCAGTTCAGCCATGCATCAGTATTGAAAGCCATGAAAATATTAAGTTAGCAAAACAAAATAAACACTCAGTTTTTATGCATTGTCTGAATCCAGAAACAGCATTCCATTCAGCCAGTCACTCAGCATACTGCATGCACACATGCGCAGGACTGATTCTCTGCTCTCAGCGCTGCCTCCTGTTGCTATTTTGTCTGTTAGCTATGGTGCAAGACTCAGAACATCTCTGAGTAAAGCCCGCTCCAGTAGGACATCGTTTATTCAAACAGTGAGAGAAACATCTGAGTTTGGATAGGTGAATAACCGGGAGGCTGACTGTATATTAATTCCAGTGCTGTACTGCATGCTAAATATTAATGAAACAATTAAATAATTGTGCCCGAGGGCATGCTGAGAGATCCAGCCAGTGCCGATAACCACTCAGTTCAGAAAATAGTTTCCCATTTTACTTCAATCCACGATGCTGGATTTCTTTGGAGAAATGGCTCCTTCTTAATCTGTGGGCCTAATTTAAAGAAATCAATCACTGTAAAATATAGCTTCAATATCTCATCAGGTTTGGCAAAAGCAATTAAGGGATCAACTTCATGAAACAACGCACAGCTTGTGCCAGATTCTGGCGATATTTCTAAGGGTTTGCATTTCTGCAGTGCTTCACAAGTACGAAGCCCGGAGAGGTCATACCTCAAACATTGCTGTTCAGATAATTCAACAATAAGTTTATTTAAGGGACTGAAGGATGGGAAGGTTAAATACTTTTGAGACAGTGCTGTCAAAGACAATCTCCATTTCATACACCAATCAGTGTATCACAAAGAGGTCACATTTAACGTGAAATGAGAGAGAGAATCTAAGCGTGCAACGTCAGTGCGACACACTCAACAGGGTTCACTATTTGCAAAGAATGATGGGAAGGTTCTCAAAGTATCCCTGAAAGCTCCCGAGGGCTTGGCAAAGATTGCCGACAGTCCCTGGGCATTGCCCGGGCATTGTTCCATTGCCGACAGTCCCTGGGCATTGCCCGGGCATTGTTCCATTGCTGACAGTCCCTGGGCATTGCCCGGGCACTGTTCCATAGCCCTCTTATATTTTGAAAATATAGCAAATCAGCATTAAAAAGGACAGAATTTTTAAACATCTTACCAAATGAATATATATATTCCTCTTAAAAAATAAAGTACATTTATAATTTACAAAATAAAATTAGTGAAGGGTTGCAGTTGAATTTAAAAGACGGCTCCGAGGCCATTTCTCTCAAAGTGCATGGCCATTGGACACCTGGGCTGCTCGGATGGCGGAGGTGTTCTCGTAGATGAGGGCAGGTGTATTTTCGTAGATCGCATCGTTGGTTTGCTCTTTGTTTGATTTAATGTACTCCATGGCGCACTGGTTCAGGAAGACGTACTGAGACTGGGGAGAGAAAAGAGAAGATCGTGATGAGAGGCAACAGGACAGCTCTGTGTACAATGACCAGCAGATTAATGCTTGGATTCCTGGAGGGCTACTCAAACAAACAGTCACTGCCTGTGGGTCTGCTACTCTCAATCCCCCCACCTCCAGCCCTCAGTGAGACTGAGACCCACCTCCAACCCTCAGTGAGACTGAGACCCACCTTCAGCCCTCAGTGAGACTGAGACCCACCTCCAGCCCTCAGTGAGACTGAGACCCACCTCCAGCCCTCAGTGAGACTGAGACCCACCTCCAGCCCTCAGTGAGACTGAGACCCACCTCCAGCCCTCAGTGAGACTGAGACCCACCTCCAGCCCTCAGTGAGACTGAGACCCACTTCCAGCCCTCAGTGAGACTGAGATCACCAACTTTGTTTGCTCACGTAATGGGATCAACGGGGCGACCCAACCTATCCCACAACGCGCAACAGTACCAGTCATCCATCCCCGACTGTTAGATCAACAGCACTAACCACCTATCTCAATTAGTGAGGCTAACCATGCCATGCACCCATCTTTCTACAATGAGACTGACAGTGCCAGTTACCCATTGCCAATGAGACTCTGCCAATAATGCACATGACCCATGCCTCAGAGAGTGCCAGCTACACATCTTTCCAACTCCAAAGACTAGGAACTACCCAGCCTCCTAAAGAGACCAGGAGGACAAACCACCCATCCTACCAGAGACAGTGCCATGCACCCAGACTTCCCAGAGTGAAACACACAGCATTAACTTTTCTTGCATAGAGGGCAAGTAGGCCAGTAGGGTCAATGCAAGCTGGTGAGGCAGGGGGAGGGATAAACTAAACAGACCAGAAATAAATAAATCAATGACATCAGTAACAAAAAGATCAAATAAGAAAATGTATCTTTTGATGGATGGGCTTAAATGTTATATAAATGCAAGGAACATGCAGAAATAAAGTACTGGATTTAGAGATATATATGAAATTAGTGAGAATATTGATATTGTTGGCATTTAAGAGACATGGTTGAGAGCTGGAGCTGAAAAGATAAAATAATTGTTTCACATGGACACAAAGGGAGGCAGGAGAGTTCCATTAGTGATTAGGGATGATATACCTGAGAGAGTAGGTCTTGGATATAGCAGCTGAAGGGGAGAAAGTTGAAACAATATGAACAGAACTGCGTAATGACAAAGGCGGCAAATTATTAACTGGTAACTATAAATTATTAATTGACCAAAAGTACAAGATGAGCAGGTGGATGGGGAAGTTTGGGTTGATAACGAGAGCAGCTGAAAATTGTAATTGTTAATAATAGGGTATTTCAATAACTGAGAGCTTGAACCGATAGATCAGGAATAACTAGAGGGACGGGTGAAAGTGTTCGCAATGTCACTGAGGCAATGAGATTGTTTCCGGAGTTAGGCATCAGCAAAGATTGTTTATCAGCAGAGCTGATAAGCAAGTGTAGAATTAGTGAGAAACCTGGGATTGAGCGATCGTTGTATTGTTACATTTGATATTACTGCCAAAGCTAAGGCCAAGATCAGCAGTGTGACACAACAAGGTTTCAGTCTAATGGTTATGGTATTGGACATGCAAACCAGAGATTGAGAGTTCAAAGGCCCTCACCACAGCGCGTTATGAACCCAACTGGCTCACTATGGTCATCTCCTACATGTGGTTCCAGTTCCACACGATGTGGTTGATTGTGAATACCCTCAGGCCAATAAATGCTGCCTTGCTGGTGGTGTCCACATCCCAAGAACAAATAATAATAAAAAAGCAGAGTTTGGAGTCATGAGGAATATTAGGGAAATTTCATTGGAAATTATACTTAAAAATATAACAACAGAATGGAGCTTATTTAAGTGCAGCATATTCTGTTTAATAAGGCAAATCACGATCTAGGTTTAAATGTTTAAAAAGGAGTTTGGAAGGAACCTAAAAAACAAGTTGAAATACTTTACAAGATTAGAAAGAATGAACAGGCTGGGTCTCTTGTCTCTTGAAGAGAGAAGGCTGAGGGGACACCAAATAGAGGTCTTTAAAATTATGAAAGGTTTTGATAGAGTAGAGAGAGAGTGTTTCCACTTGTGGGGAAGAGCATAACTAGAGGTTATCAGTGTAAGATAGTCACCAAGAAATCAAACAGGGAATTCAGAAGAAACTTCTTTACCCAGAGAGTGGTGAGAATGTGGAACTTGCTGCCACAGGGAGTGGTTGAGGTGAATAGTATCGATGTATTTAAGGGGAGGCTAGATCAACATGAGGGAGAAGGGATTAGAGGGTTATGCTGATGGAGTTAGAGGAGAAAGGATGGAAGGTGGTGCAAGTGGAGCATAACCGCCGGTATGGACTGGTTGTGCCATATATCCGATGTAGTTCTATGTAAGGAAATGGAAAATAGGCCAGATTGGGATTCAAAAGTGGTTGAAGATAGCCAATTGTAGTATTAGAAACAATAGTGAAATGGAAAGACAAATCAGAGGCCTGTATGAAGGGCCCAATATTTTTAGAATGGTTTTAATAGTAGAAGGCAAACAAAGAACTGGGTGAATCATTAAAGGATTTGGTGGGTAAAGCTATAGACACAATTCGGATATGGCCGATATATTGTATAGATTCTTCACAAATCCTAGTCATAGTAAATGGAGCTAAGTAATCCATAGCTGAAAAAGTAAAGTTATGCAGACACTGGAAGGATTAAACAGTCACAAGACTACTGGTGAGATGGGATACATCAAACTCTTCAAGGAATTGAGAGAGAAAATAGCAATGTTTTGGCTAATATTTTTCAGGAGATCTTGAGTAGCATCCAAGGACTGCAGGATGACAAGTATAATTCCAAAATTCAAATTATAGACTGGTTTGCCCAACATCTATAATAAGGTAAATGTTTCAGCACATTCTGCAGTATGCGAAAATGAACATCTAAGTGTATAGGTGTCAGACACATCAGTCAACATGGTGTTAGAAGTAACTTGTCATGCCTTAAAACGTACTGGAATTATTTGTGGAGTCACCTATCCAGTGGACATGGGTAAAAAAGGTGTAATTTACAATAAAAACCTGCAATTATATAATGTCTTTAATGCAAGAAACCATTCCAAGCTGCTTCACAGGAGCATAATCAGACATAAATTGACTTTGAGCCAAAGAGAGAGATATTGGGGCAGGTGACTAAAAGCTTGGTCAAAGAGGTAAGTTTTAAGGAGGGTCTTAACAGAGGAGAGGTGTAAAAGCGGAGAGGTTTAAGGAGTTAATTCCAGAGCTTAAGTTCCTAGATGGCTGAAGGCAGTGGAGACAAACAGTGTGAAAACACAGAGGCAGTGGAGGGGTCGCGAGAGGTAGTGGTGAGATATAGCTGGGGGATGTTGGCATACATGTGGAACCTGATATCATGTCTTCGGATGATGTCGCCGAGGAGTAGCATGTAGATGAGAAATAGGAGGTTGCAAGGATAGGTTCTTGGGGAATTCCGGAGGTAACATTGTCAGGATGGAAAGAGAAGCCATTATCTATAACAGGATAGGTAAGAGTTGAATCGGGCATAGAAACATAGAAACATAGAAAATAGGTGCAGGAGTAGGCCGTTTGGCCCTTCGAGCCTGCACCGCCATTCAATAAGATCATGGCTGATCATTCCTTCAGTAACCCTTTCCTGCTTTCTCTCCATACCCCTTGATCCCCTTAGCCGTAAGGGCTGTATCTAACTCCCTCTTGAATATATCCAATGAACTGGCATCAACAGCTCTCTGCGGCAGGGAATTCCACAGGTTAACAATTCTCTGAGTGAAGAAGTTTCTCCTCATCTCAGTCCTAAATGGCCGACCCCTTATCCTAAGATTATGTCCCCTGGCTCTGGACTTCCCCAACATCAGGAACATTCTTCCCATATCTAACCTGTCCAGTCCCGTCAGAATCTTATACGTTTCAATGAGATCCCCTCTCATCCTTCTAAACTCCAGTGAATAAAGGCCCAGTTGATCCAGTCTCTCCTCATATGACAGTCCAACCATCCCTGGAATCAGTCTGGTGAACCTTCGCTGCACTCCCTCAATAGCAAGAACGTCCTTCCTCAGATTAGGAGACCAAAACTGAACACAATATTCCAGGTGAGGCCTCACTAAGGCTCTGTACAACTGCAGTAAGACCTCCCTGCTCCTGTACTCAAATCCCCCAGCTATGAAGGCCAACATACCATTTGCCTTCTTCACTGCCTGCTGTATCTGCATGCCAAGGGCAGTCCCACTGAGCTGGACAACGAGGAGAGGCGTTGGAGCAGGATAGTGTGGTTAACCATGTAAAAGGCTGCAGAGAGATTGAACTTGCATTTTCAAAACACTTGTGACAGGAATCCTAACATGAGATTTTAGGGAAATTAAAGCTCTATCTAATCATATTATGATTTTCTAAGTGCCCTGTTACCACACCCCTAAATGGATTGAGAACCATTTTAGGAACATCTGAGATAATGGTGGCCAATGGAAAATGCTTTGCCCCGGGTAAAAAAAATAAGCAGTAGTGTTCCATAGGGATCTGTTCTGGGACTCCTGCTAGTCACAATATTTGTGCATGATATGGAACTGTGTCTGCAGTGGTAGTATTGAATTTGATGATAAGATGAGGTCATCGAAGAAGGGCCTTGGTGAGGCCTCACCTGGAATATTGGGTTCAGTTTTGGCCCCCTAATCTGAGGAAGGATGTTCTTACTATTGAGGGAGTGCAGCGAAGGTTCACCAGACTGATTCCTGGGATGGCAGGACTGACATATGAGGAGAGACTGGATCGACTGGGCCGGTATTCACTGGAGTTTAGAATGATGAGAGGGGATCTCATAGAAACATATAAATTTCTGACGGGACTGGACAGGTTAGATGCAGGAAGAATGTTCCCGATGTTGGGGGAGTCCAGAACCAGGAGTCACAGTCTAAGGATAAGGAGTAAGCCATTTACGACCGAGATGAGGAGAAACTTCTTCACTCAGAGAGTTGTTAACCTGTGGAATTCTCTCCTGCAGAGAGTTGTTGATGCCAGTTCACTGGATATATTCAAGAGGGAGTTGGATATGGCCCTTATGGATAAAGGGATCAAGGGGTATGGAGCGAAAGCAGGAAAGGGGTACTGAGGTGAATGATCAGCCATGATCTTATTGAATGGTGGTGCAGGCTCGAAGGGCCAAATGGCCTACTTCTGCACCTATTTTCTATGTTTCTATGTTTCTATGTAAATAGAATGAGACTCGTGCCATGAGACTGTGTAAAATATGAATGGGATGTACGTTTAGGAAAAGGCAAAATAAATGAGTACAACATGAAAGGATGTTTCTCTATTGGCAGAGGCCGAGAAAGGAGAGTGTTGTGATTATTGATAATAACCTGAAAAGATCTGCTCAGTGAGGCAGGTACCAACAAGACAAATTAGAAATGGTAAGCATTTGGAGGATATAAAAAATTCAGCTGCCTGAAACCAATCTTTAAATTACAATATTCCATCTATGTAAAGTTAACATATAAACATGATACAATCCAGAAAGTGTTCCTTTTGAATCATAAGAGAGCCATGCTTCCATCACACACCCATTCTCCACCTTCTCCATGACAGTACCACTGGGAGAGTCTTAGAGATCAGCAACAGATGACCATGGAATTGATAAAAATGGAGAAAATAGAATACAAGAGTAAACTAGCAAGAAATATAAAAACAGATTGTAAGAGCTTCTGCAAGGATGTAAAATGGAAAAGATTAGAGAAAGTAAACATGGGTCCCTTAGAGGCAGAGACAAGAGAAATAATAATGGGGAATATGGAAATTGCAGAGACATTAAACAAATATTTTGTGTCTGTCTTCACAGTAGAAAACAAAACATACATATAGGAGATTGTGGGGAAACAAGGGCCTAATGAGAGTGAGATACTTTAAAGTGATTATTAATAAAGAAAAAGTAGTGGAGAAATTAATAGGACTAAAATACGATCAATCACCCTAGACCTGAGAACCTACATTCAAGGGTTTTAAAAAAGTGGCTGTGGAGATAGTGGATGCATTGGTTTTGTTCTTTCAGAATTCACTAGATTCTAGAACCGTCTCCATGGACTAGAAGGTTGCAAATGTCACCCTGCTATTCAAAAAGAGGGGGGGGAAAGAGAGAGAAAATGGGGAACTATAGGTCTGTTGGCCTGATATCTGTAATAGGGAAAATGCTAGAATCTATTAGGGGTGTGGTATCTTGGCACTTAGAAAATAATAATATGATTAGGTGGAGTCAACCTGCTTTTATGAAAGAGAAATCATGTTTGACAAATTTATTGGAGTTTTTTGAGGGTGTAACTAGCAGGGTAGATAAGGGGGAACCAGTCGATGTAGTATATTTGGATTTTCAGAAAGCATTCGATAAGGCGTCACACAAGAGGTTGTTACACAGATTAGGAGTCATGGGATTGGGGCAATGTATTGGCATGGATTGAGGATTATTTAACAGACAGAAAACAAACTAGGAATAAACGGTTCATTTTCGGGTTGGCAGGTTGTAAGTAGTGGGGTGCCCCAAGGATCAGTGCTGGGGCCTCAGCTATTTACAATCTATATCAATGACTTAGATGAGATGTTCGAGTGCATTATATCCAAGGTGACTGATGAGACAAAGCTAGGTGGGAACATAAGCTGTGAGGAGGACATGAAGAGCCTGCAAAGGGATATAGACAGGTTAAGTAGTGGGCAGGAAGGTAGCAGATGAGTACAATGTGGGGAAATGTGAAATTGTCCACTTTGGTAGGAAGAATAGAAAAGCAGAATGTTTTTCCAAAAGAGTGAGAGTCTAATAAATGTTGGAATTTAGAGGGATTTTGGTGTTCTTGTACATGAATCACAGAAAGTTAATATGCACGTACAGCAAGCAATTAGGAAGGCAAATGATATGTTAGCCTTTACTGCAAGAGGCTTGGAGAATACGAGTAAGGAAGTCTTGCTACAATTGTACAGGGCTTTGGTGAGACCACACCTGGAATACTGTGCACAGTGTGGTCTCCTTACCCAAGGAGGATAATACTTGCCTTGGAACAGTACACTAAAGGTTCACTAAACTAATTCCTGGGATGATAGGGCTATCGTACGAGGAGAGGTTGAGGAGAATGAGCCGATATTCTCTGGAGTTTAGAAGAATGAGAGATGAGCTCATTGAAACATATAAAATTCTTAAGAGGGCTTGACAGGGTAGATGCTGAGAGGGATATAGAAACAGGGCGGGAAAGTGCAGTTGAGGTAGATCAGCCACAATCTTATTGAATGGCAGAGCAGGCTCGAGGGGCTGTATGGCCTACTCCGATTTCTTATGTTCAGTCACCTATCCACCCACTGAGACTAACTGTGGCAACCATCCATCCCAGTGAGACCCTCACGGCCAACCACCAATCCCCTCTCCTTGTATGCCGTATAAGTGATTCCACACGTGGTGAATTGTGACTAACCCTAAAATATAGCACACCAATCAACTGTACTCGTGACATTGCAATGTGAACATTTAAAATATTTGAGGTCTTTCAGTTTCACCATCAAGACACAAGAGGGCTGATTCTCCACTCTTGGCAACATCTGGCATTCACAGGAGCGCTGGTCAGATATCCTGGGCCCACAGTAGTTGATTCTTCACCCATTTAAAATAATGGGTGGGAAATCTGGCACCGTTGGCCTGCAGTTGCACAACTTGTACTCCCTGACTGGGAATGTGGAATCAGCCCGAAGAGTCATCGTAAGCTTTGATAATGTTGAGTTTTACATTTGTGTTTTAAGTTAGTGCTGATGATACCAGTGGAGGTGATGACTGGGAGAAGAAATAGTCAGTAACACATCATGCTGGCTGTGAGGAGTTACTACGTTTGACATTCTGACGGAAATGGATTAACCAGAGATCTGGTCATGAACATAGGGTGCTGGTTGGCTGCTCACTGAACCAGACACGGAGGGAGCTGGATTAACTTCTTCCCAGTGCTTTGCTCAGTATGTTGGCAATGTCACCTGTATTGTTTCAATAACAATAATTACACAGAAAAAACTAGAATAAAAGTATATTTAACTAAGTTCTATGAAGTGTCAAGGGCACATAAAAACATTTAGCTAAATATTCTCATTATTTTGTATATATGTCAAGCTGTGGATACCAACAGTTCTTGATGCTCTAGCATTTATTTACTAATAAGGCAAACACATTAATAGAACTGTCTAAACCTCTGGACTCCAGCAAGAACAAAATAGAAGCACAAAGTGTTTTGGCTTTGTAGGCTAGGTTACCAGTGCTTGGGGGTCAGAAATGGCCTCTATGCCATAGGTTGGAATGTCCTTACTCACTGACACCTAGCTGTAGGACAAGCTTGTGGTTCCTTGTGATTGATATGCATTGGTGCCATTGATGATCTCCAGGCCATATGATGTTAACTCTGTTCACAGATGGACAACCGCACTATTCACTGTTGCTGGGTGTTTTACCTCAGTTTGCACCATGAGTGGTCGGTTCATTCGGAGCTGATAAACTATCCCCCAAATATCGACCTTTTTGTTGCCATCTATTTGATAAATCATGTGATCGATGGAAATGAATGTTCCTGTCCGACCAACTCCAGCACTGTGTGAGAAAAGAGACCAAAAGTCATTCACATTGCAACAATGATGGAGGGACACATTCCTCTCCCATCAGTCATTCCTCACCCGTCTTTGTTACCAGTGATGTTAGGTGAGAGGAAGAAAATCCTTTCACGAGGAACTGGAGTGGCACAATTGGTTAGACGTTAGCCTTTCATTTCAGCAGCACGAGTTTAAAAATGGCCCAGACTGATGGAACGAAAGGCATTGCACTGCAAGGGTTCTTTTGAAATTAATTTGAGCAGGATTTCAGTACCTAGTAAGCCTGGACCTACAGCACAAAGACAGACAGACAGACAGACTTGGATTTATACAGTATCTTTCACGACCACCGGACGTTTCAAAGCGCTTTACAGCCAATGAAGTATTTTTGAAGTGTAGTCACTGTTGTAATGCAAGAAACGTGGCAGCCAATTTGTGCACAGCAAGCTCCCACAAACAGCAATGTGACAATGACCAGATAATCTGTTTTTTTTTCTTATGTTTATTGAGGGGTAAATATTGGCCAGGACAATTTGACCGGGGATAACTCCCCTGCTCTTAGAAACATAGAAAATAGGTGCAGGAGTAGGCCATTCGGCCCTTCGAGCCTGCACCGCCATTCAATAAGATCATGGCTGATCATTCCTTCAGTAACCCTTTCCTGCTTTCTCTTCATACCCCTTGATCCCCTTAGCCGTAAGGGCCATATCTAACTCCCTCTTGAATATATCCAATGAACTGGCATCAACAACTCTCTGCGGCAGGGAACTCCACAGGTTAACAACTCTCTGAGTGAAGAAGTTTCTCCTCATCTCAGTCCTAAATGGCCTGCCCCTTATCCTAAAACTGTGTCCCCTAGTTCTGGACTTCCCCAACATCGGGAACATTCTTCCTGCATCTAGCCTGTCTAGTCCAGTCAGAATCTTATATGTTTCTATGAGATCCCCTCTCATCCTTCTAAACTCCAGTGAATAAAGGCCCAGTTGATCCAGTCTCTCCTCATATGACAGCCCAGCCATCCCTGGAATCAGTCTGGTGAACCTTCGCTGCACTCCCTCAATAGCCAGAATGTCCTTCCTCAGATTGGTGTCTTCGAAATAGTGCCATGGGATCGTTTACGTCCACTTGAGAGAGCAGATGGGGCCTTGGTTTAATGTCTCATCTGAAAGACAGCACCTCCGACAGTGCAGTGCTCCCATTTTTTGTGCTCAAATCTCTGGAGTGGGACTTGAACCCACAACCTTCTGACTCAGAGGTGGGAGTGCTACCCACTGAGCCACAGCTGACACGGTGAACTATCCCTAATTCAACACTAACTGGTAATCTCACTCAGCAAGGCCAAAAGGAGGCTGATGTGGGAAATGGAAGAAGAAAATCACACCGATACACCTTGGAACATTTCTGAATGGTGAAGGTGATTACGCGTGTAAGATGATGATGCAGTATGGGACAAATTATGGGGCAGGGGGTATATTGTTCTGAACCTGTGCCATATTAACTGGAAACCTTGATGTGGTCATTGGGAGATGGGAACAGTTCTGATCCCCAGCACCAATAGAGCTCACCTTGATGCACATAAAAAAATGAAGGCAAGAACAGGAAATCTTTTTATTGCAACTGTGCCTGGAAGGTAAACTGAACTGAATAACCAGGGGCAACAGTGCAATCTGATTTTAGAATTTTCCCCAGTGTCTCGGTCTGTGTGTCTCTCTCTATCTCATCATGTCCTGTGACTGTAAATCTCTAGCTCCTTCTGTATATGTCGTATGTGTCTGTGCATTGAACCCTTGGGCCGACCTTGCCTTCCGGCAGGATGCTGGTGGGACCGGATGGCAGTCCCACGCGGAAATGGGTAAGCAGGCTCCCAGTGGGTTTTAACTGCTGGGCCTCATTACTTGTCCGTTTTGTTTGGAACACAGCAGCTGGGTGGGGGGAGGGGGGGGTGGGTAGAGAGAGAAACTAAGATTGAGGGACACAGTGGTTCCCTCCTCCGTAGCACTGAGAGAAGATTGCCAGAGGAGAGTGGGGTGTTGCAAAGTCCCACGATTAGGATGGGTTCCCAGACTGCCAGAGGTCCGGACGTTCCTTGGGGGGGGGGCTGGAAGAGCGCCCAAGCGCCTCCTGGCCTCACTAATGAAAGTTTTTTTTAAAACGTTACCCTAGAGAGGTACCCTGGAGGTGGCTCTCCAGCAGCTTTACCTGGCAGCTGGCCGGAGATTGGAGGGAGCCTCACCCACCAGCAAAACCAGCAATGTTACAATGTGGCACCACTCCATCCTACCTGCTCCTTTCTCTCACTCACTCTACTCTACCCACAATTACAAGCAGGTTACAGGGAGGTAAAGATATTCATCTCTGCACCAGTACTGCCAGCCCTCACCTCACCCTGTATGTAACTCAGATACCGAAAGGAGAGAGCCTCTTAAATAGTCGTGTTGCAGAGGCTAGTCATTCAGAGCAAAGGTTTTATACAAAAAACAGTGAGGCGGTGGTCTGATCACCTGCAGTGCACCACAGTGGGCCCACTCATTGGGTGCTGATTGATGTACTGCCGCACTAAATTCCTGAACTCAATGAGGACAGCAGTGGTGCTTGGAACTCCATGGTCAGGCCAGCCTGTGAAGTGGAATTGCCGTAGGGAGCGTTTCTCTCCGGATTTATCCTGCAGGAAAGGAGGAAACAGATGCATTGTCAGAGGAGCTGAATAGGCAAAGCCAAACAACAAATGGTCTGGTGACTATGGCAGTTTTGGACGTTATACCGCATGATGATTTGGAAGGATAACACAGATGCCAGTGATGAAGCCAAGGCAAATATACACTTTGCAGCTACCATATTGGAGCGGAGTGAAATGTCATGTTTGTCATTGGTCCAATGAGATTTCTCAGCAACCAAAAACCTTCTTTAATCCTGCTTCTGATCTAAAAGACCAAAATAGAGCAGGTTTGTTGTATGTTTATCCCTCGAGACCGACTACCTAACTCACATACATTGGGTGCTGCTTATGCTGTTTGACCTCGGAGGACCAAGAGGAGCCCCAGCAGCAAGAAGACCTGTCTGCACCATCTACTCTTGCTCACATGTGATGAGTGAGTCACCACAACTATCTGACTTACTGGTTCCACCAAGGTGTGTGTATCTGTGCTGGTGCCTGGTGTGCATGAGTCCTGTGATTGTGCGCCCTCAGAGCCCGAACTGTTTGTGGGACACTTGATGGGTCTGAAAGAGTAAATATATGAATTAGAACTGTTACAATAAGAATGTTTTAAGTGACCATTATGCACATGATCATATTTCACTGGCTGCTGACATCAAGTCAACATGATTAACTGTTGTATGCCATGTGGCTATGTGATATTTAATTCTATCACCAGGTAGCTTGGAGTTCTCCATCTCTTCATCTTCCACGACTATCAACTTTGTTACTTCGCTGATCTCCAGTGTCTTCTCCTCTGCTATAGCCACTGTTGTTATGACTGGAGGGTCACCTTTGGTTCCCTGTGTCTCCAAGCTATTCTGTGCTCCCTTCTCCTGCAAGGAGGGAAACAAGAGAGCTTTGAGTGAGAGTGATGGAATGAGGGGAAGGGATGTTTGGGCAACATCTGTAGAGGGTGACTATGAGGGAGAAGTGTGACACTGCATTAAATGAGGGTGAGTGTCAGTGGCGGATGGTGATGTGAGTAAGGTGCTTAGACAGTGAGAAATGAGTGCACCTGTAAGGTAGGTTGGTGTGAGGAGTGATGTGCAGGAGTAGGCTTTGGAAGAGGGTTGAGGTGACACGCACATCAGGATGTAGTTGAATGTGGCATTGTACTCACCTTTCCTGCCCTCTTGAGGTCATTAAGTCTCTTACTGCACTGTATCCACGACTAACCACCACATTCCTGCTGCTTACCTCTGCCGCTATCTCCAGCCATGCTTTCTTGGTCTCTGCAGATGGCCTCTTCCTCCCGTCAGCAGAGAATAGGACCTCCCTGCTGGCCCCGACTCCCTGGAGCAGAATTTCCAGGCAGGGATCACTAAATCTAGGAGGGGCTGAGCCTGCATCTTTTATTCTGCAGCAATATAAATCTCTTTAGGAATAAACAAATCATTCTCTTTCCCACCAACCTTTCTTGAATCACCACTAACCTTGAACTGTCATCTTTGCATTGCTGCTTTAAATACCTGAGCTGAATTAGACCCATGCGTGACATTCATCATGCCTGCTCCCATTAATTGGTCGGGAAATCCGGAAGTCAGATTGTTAAAAAGCCACTGCAAAGCGCAACGCTTCAACTTCAGGGTTCCTTACGCAATCCGGGGCTTCCCCGTCGGAAAGGTAAAGATTCTATCCTTTAGGTGACTCACCTTTACTATTGTGAAGTCCCTGATGGTCCAGTCTGGAAGAGTTATTTCTGATGTCAAGGTAACAATTTTGTCTTCAAAGATGAGAGGACGTTCAGTCGGCCAGTACTGCTCACATTTTGCCTGCAATGTGACATAAATATTTTTTAAATAAAAATCAAATCTGACTGAGCATTTCATGGTATTCTACTGAAGTCTAGATTCATTTGATCAGCTTCAAGGACCAGAATGTTAATTCATAGTGACAAGTTCTTATTATCTTTGTACACCAGTGTGCCAGTGCAGCCTTCAGTCGCCTGAGGAAGCGAGTGTTCGAAGACCAGGCCCTGAAATCTGGCACTAAGCTTATGGTCTACAGGGCTGTAGTGATACCCGCCCTCCTATATGGCTCAGAGACATGGACCATATACAGTAGACACCTCAAAAGTGCTGGAGAAGTATCACCAGCGCTGCCTCCACAAGATCCTGCAAATCCACTGGGAGGATAGACGCACCAACGTCAGTGTTCTCGCTCAGGCCAACATCCCCAGCATCGAAGCACTGACCACACTCGACCAGCTCTGCTGGGCGGGCCACATCGTCCACATGCCCGACAAGAGATTCCCAAAGCAAGCGCTCTACTCAGAACTCCTACACGGCAAGCGAGGCTCAGGTGGTCAGAGGAAACGTTTCAAGGACACCCTCAAAGCCTCCCTAATAAAATGCAACCTCCCCACTGGCATCTGGGGGTCCCTGGCCCAAGACCGCCCAAAGTGGAGGAAGAGCATCCGGGAGGGCGCTGAGCACCTCGAGTCTCATCGCCGAGAGCATGCTGAAAGCAAGCGCAGGCAGCGGAAGGAGCGTGCGGCAAACCTGTCCCACCCACCCCTTCCCTCAACCACCGTCTGTCCCACCTGTGACAGAGTCTGTAATTCTCGTATTGGACTGTTCAGTCACCTGAGAACTCACTGAGTGGAAGCGAGTCTTCCTTGATTTCGAGGGACTGCCTTTGATGATGATCTTTATACACAATAGGAATGATCTTGCGATGTTATAAATTAAATAGAGGCCAATCCTGGTAACAGAGTGTCACGTGAAAGAAATACCCAGTTTAGAAACAGGGCTGTGCTGTTTCTTATCGATAATAAAGGACAAAGAGCTCAGTGCAAAATAAATGTGCAGTCATCGTGACTCTACACTTCAACTGTCAGCCATACAAACTCCTCCCAGGTCAGAGAAACAGTTTGACAATTTGCTGCACTCTACCATTGATTTAAAGTTCTCATTCAATATCACTACAAGGTGCAGACCTAGTAAAAGATCACAAGCTTCATAGGCACAGTGTAGGCCGAATCTAGTAACAGGGCAGGAACAGGGGCAACACAAGCCTCACAGTGACTTTTTCTGATGTGGAAAATCTGACTTATTGGGGGCATCGCTGTTTAAAAACTAGTTCCAATTCTGATGCCTCTCACTCTTGCTTATAAACACATCTTCATGTGTTCAAATGGGTTTGTGTTCAGACTCACGCTTTCCTCTGACATTGATGGCTGAGTCCTATTCATTCAACTCATGATATGACAGGATATCCAATAACTTTGGCAGGTCAAAGGTAAGAGATCATTAAAAGTCTCACTAATTAAAAAGACTGTTCAGGAAATCCTTAATATGCATCAACCTTTCACTCCCCCCCCGCCCAGAGCCTATTGAAACTTCCTATCAGGATATCCTGTTTGCTGCACAGTGATACATTTCTCTTACCGAGCTGAACAGGCTAGGTCCTTCTCCAGTGCGGCAAGACTGAATAAACGCTGGTGCCAACAAGTTATCCTGAACCCAAGACTTTCCACACAGGGACTCCTCAGATGCAGCAGTTCTCAGGCTCATTGGCTCGCTCACAGACAGCTTCTTTTGATCACCTGTTGGTTCTCACTTTACCTGCAAGGCCCTGATACTAGGCTAGGTCTACACTCTGCCTGTGAGGCTTGTGCCAGTTTCTCATAGGTGGCCTCCCTGGACTCCCATCCTTCAGCATACCCCTGTTGGTGCCATTCTTCCCAGCACACTCTTCTGGTGACACATTGGGGGTAATTATTACCGTCACGGCTTGGGTGATAAGCAGTTTCTACAGTTACTGCCCAGTTGGTGAAGGTGAAATGAGGTTCACAAGCCCCGGTGTCTGAAGCAATGACTATTTAAATTTAAAACCCACAAGACCACAATGGGACTGACAGGAAGGCCCTGTCTTTATGCAGCATCCATGAAGTGTGCCACTTTGAGATTCCGGAAATAACAGGCTCATTATATATCTGGTTTGCACGCCGAGCACGTGGGGACTGCCACGAATCATGAACGTTCTTGCTGCTGCCCGGTGAAAATACCGCAATGTGCTTTCACATTTATAGCACATCATTACACCGTTTGTACGTCAGTAAGAATGCTCCACCTACCCGCCCTTGCTCCACACACTTGGTGAGCATGACGATAGCTGGCACGTGATGTTCCCAAATCATTCGCCAGAAATCGCTCACTGTATTCATCAGTGGTCCCTGTGCAGCGACGAATTCTCTCTTTGTGTTATAGCCCTGGAAGGAAATGGAACATCTGATTAAGAGACGATGGAGAACCAGACTATATGGCACAATGACCTATCTCAAAGTGGGAAAACTCACTCGTCAGAAAAAATGTTCACAAAAATACAGGCAACAATGAGGGGAAGCACCTCCCCGGTGCTGAACGAGGGGGAAGACCCCCCCCCGGTGCTGAACGAGGGGGAAGCACACCCCCGGTGCTGAACGAGGGGGAAGCACACCCCCGGTGCTGAACGAGGGGGAAGACCCCCCCCGGTGCTGAACGAGGGGGAAGCACACCCCCGGTGCTGAACGAGGGGGAAGCACACCCCCGGTGCTGAACGAGGGGGAAGCACACCCCCGGTGCTGAACGAGGGGGAAGACCCCCCCCCCGGTGCTGAACGAGGGGGAAGACCCCCCCGGTGCTGAACGAGGGGGAAGACCCCCCCGGTGCTGAACGAGGGGGAAGCACACCCCCGGTGCTGAACGAGGGGGAAGACCCCCCCCCCGGTGCTGAACGAGGGGGAAGACCCCCCCCCCGGTGCTGAACGAGGGGGAAGCACACCCCCGGTGCTGAACGAGGGGGAAGACCCCCCCCGGTGCTGAACGAGGGGGAAGCACCCCCCCGGTGCTGAACAAGGGGGAAGACTCCCCCCCCGGTGCTGAACGAGGAGGAAGACCCCCCCCGGTGCTGAACGAGGGGGAAGACCCCCCCCCGGTGCTGAACGAGGGGGAAGACTCCCCCCCCGGTGCTGAACGAGGGGGAAGACCCCCCCCCGGTGCTGAACAAGGGGGAAGACTCCCCCCCCGGTGCTGAACGAGGAGGAAGACCCCCCCCGGTGCTGAACGAGGGGGAAGACCCCCCCCCGGTGCTGAACGAGGAGGAAGACCCCCCCCGGTGCTGAACGAGGGGGAAGACTCCCCCCGGTGCTGAACGAGGGGGAAGACTCCCCCCCCGGTGCTGAACAAGGGGGAAGACTCCCCCCGGTGCTGAACGAGGAGGAAGACCCCCCCCGGTGCTGAACGAGGGGGAAGACCCCCCCCCCCCGGTGCTGAACGAGGGGGAAGACCCCCCCCCCCCGGTGCTGAACGAGGGGGAAGACTCCCCCCCCCCCCCCGGTGCTGAACGAGGAGGAAGACCCCTCCCCCGGTGCTGAACGAGGGGGAAGACCCCCCCGGTGCTGAATGAGGGGGAAGACCCCCCCGGTGCTGAACGAGGGGGAAGACCCCCCCCCGCTGCTGAACGAGGGGGAAGACCTCCCCAGTGCTGAATGAGGGGGAAGACCCCCCCAGTGCTGAATGAGGGGGAAGCACCCCCCCGGTGCTGAATGAGGGGGAAGACCCCCCCCGGTGCTGAATGAGGGGGAAGCACCCCCCCGGTGCTGAATGAGGGGGAAGCACCCCCCCGGTGCTGAATGAGGGGGAATACCCCCCCCCCCCAGTGCTGAACGAGGGGTCAGTCGTTGCAGACACTGCAGTGCCATCAAGTGTCACATGACTTACCGCAGGAGTGTCTAGACCCACACTATTTATCTCCGTCAAACTGAAATTCATGACTTAAACCAAATAACCCCCAGTGGCACTGCAGAATTGTGACAAAATAACGGGGATTTCCCTCATTTCTTAGAGGAATTGCAGTCAGCTGTTGATAAATATTGTTACTCGGTCGCTAAATTGTTTTAAAATTGCTCATTAACCTCCACCTGTTTCTGTTCATGAAACCACTCTTGTACTTTCCCATTGTACAGTTAACACTGCTGCACACAGTTCATGTTGACAGGCAGAGCTGCCCATTGTGTGCGTGTCTGTGTCCCATCATCTGCGTGTGAGTGTGAGTGCACATAGCAGAAGAGATTACAAGGAGTGATGTGGTCAGGAGGATCTGGGTGCAGTGGTGTAAACCTTTCAATGATCGCATTAGATCAGGGAACGTTAGTACAAAGCCACACACTTCCCTTCATCCTGCTGTGCCTCTCATCACTCCCCATCACTCTGCCTTCCCTACCGTACCCCTGCACATCCTTACTCACGCCAACTTACCTTGCACCGCCACCCATCCTTCTCTATCTACATGATCAGTTCCCCATCCCACAAGCCATCCCTCACACTCACTAGCATCCTTGTCCAATCATACCAACAAACAACAAGGGCAGGCACTTGGGTGTTTTATCCAATTTCACGTAAAGTTTCTGTTAATGTGGTGTCAAACATTGAAACCTTTATTTTCAACACTCTTTGTTCTTGGACAGATTTGTGTGTATTTTTGGAAGTGACTTAGTGAGTTGCAGTAAATGGTGAGATATAACGGTACTGTTATGTATCTGGACTTGCATATACTCTGTACAGCTACAGAGGGCTCATTCCCCGGGGTCCCAAGGGATCTCATAATCCCTTGGGAGCACAGGTATTTAAGAGTGCTTCACAGGTTGGAGAGGCACTCTGGAGACCTGAAATAAAAGACTAAGGTCACACATTACTTTGAGCTCACAGTGTTCAGTCTGACTCTTTCTCCATACACTACAACTGGCGATGAGATACAGATAGTGAACCCAAAGATGCAGAGAACATTGGGCATCCTGGAGAAATTCTCGGAGGGAGATGATTGGGAAACTTTTGTGGAGCGACTCGACCAATACTTCGTGACCAACGAGCTAGATGGGGAAGAGAGCGCTCCCAAACGTAGAGCGATCCTCCTCACCGTATGGCCTCATGAAGAATCTGCTCACTCCAGCGAAACCCACAGAGAAATCGTACGATGATTTGTGCACACTGGTGCGAGAGCATTTGAACCCGAAGGAAAGCGTTCTGATGGCGAGGTACTGGTTCTACACCTACAAAACATCTGAAGGTCAGGAAGTGGCGAGTTATATCACCGAGCTAAGACACCTTGCAGGACTTTGTGAATTTGAAGGACATTTGGAGCACATGCTCAGAGACTTTTTCGTACTTGGCATTGGCCACGAAATCATACTTCGCAAACTTTTGACTGAAGAGACCCAACCTTGAGTAAGGCCATAGCGATAGCCCAGGCGTTCATTGCCACCAGTGACAATACAAAGCAAATCTCTCAGCACACAAGTGCTGCTACAAGTACTGCGAACGAAGTGATGTTGTTTTCGAATCGTAACGGACAGAGCAGGTCACACATACCTGCAACTACACGTCCGCAGATGTCTCAGAATCCACTATCAAGGGTGATGAATGCAAGGCCATTAACACCTTGATGGCGCTGCGGGGGTGATCATCGTTTCCATTTATGCCGATTCAAAGGATACATTTGCAAGGGCTGTGGAACAATGGGACACCTCAAACGAGTGTGCAGGCGAGTTGCTCGGCCTGCTAAACCTGCAAAGCACCACGTTGCAGAGGAGGACAGATCCACGGTGGATCACGACGAAACAGAACCTCTGATAAAGGAGGCAGAGGTACATGGGGTGCACACATTCACCACGAATTGTCCCCCGATAATGCTGAAGGTTGAACTAAATGGACTCCCGGTGTCAATGGAGCTGGACACGGCCGCGAGCCAGTCCATCATGGACAAAAAAACTTTCGAAAGGTTGTGGTGCAACAAAGCCTCAAGGCCCGTCTTAACTCCAATTCGCACGAAACTAAGAACTTATAAGAAAGAACTGATTCCTGTAATCGGCAGTGCTACCATAAAGGTCTCCTACGATGGAGCGATGCACAAGCTACCACTTTGGGTGGTACCGGGTGATGGTCCCACGCTGCTCGGCAGGAGCTGGCTGGGAAAGATACGCTGGAACTGGGACGACATCTGAGCGCTATCGCCCGCTGACGACACTTCGTGTGCAGAGGTCTTAAACAAATTTCCTTCGCTGTTTGAACCAGGCATCGGGAAATTCCAAGGAACAAAAGTGCAGATCCACCTCATTTCGGGGGCGCGACCCATCCATCACAAGGCGAGAGCAGTACTGTATATGAAGAGAGAAAGGGTAGAAATTGAGCTCAACCGGCCACAAAGAGAGGGCATCATCTCACCGATCGAGTTCAGCAAGTGGGCCAGTCCTATTGTCCCAGTCCTCAAGAGAGATGGCACCGTCAGAATCTGTGGCAATTACTATCAATCGTTTCTCCCTGCAGGACCACTACCCACTTCCAAAAGCCAACGACCTCTTTGCAATGCTGGCGGGAGGAAAGACGTTCACGAAGCTGGATATGACTGAAGCCTACATGACGCAGGAACTGGAGGAATCATCGAAGGCCCTCACCTGCATCAACACGCACAAAGGTCTTTTTGTTTATAACAGATGCCCATTTGGAATCCGATCAGCGGCGGCGATATTCCAGAGAAACATGGAAAGTTTACTGAAGTCGGTCCCGCAAACCTTGGTCTCCCAGGACGACATCTTGGTCACAGGTCGGAACACAGCGAGCATCTGCAGAACCTGGAGGAGGTTCTTAGTCGGCTCAACCACGTGGGGCTCAGGTTAAAACGCTCAAAGTGCGTTTTCCTGGCGCCTGAAGTGGAGTTCTTGGGAAGGAGGATTGCGGCGGATGGCATCAGGCCCACCAACGCGAAGACGGAGGCAATCGAGAACGCACCGAGTCACAGAACGTGACGGAGCTGCGGTCAATCCTGGGATTCTTGAACTACTGGGTCTCAGCACTCTGCTAGAACCACTACATGTCTTACTACGAAAAGGGGGCGAATGGGTTTGGGGCAAAAGCCAAGAAAATGCCTTTGTAAAAGCGAGAAAATTGTTATGCTCAAACAAATTGCTTGTGTTGTATGATCCATGTAAGCGTTTGGTACGAGCATGTGATGTGTCGTCATATGGCGTCGGGTGTGTATTGCAACAAGCCAATGATTTCGGGAAACTGCAACCGGTTGTTTATGCATCCAGGAGTCTGTCTAAGGCTGAGAGAGCCTACAGAAGATAAAGGTACGCGGAGTCAGTGGAAATGTATTAGCATGGATAGAGAATTGGCTGGCTAACAGAAAGCAGAGAGTCGGGATAAATGGGTCCTTTTCGGGTTGGAAATCGGTGGTTATTGGTGTGCCACAGGGATCGATGCTGGGACCACAACTGTTTACAATATACATAGATGACCTGGCAGAGGGGACAGAGTGTAGTGTAACAAAATTTGCAGATGACACAAAGATTAGTGGGAAAGTGGGTTGTGTAGAGGACACAGAGAGGCTGCAAAGAGATTTAGATAGATTAAGCGAATGGGCTAAAGTTTGGCAGATGGAATACAATGTCGGAAAGTGTGAGGCCATCCACCTTGGGAAAAAAAAACAGTAAAAGGGATTATTATTTGAATGGGGAGAAATTACAACATGCTGCGGTGCAGAGGGACCTGGGGGTCCTTGTGCATGAATCCCAAAAAGTTAGTTTGCAGGTGCAACAGGTAATCAGGAAGGCGAATGGAATGTTGGCCTTCATTGCGAGAAGGATGGAGTACAAAAGCAGGGAGGTCCTTCTGCAATTGTATAGGGTATTGGAGAGGCCGCACCTGGAGTACTGCGTGCAGTTTTGGTCACCTTACTTAAGGAAGGATATACTAGCTTTGGAGGGGGTACAGAGACGATTCACTCGGCTGATTCCGGAGATGAGGGGGGTTACCTTATGATGATAGATTGAGTAGACTGGGTCTTTACTCGTTGGAGTTCAGAAGGATGAGGGGTGATCTTATAGAAACATTTAAAATAATGAAAGGGATAGACAAGATAGAGGCAGAGAGGTTGTTTCCACTGGTCGGGGAGACTAGAACTAGGGGGCACAGCCTCAAAATACGGGGGAGCCAATTTAAAACCGAGTTGAGAAGGAATTTCTTCTCCCAGAGGGTTGTGAATCTGTGGAATTCTCTGCCCAAGGAAGCAGTTGAGGCTAGCTCATTGAATGTATTCAAGTCACAGATAGATAGATTTTTAACCAATAAGGGAATTAAGGGTTATGGGGAGCGGGCGGGTAAGTGGAGCTGAGTCCACGGCCAGATCAGCCATGATCTTATTGAATGGCGGAGCAGGCTCGAGGGGCTAGATGGCCTACTCCTGTTCCTAATTCTTATGTTCTTATGTACAGCATGATTGAAAAAGAAGCGTTAGCGTGTGGTAATGGGGTAAAGAAAATGCACCAATACCTGTTTGGGCTAAAATTCGAATTGGAAACTGATCATAAGCCACTTATATCCCTGTTTTCCGAGAGTAAAGGGATAAATACCAATGCATCGGCCCGCATCCATAGATGGGCGCTCACGTTGTCTGCATACAACTACGCCATCCGCCACAGAAAAATGTGCCGATGCTCTCAGTAGGCTGCCATTGCCCACCACAGGGGTGGAAATGGCGCAGCCCACAGATCTAGCAATGCTTATCTAAGCATTTGAGAGTGAGCAATCACCTGTCACTGCCCGGCAGATCAAAACCTGGACAAGCCGGGACCCTTTATTATCTCTAGTCAAAAGCCCTGTGCTTCACGGGAGCTGGTCCAGTGTCCCAGTGGAAATGCAGGAAGAGGTAAAGCCGTTCCAGCGACGCCAAGATGAAATGTCTATACAGGCAGACTGTCTTCTGTGGGGCAATCGAGTAGTGGTCCCTAAGACGGGCAGAGACACCTTCATCAATTACCTCCACAGTACCCACCCAGGCATCGTAATGATGAAAGCGATAGCCAGATCCCACGTGTGGTGGCCCGGCATCGATGCGGACTTCGAGTCCTGCGTTCACAGATGTAATACATGCTCGCAGTTAAGCAATGTACCCAGGGTGGCATGGCTAAGTTTATGGTCTTGGCCCTCCAAACCGTGGTGTAGGGTATACGTCGACTATGCAGGCCCGTTCATGGGTAAAATGTTCCTTGTGGTTGTAGACGCATACTCCAAGTGGATTGAATGTGAGATAATGTCGGCTAGCACGTCCGCTGCCACCACTGAAAGCCTGCGGGCCATGTTTGCCACACATGGCTTACCCGATGTCCTGGTGAGCGACAACGGGCCATGTTTTACCAGTACTGAGTTCAAAGAATTTATGACCCGTAACGGGATCAAACATGACACATCTGCCCTGTTTAAACCAGCGTCCAATGGTCAGGCAGAGAGAGCAGTGCAAACCATCAAGCAAGGTTTGAAAAGGGTAACTAAAGGCTCACTGCAGACTCGCCTATCCCGAGTCCTGCTTAGAACATAAGAACATAAGAATTAGGAACAGGAGTAGGCCATCTAGCCCTTCGAGCCTGCTCTGCCACTCAACAAGATCATGGCTGATCTGGCCGTGGACTCAGCTCCACTTACCCGCCCGCTCCCCATAACCCTTAATTTCCTTATTGGTTAAAAATCTATCTATCTGTGATTTGAATACATTGAATGAGCTAGCCTCAACTGCTTCCCTGGGCAGAGAATTCCACAGATTCACAACCATCTGGGAGAAGAAATTCCTTCTCAACTCGGTTTTAAATTGGCTCCCCCATATTTTGAGGTTGTGCCCCCTAGTTCTAGTCTCCCCGACTAGTGGAAACAACCTCTCTGCCTCTATCTTGACTATCCCTTTCATTATTTTAAATGTTTCTATAAGATCACCCCTCATCCTCTAAACTCCAACGAGTAAAGACCCAATCTACTCAATCTATCATCATAAGGTAACCACCTCATCTCCGGAATCAGCCAAGTGAATCATCTCTGTACCCCCTCCAAAGCTAGTATATCCTTCCTTAAGTAAGGTGACCAAAACTGCATGCAGTACTCCAGGTGTAGCCTCACCAATAGCTACTGCACGAGACCACACTCACTCACTGGGATCCTACCTGCTGAACCGCTCATGAAAAGAGCACTTAAGACAAGGCTCTCGTTAGTTCACCCTGATCTACATGAACAGGTAAAGAGCAGGCAGCTTCAACAAAGTGCATACCATCATAGCGCAAATGTGTCACGCGAGATTGAAGTCAATGATCCTGTATTTGTATTAAATTATGGGCAAGGTCCCAAGTGGCATCCCGGCACTGTCGTGGCCAAAGAGGGGAGCAGGGTGTTTCGGGTCAAACTTTCAAATGGACTCATTCACTTGAAACACTTGGACCAAATCAAACTCAGATTCACGGACTATCCTGAGCAACCCACCTTGGACCCGACCTTTTTTGATCCCCCAACACCACAGTTGACCACGAAACAGAACCCATCATCCACAGCAGCTCTGCAGGGCTCAACACACCAGGCAGCCCAGCAAGGCCAGCTACACAGCAGCCCAGCGAGGGCCCAACAAATGACTCAACAACACCAGCCTTCACACCGAGACGATTAGCCAGGACAAGAAGGGCCCCAGATCGCCTCACCTTGTAAATAGTTGCACTGTTGACTCTGGGGGGAATGTTATTATGTATCTGGACTTGTATATACTCTGTACAGCCACCAGAGGGCTCATTGCCCGGAGTCCCAAGGGATCTCATAATCCCTTGGGAGCAAAGGTATTTAAGGAGGCTTCACAGGTTGGAGAGGCACTTTGGAGACCTGCAATAAAAGACTACGGTCACACGTTACTTTGAGCTCACAGTGTTCAGTCTGACTCTTTCTTCATACACTACAGGTAGCCCCCCCCCACCCACCAATGATGGTGAGTGTGAAAGGAATGGGTTGGACATTGCGGGGATGCTTTATGGTGTTGGTGTGGGGTGGTACCAACCTGGTGCATCATGTGGCAGTCAGGGTGTACAACGTCAAGTGAAGTAAATGTGGCCGGGTGAGGCCATCCCCAGCAGCAATGTGGTCGGGTGCTGATGCCCTGTGTCCTGTGCAGCATCAGGTGATTGCGGAGAAGGTTGGTGTTGTTGGTGCTCCTGGTGTTGGGGCTGATCGTGGTGGGATTCTGAGGACCAAGGTGAGAGAATATAAAGGGCACCCATGTTGATGGAATAGATGGCAGGTGAAGTGGAGATAACAGAAGCATTCTGTCAATGGTGAGAGAGTTCTTCCAATAAGGTGAGAGTAAATGGAGGGTGGAAAGTAGGAAGCCTGCACAACCTGTGCTAGAAATGGACTGAGAAACAGCTTGTGGCTGAGGAAAGTGATGATCTGTCAGGTGGGAGCTTTTACTGTACATTTGAAGCTGTCAAAGTAATCAGCCGGAGCAATGGCCACTGAACTCCCGCCTCAGGTTGACAGTCGTGGTCCCTGATCAGCACGGTTCCGTGGCCATGAAGTTAAACAACAACTTGTATTTATATAGCGCCTTTAATATATTGAAACGTCCCAAGGCGCTTCATAGGAGTGTTATGAGATAAAAAATTTGACACCGAGCCGCCTAAGTAAAAATTAGGGCGGGTGACAAAAAGCTTGGTCAAGGAGGTATGTTTTAAGGAGAGTCTTGAAGGAGGAAAGAGAGGTAGAGAGGCAGAATGGTTTAGGCAGGGAGTTCCACAGCTTAGGGCCCAGGCAACAGAAGGCACGGCCACCGATGGCTGAGTGATTATAATCAGGAATGCTCAAGAGGACAGAATTAGAGGAGCACAGACATCTTGGGGCTGGAGGAAATTACAGGGAAGGGTTAGGCCATGGAGGGATTTGTAAACAATGATAAGAATTTTGAAATCGAGGCGTTGCTTAACCGGAAACCAATGTAGGTCAGCGAGCACAGGGGTAAAGCGAAAAGGTAAGTTAATGATCTGTCAACTGGATGTTCCTGAGTTTAATTGGGTGGCTTGCCGCTGCCTGCTGGGTCTGCTCAGCGCTGACAGACCGGACATTGGGAAAGGCGACTTGCGGCGGCTTGACAGCGGGGTCCCGACCCGCTCTGAAAACAAATCTAATTTCTCACCTGACCTGCCCCTGATCCCGCCCGCTGACCCCCCAGAAAATTCCGTCCAGAGAGAGAGAGAGAAAATGGGCTGAAAATTCCGGCCTCACCGGGTGTGTACGATATGCGTACGGACCCAGCGAGACCTCGCAAAAGCCCGTTCTCGGGGCGCGGTGTGCATGCAGCGAACAAAGCAGCTTTTCCGTTCCGTCAAAATTTCTTTCAACAGATCTTCCGCATCCCCGGGAGAAGGACATCCGCGGGACAGAGATTGGGCTATTTTTGCTCAACACATGCCCAGCGAATGTTCTTCAAATTTTTATGCCTGGTAAAGGCAGGAGCATAGCTTACTTTTACCAGTGCAACACTTTTAAAACATAGAAAAATTAAATGTAATCATTCAATTTTGTCCATTAAGGTAAGTTTATTATTAACCCTATTAAAACACATTAAAACATTTCCCCCCAATTTTTTTTATTCTAAAACATTTAATTACATTTAATTTAAATTAATTTTAAATATGCGAGGTGTTTTTTTTAATTTATTGTGCTGTGTTTCTTGTTTTGGGGGTTTTCTCATTGATAGTAATGGTAGCCCATACAAACAGAGCTCCCGTTATTATCAATGAGAATACCAGACAGTGATTGGTGGTCCAGACCCACATGATCCCAATCTAGACTTACGTACTTGGAAGACATCTTCCTGTACGCTGAAGGCCTCAGACCGGAATCGTAGGTTCGTCCGGGACCATCAGGTATTTTCGTAGATTTTTGGGGGTCAGAGGTGTTTGTCCGAAGGAAGCCTCCGAATGCAATTTTCAGACCAATGTCTCCCTTGGTATGTAACAGAATCTCGACGGGTGTGTCCCACCCAATCCATACCATATTAAAAATGTTACCTTTGTGTGCACTGCCTGTCAGCACCTCCTGTTGTCCACGTTTTGCATCAACTTTTTCCCCATTATAAGTTCCCAGTTCCATTTTTATAGTGGGTTTTATCAATGTAAACCCACCAATTCTGATTGGTTGGGAATCTGGGCGGCAGAGCAGACAAATACTTTATGGAAATTAATTTCATTTTTTTTTCTTCAGTAAGTGAATCCCTACTATCCAAAATAAAGATTTAAACAAAATGAAACATTTAAAAAATTACATAGTTCACAATAAAATGATTTAATTTGTCCATTGAACTCAATGAAGTTTTTAAACTTGAAGGCCCAGATATATTTGCCCAAAGCTGTGACTCTGAGCTGAACTTAGATTGTGCAGTTTGATCATGTGTCATGCACCACATTTTGAATTGTACTGCCAATTCCAGAGTCCAAATCATTTATCACCAATCCCTGTGGAACACCACTTTCCACAGGTCTGAATAAATACCTTATACCCAAACTCTCTAGTTTTCTGTTTTGTCGCCAGTTTGCTATCTATTCTGCTGCTCGTCACCTAACTCCACCTTAAATCATGAGTCTACTATGATGATGTACTACTGCCTTATCGAGGGCCCTTTGAAAGTCCATGTATAACTAGATCTACTAGTTCTATATAGAATAAATAAATGTAACTCACCGGCATGAAATTAGCATTGATATAATCACTGGCCGGTTCTGCAGTGGGAGAGAGTTTAACTCGACTGGCATCATCTAAAGATCAACAGAAACACGATTATTTTACACAAGTGATAAAAATGCACAAGGGTGTGCAGCACATTGGCAGAAGGCAAGAGCTGGGCTGACCAGTTCAATGGGCATTAGCAAAGTACCTGCTCGGACATGGCAGCAGTTATGTGCTAACCCAGTCATTACTGGCCAACACGAAGAAAGGTCAGGTTCTTTTAAAAATGTGGTATGTGGTTTTGTCGTGCTAATCGAGGGGAGATATGCTGGTGGAAGGGAACAGGACATTTTCCAATTCAGTCACATTGTATCACTATTGTAACAATAACAAAAGCCAAGGACGAGAAGAGATTATTCGGCTCATCAAAGCTTATCCGTCCAGTACTCTAACTGTGGAATTTCCAACCCTTGACCCACAGGATGATTCCATCCCATTTCCCAACCCGTGGAACAGTTCCTGATCAAAGACAAATTGCTTCACAAATAAACCTCGCCAGGAGAAACAGCTGATCTGAAGTGCAGAATGATTAGTGGGAGCACAGTGAGCAGTCAGAAGCCTCATTTCGCCAACAAGCACCTAGCTTGGAAATCCACAACATCGCAGGTTCCAACTAGAGGATCAGAATCGCCTTCTGGGAGTGGGAGGTGTGTGTCAACCCACTGCGCCCCCAATCAATAGCTGGTGTGGCAAAGTAAATATATCCCACCTACTACATTTATTTCAAAAATGTTTTTACTAGATTAGCGTGATACATTTGGGGCTGGAACTTCATTCTGTTGACGGGAAGAGTTTATATTGAGGGGACAGACTCTGCCTTGGAATGGACTGGCCAAGAGAAGGTCTATTGTGGCTGAATATATTTTGCCACATTAGCAGCTCTATCTATTTCATTCATCACCGTCAGGCTACTTGTTACTTACTGCCAGCAAATCCTTTCTAGAATTGAGCACTTTTTGACCTCCCAAAATGCTGCATGTGAGAGGGGACCTCATAGAAACGTTTAAAATTCTGACGGGTTTGGACAGATTGGATGCAGGAAGAATGTTCCCAATGTTGGGGAAGTCCAGAACCAGGGGTCACAGTCTAAGGATAAGGGGTAAGCCATTTAGGACCGAGATAAGGAGAAACTTCTTCACCCAGAGAGTGGTGAACCTGTGGAATTCTCTACCACAGAAAGTAGTTGAGGCCAATTCACTAAATATATTCAAAAGGGAGTTAGATGAAGTCCTTGCTACTCGGGGGATCAAGGGGTATGGCGTGAAAGCAGGAAGTGGGTACTGAAGTTTCATGTTCAGCCATGAACTCATTGAATGGCGGTGCAGGCTAGAAGGGCTGAATGGCCTGCTCCTGCACCTATTTTCTATGTTTCTATGTGGGAAATCAAAATGAAGTACAGTAGTCAGACCAAGTAGGGTTAGTAGGCAAGAAGTTAAATGGAAAAAGGCAGTGGAGGTGGGTGCAGGAAGGCAGATAGTGGCAGAAAAGGAAAGGGAGAGAGGGAGAGAAGGAAGAGAGATCATCATCATCATAGGCAGTCCCTCGAAGTCGAGGAAGACTTGCTTCCACTCTTAAAATGAGTCCTTAGGTGGCTGAACAGTCCAATACGAGAACCACAGTCCCTGTCACAGGTGGGACAGACAGTCGTTGAGGGAAAGGGTGGGTGGGGAGTCTGGTTTGCCGCACGCTCTTTCCGCTGCCTGCACTAGATTTCTGCATGCTCTCGGCGCCGAGACTCGAGGTGCTCAGCACCCTCCCGGATGCACTTCCTTCACTTAGGGCAGTCTTTGGCCAGGGACTCCCAGGTGTCGGTGGAGATGTTGCACTTTATCAGGGAGGCTTTGAGGGAGGAGAGGAGAGATAGGAAAGGTGAAAGTATAGAAGAGGAGATTGGACATGGGAGGAGAAATTGTGGAGGAGCAGGGGAATGGAGGAGGGGAATGGTGAGAGGGACCTGTGGGGAGATGCACAGACTGCCCATCTGCCGGGGTCAAAACTGGATCTTGGGGAAGGAAAGGCTATGGTGCTGCCTCTCCAGCCTTGCATATACTGGAGAAACATCATTTCAGAGGTGGGGTGGTTGTTTCCTTTCCAGGAGCTGTATGCTCTCAGTAAGGATGAGGAGAGTGCATTCCATTTCCTTCACAGTCAAGGTGTTCTTGTGGCCAAAGCAGGGGGAACTTCACTGTCTGTAAGGAGCAGAACTGGCAGAGCTTCACTGGCTGTTGTAGTTCACAGTTGGGACCAAAAGGCGTCGAGTTGGTAAGGACAGGAAATGGAAAATAAAATCCTAAGCGACATTACAATTCATACTTTTATATCTTTATTGTAATAAAGGCCCTGACTTAGTGTTGGGGATATAGGAAAGGCAATGGTAAAGAGCCACCTCATGGTCGTTAAATGCAATGCAGTTCAGAATGGAAAAACCTGCCAACTGGAGTTCTTTTGAAAGATGGTAACATGACATAATATGTACATTAATTCCTTTCACAGCACCATCTACAGGCGCAACAGGTATTGCATGACATTCTGTGACCCACCAATGCATTGTAATATATAATGGAAGCTTATTAATGGAAGCTCCTTTAAAAAAGGCAGACAAAAAGCAGGAAACTATAGACCAGTTAGCCTGACATCTATCATTGGGAAAATGCTGGAGTCATAGAAACATAGAAACATAGAAAATAGGTGCAGGAGCAGGCCATTCAGCCCTTCTAGCCTGCACCGCCATTCAATGAGTTCATGGCTGAACATGAAACTTCAGTACCCCCTTCCTGCTTTCTCGCCATAACCCTTGATCCCCCGAGTAGTAAGGACTTCATCTAACTCCCTTTTGAATATATTTAGTGAATTGGCCTCAACTACTTTCTGTGGTAGAGAATTCCACAGGTTCACCACTCTCTGGGTGAAGAAGTTTCTCCTCATCTCGGTCCTAAATGGCTTACCCCTTATCCTCAGACTGTGACCCCTGGTTCTGGACTTCCCCAACATTGGGAACATTCTTTCTGCATCTAACCTGTCTAAACCCGTCAGAATTTTAAACGTTTCTATGAGGTCCCCTCTCATTCTTCTGAACTCCAGTGAATACAATCCCAATTGATCCAATCTTTCTTGATAGGTCAGTCCCGCCATCCCGGGAATCAGTCTGGTGAACCTTCGCTGCACTCCCTCAATAGCAAGAATGTCCTTCCTCAAGTTAGGAGACCAAAACTGTACACAATACTCCAGGTGTGGCCTCACCAAGGCCCTGTACAACTGTAGCAACACCTCCCTGCCCCTGTATTCAAATCCCCTTGCTATGAAGGCCAACATGCCATTTGCTTTCTTAACCGCCTGCTGTACCTGCATGCCAACCTTCAATGACTGATGTACCATGACACCCAGGTCTCGTTGCACCTTCCCTTTTCCTAATCTGTCACCATTCAGATAATAGTCTGTCTCTCTGTTTTTACCACCAAAGTGGATAACCTCACATTTATCCACATTATACTTCATCTGCCATGCATTTGCCCACTCACCTAACCTATCCAAGTCACTCTGCAGCCTAATAGCATCCTCCTCGCAGCTCACACTGCCACCCAACTTAGTATCATCCGCAAATTTGGAGATACTGCATTTAATCCCCTCGTCTAAATCATTAATGTACAATGTAAACAGCTGGGGCCCCAGCACAGAACCTTGCGGCACTCCACTAGTCACTGCCTGCCATTCTGAAAAGTACCCGTTTACTCCTACTCTTTGCTTCCTGTCTGACAACCAGTTCTCAATCCACGTCAGCACACTACCCCCAATCCCATGTGCTTTAACTTTGCACATTAATCTCTTGTGTGGGACCTTGTCGAAAGCCTTCTGAAAGTCCAAATATACCACATCAACTGGTTCTCCTTTGTCCACTTTACTGGAAACATCCTCAAAAAAATTCCAGAAGATTTGTCAAGCATGATTTCCCTTTCACAAATCCATGCTGACTTGGACCTATCATGTCACCATTTTCCAGATGCACTGCTATGACATCCTTAATAATTGATTCCATCATTTTACCCACTACTGAGGTCAGGCTGACCGGTCTATAATTCCCTGTTTTCTCTCTCCCTCCTTTTTTAAAAAGTGGGGTTACATTGGCTACCCTCCACTCCATAGGAACTGATCCAGAGTCAATGGAATGTTGGAAAATGACTGTCAATGCATCCGCTATTTCCAAGGCCACCTCCTTAAGTACTCTAGGATGCAGTCCATCAGGCCCTGGGGATTTATCGGCCTTCAATCCCATCAATTTCCCCAACACAATTTCCCGACTAATAAAGATTTCCCTCAGTTCCTCTTCCTTACTAGACCCTCTGACCCCTTTTATATCCGGAAGGTTGTTTGTATCCTCCTTAGTGAATACCGAACCAAAGTACTTGTTCAATTGATCCGCCATTTCTTTGTTCCCCGTTATGACTTCCCCTGATTCTGACTGCAGGGGACCTACGTTTGTCTTCACCAACCTTTTTCTCTTTACATACCTATAGAAACTTTTGCAATCCGCCTTAATGTTCCCTGCAAGCTTCTTCTCGTACTCCATTTTCCCTGTCCTAATCAAACCCTTTGTCCTCCTCT